>NC_071354.1:55928209-56244376 GCF_943734655.1 Sabethes cyaneus
CTGTCGAAATCCAATTAAAACAAACTGTTTCCATCGTTTAGTGGAGAGAATATCGGAGTGACATCGTTCTGGCGGAGGTTAGAAAAAAGTATAAGAATATGAGCCGCTGCATCAACCTCGTGGATAACTTTCCGCCACCTTGCGAACCGTCATCCTCCGTGCCGATATTGACTGTCTGTACCTGTAGGTTGGCTTTTCCCGCTTTCTAGGCAGACTCGATCCGCTGGATGGCGATTGCAAAAATGGACAATATGAAGAGCAGGCCATGGTTACCGCTATTGCCCAGGTTGGACGTAAAGTGGTGGACACTACGCGAAAGCTAAAAAGGCATGCGGGCAAGATGATATTTTGAATTTTGATTGCTTTCTGGCGATGGCAGCAGATTGGCTAGCTTTCAGGATCCGCTATACCTCGACAGTCGTCCTTTCGGCCAAAGGTACATCATTCGCAATTGGAGAAAGAATATAGACTACCCTGCATCGCACCGAGAAAAGGGTTCAACGGAATGAAACTTCAATTTCAGGATTTCGTGCTTCAGAGATTAAGATGAATAAGAATAATTAATTAACTATCCCGTGCAGCATCAGTATCCGGGGATTATTTAGCTGATATCGACTTTCGATGGCTATGCAGCTTACTTCTGATTCTCGCCGTGGTTTGTCTTGCCGGAAGATGCCAAATGCATCCCCGGTTATCATACTCCTGGTTTGATATGGCACGAGCATAGTTGCAGCAAGCTTTCTCGTATGATCAAATAGACTGAACACAATCGTATCTGTGGCTGAATCTGATTTACAAAAGGAACATTACGGTACATCTCCCTTCCGTTAGCAGCATTTTAATTAAACGATTCCGATTGTAGTCAATACGATTGGGGCCTATCAGTTTAATGACTTTGATGGGAGTTGTGCCAATCTGATTGAGCTAGGCGGATCGGAGAAGCTCGGCCAAGCACTTAGCCGCTGTTTGACTGCATGTGATGCCCGTTGCAGTTCTGCCATCATCGCTATGCTACACACAAAACAAAACAGCCTAAATTATTAATTACTGCACTAGTTCGAACGACCTAATACCTACTAGTGGCGGATGGCTTACCTACATTTCGCTCAGAGCCAGACGACAAGCACAGCAAAGCAACTAGGGGGAAGGTAGGATCGTTCGAAATAAATAGTTGTTTAGAATTTTAATATATTTTTACTCTAGGATTACTGCTGCATCAAGTGTAGTCTGTAATACAAACTTTTGTTACTGCCTTTTCCTGAATCCGGCCCTGCTACGGTACGAGAAACGATACGAGAAACTGAAATTTATTGTCCTAGAAAACAGGATGATCTGAAAATTACATCATTACAAGCAGCGTACAGCTGCCAGAGTACACTCTTTCTTTGATTAATAATGGATCTGATGGATACCGTATCCACAGCACATCAGCACAGAGTTGGTTTTGGAAAGGATTGTGCAACACAAACAGCAACTGGTGTGCATTGTGGGTTGAACTCGGTCGGTTTTGCGTACACTTTCTTGCAAGTACCACATCGGTGATGTGGTGCAATAGCTATTGATAGCAAAAAATTTAATTGATTAAGTGATTGTCAATATCATCTAATCTAATAGTATTCTGTTAATTGTCAAAACATACTCAAATTATTGCATTTCCTTAAGAAGATTTAGATATTGTTTGCTCAATTTACAAAAAAATGAGATAATTGAATCTAAAATTGGGCCAAACCCATCAACAACGGATTGAAATGAAACAGCCAATTGCCGTGGCAAGGTTTACAATTTTCATATGGTAGTAAAACTTGCTACAGAAAATTAATGAATTAACCAGAAAAAATCCACTGTAGATTTTTTTCTCAGCTTTCCAATGGTGAGCTAGAAAATAAAATCGGTTAGTTGGCTTATGGTAAAAAAGGAAATTTTCTGGTAGTCCAATATAGCGGCTAAGTCCACTATGGCCGCAATTTTTTTCTCCTTACAGAGTCATGTCTTTTGTTATTTGTTTCATAGCAATCGTTTAGTAATATCTATATCACATGATAAAGATGCCAAGGTTTCCTACAACAACACAGCTTTTTTGATAACTGTCCAGCCCCCTGGCGAACAAGGGAGTCACTGTTACGAGGTATTGAAAGTGTAATTCCGTTTTCGACGTATCACCACATCTTACGGCAAGGTTTGGGCTATAGGGTCATTCCAGAAAAAAATTCGAGCGCCACGAAAAAGGTTTTAAACGCTAATAGCTCTGCTAATTATAAATGGATTTTTATGATGGTTTGTATACTAAACGATTTATAGTAGATGTAGCAATTATGTGGTTTTTATCACAATTTTCATTTCCTGATTACCTCGTTTCACATGTAGGGCCGACAGTTAAACACGCCATCTGTTTAATGTGGTTTCCTTTTACATAAAAAAGTAACAAAACCCTCCCGTCCCAACAGGTCGAAGATTCTTTATGATGTTTAAACCTATACTAATTTGATATCTGTGCTTGGGAAGTACGCCAGAATGCATAAACATCCCTTTCCGCAAACCGGTTTTATCGTTTGAACATTAGCCATAATCCAATTTGATGTCCTGAAAGTGAAACGTTATAGAAAAGTGAGCGGTCATCCTCTCCTTTTACCAGATTACATCCATATACTGCAAGATTTGTTCGGAACTGTTGTCTTGCACGGAAACAGAGCTGAAGGAATATTTGACGCAGCAATTCTAAAAGCGAGGAAAATCAGCGACTGTTATCCGAGAATAGTTGTTGAGCATTTCATTTGCTGCTATGCGTCAGTTAGTTGCTTACAATGCTTTACATAGTTTCAATTGCACTTCTGTCAAATACGCAAACAACTGTCAAGTAGAGTGTCGAAAGGAAGTAGTAAAATGCAGAGGACGATAGCCAATTGATATTTTACCTGGGTGTCCACATATTAGTTGTAAGACAATTATATTTCAAATCAATCTATCACTACCCAGGCAACAATGTGAGTTTTATTGTATTCTTATGACGGTTTTCAAGACCAATTTTGGTCTTAAATGCTATCATAAGAGCGTAATAAAACCCAAATTGTTACTTGGGTATGAATGGTGCTATCAACAATTTCGTGGGAATTGACGAATGCGAATCAGTATTTTAAATGATAACCTAGAATAGTTATTCATTTTTTCGGTTTAACCGTGGTTGTAAACTCCTTAAGTAAGCTAACTTTTTCAACGGCATACCAGTTTCAAGCCAGTTACTTAAACTTGACTAGTACTACAAGTCATGCAAAAATTATCAAAATGCGAAATCATCGCCAATCATTAGAAGATGAGTAATTGTGGTGGCCTGATGGTTTAACTCTTAGTGAAACTTCACATTCTAAGAAACTGATAAAAATTATATCCAGAGAACAGACAACCGAAATGTCATCCCAATTTAAACCTAACTTCATTTGGTTGCTGTTAAATCAGACCGGACCAAGTCGCAAAATTTTTTAAAAAATGAGTTGACAGCAAATAATCAAAGATTTTCTAAGCTATATTTTACTCTAATCAGATTACATAAATGACTTCGAACGCAATAGCTACAAACATCACAGAGTGTCAAACTTTGACTTCGTTTTTCCCGAAATCATAGTTTTGTCACTTGGTTCGGTCTGACTTAACACCGACTATTTATGAAACGTATATAAATATTTTGAGGCATTTATTAAAATACAGTAAATTAAAAATTTGCGTAACAAACTGCTGAACATTTTCAAATTGTCAAGCATTGTCGAATTATACCCGCATTCGTAGTCCTACGTAAACCTCTCGTTTGTTTCCCTAGGCACAGACTTCCATACTTTTTTATGTTTTTACCTTTGTTATACTATAACAAAGGTTTAAAAATAGTTTCAAAGGTGTTATTGACTAGTAGATCACTATTGAGTTGTTTCGTGATTCGACGTTTCGTTTAAAAGTTACAAGCAAAAATGTGAAAAATAAGTGACATGGGTTTCTCCAGTATAATCAATATATATAGAATGCCAGTGTCGCTGCAGTTCGCGTGGTAAACATCACACATGTGCAAATAATGTATTTACATCATATATGCATATGTATGTGTGCCTGAGATACAAAACGGGAATCTCATTGTCAAACTTTGACAACCAATTTGAAATTTCAAATATGGCTGCCAAGTAATGTGTTTGAATTGCAAATCATCTCAACCGTATTGTTTAACAAAAAATACTTACTAAACAACTGATAAACGATAACGGGAACATAGGGCTACCGTTTTCATCACACCATTAGATAATTTTGCTGCCCGTCGAGATTGATGGCTGCACTACTTTTTCTTCCATAGACTAAATTAAACAGCGGCTAGCGACAAGAAAACTACAATTTCACATTTGCTGGGTATTCGGCAAAGTGAACTAGTCATTTCACTGATATCACCTATTATTTTCTATCCTACCGGATCCTAGCCCTCTCTAATAAATGTGAGAAACTTTTCAAACGTGATAGGACTTTTACTAGTAACAAATGAATCTTGAAATAAATGAAAACACAACGTTGATACTGACAGTGACCAGCGCACAGATAAAAAACAGATAAATAACAATGAGCAACTTTGACAATGAAGTTCCCGATCCACAGACTTGATACAGATTGTTAGCATCATGTTTACCACAATGAGTCCTATAGAACAACAGCGACACTGGCATTCTATATATATTGATTCTACTGTTTCTCCGGAACTACATGACCGATTTCAACGATCTTAGTATCAAATGAAAGCCCTTATTAAATTTTTAATTGAAAACAAAGAAGCAGTTTAAAAGTTATGCTTAAAAAACCTGTTTTGACAAGGTAATAATTATCGCCTGTTTCTTAGAGATGGCCAAACCGATTTATGCGCTATTAGCCTCATTTGAAAGATAATATATCCTAATAGATCACTATTGAATGATTTTTTGATTGGACGTTTAATTTGAAAGTTATGAGCAATCGTATGCACTACACCAAAATTAACAATAATTTATAATTATTTATACCAAGATAATTTACCTAATTTCAATTATTTTAATATCAAACGAGAGGTTTTCACACTACACATATATATGCAAAATTTCATAAGAATTGGTTCTACCGATCAAAAGATATTAACCCTCGAACACTCGCGCCAACTTTTGTAACACGGTTACTCGCGCGCAAAATAGCCCCAAACCGAAGAAAACGTGTGCACTAGAGTTTTGACTAGGAAAACTTGGTTTTAGGTTCATCGAACCTTTGGAATAGTTTCTAGAAATTGAAAGCTCTATCGTCTGGTGGGATTTAAATTTTGATTAATCCCCCTAAAAGTGAAATAAAAAAATATTTTTTTTCAGTGTCAATGTAACACATTGATGTGTTCTGCAAAGTTATAGAGCATATTATTACTAGAAATTTTACTGAAGACAGTCACCTTCTATCTCTGCAGCGAAGATAGAAAAATCTTATTTATTGTATATGAATTTGTAAAATCAGCTTTTTTTTATTTTTACTCTTTTTGTAATTGTTGCATGACTTTTCATGTACTACAAAATTGTACAAATAGTAAAAATACACAACTTTGCTGAAAATAGTATACCTGTACGTTTGCTTGTTTAGGAACTGTAGAACTTTGATTATAAAGAATACCCTAATTTTGATTCCGAATTACTCGACTACCAGCAGACGGAAACATTTTAAACATTTTACATTGGCTGATAGTTTTGCTGCATACGTTTTTCCAACAATTTAAATTATTAATGCATTGAATAATTATGACATTTTGCTCACAATAAGTTAGTTGAAGAATATACGTTAGTTAAACAACGATTTGTAACTTTATAACAATATGGCGTTGAAAAACCTACACGTGTTGTACAAAATACAACAGCGTGAGTAACCGAAGATTAATAAAAATTTAGGAAAGCAATTTCATGTAAAAAGGATCTATCAACATTTAAAAGTGTTCCTATTTTGTTCAAATTTTGTAAACTTTTCAATTTTCAAAAATTTTATGTAAACCAACGCACTACGCAATGATAACCAATAGATGAATTATGTTCAGAAGACGTGTCGATTTCTATCTCAAATAGCAAGTAAGACCGTATAACAAAGGTTCCTTTCACCACTAGGTGGATTAAATCGGGTTTTTTAACTACCAATCTGATCAATTAAGTACAACAGTTTCACCCTCTCGCCCTCGTTGTCACTCTCTGTCTCTCGTTCTAGTTCTCATCCTCTGCTTCTAGCTCTCACTCTCGTTCTCATCCTCTGCTTCTCGCTCTCACTCTCGTTCTCTCTCTCTCTCTCTCTCTCTCTCTCTCTCTCTCTCTCTCTCTCTCTCTCTCTCTCTCTCTCTCTCTCTCTCTCTCTCTCTCTCTCTCTCTCTCTCTATCTCTCTCTCTCTCTCTCTCGCTCTCTCTCTCTCTCTCTCTCTCTCTCTCTCTCACGGGGTTTCTCTAGAACTACATGACCGATTTCAACGATCTTAGTATCAAATGAAAGCCCTTATTAAAGCTAAATTATTCAGAAATTTTTAATTGAAAACAAACAAGTAGTTTAAAAGTTATGCTTAAAAAACCTGTTTTGACAAGGAAATAATTATCGCCTGTTTCTTAGAGATGGCCAAACCGATTTATGCGCTATTAGTCTCATTTGAAAGATAATATATGCTAATGGATCACTATTGAATGGTTTTTTGATTGGACGTTTAATTTGAAAGTTATGAGCAACCGTATACACCACACCAAAATTAACAATAATTTATAATGATTTTAACCAAGATAATTTACCTAATTTGAAATATTTTAATATCAAACGAGAGGTTTTGACAATACGAATATATATGCAAAATTTCATAAGAATTGGTTGTAGCGGTCAAAAGATATTACCCCTCGAACACTCGCGCCAACTTTTGCAACACAGTTACTCGCGCGCACTATAATCCCAAACCAAAGAAAACGTGCGCACTAGAGGTTTGACTGGGAAAACTTGGTTTTAGGTTTATCGAACCTTTAGAATAGTTTCTTGAAATTAAAAGCTCTATCGTCTGGTGGAATCTAAATTTTGATTAATCCCCCTAAAAGTGAAATAAAAAAAAATATTTTTCTTCAGTGTCAATATAACACATTGATGTGCTCTGCAAAATTATAGAGCATATTATTACAAGAAATTTTGCTAGAGACAGTAACCTTCCATCTCTGCAGCTAAGATAGAAAAATCTTATTTATTGTATATGAATTTGTAAACTCAGTTTTTATATTTTTGCTCTTTTTGTAATTGTTGTATGACTTTTTCTTGTATTACAAAATTGTACAAATGATAAAAATACACAACTTTGCTGAATATAGTATACCTCTATGTTTGCTTGTTTAGGAACTGTAGAACTTTGATTATAAAAAATACCTTAATTTTGATTACGAATTACTCGACTACCAGCAGACGGATACATTTTAAACATTTTACATTGGTTAGTTTTGCTGCATACAGACACCATTTTTCCATATGAAGAAACGAAAGAAAATTCCACTTGGGGTCAATTGCGGTACACCTCGCATGCTGATTGTTTCGTTTCTGTGATGACGGTTTATGCTGATCTATTTTTCCAACAATTTAAATTATTAATGCATTGAATAATTATGACATTTTGCTCAGAATAAGTTTATTGAAGAATATTCGTTAGTTAAACAACGATTTGTAACTTTATAACAATATGGCGTTAAAAAACCTACACGTGTTGTACAAAATACAACAGCGTGAGTAACCGAAGGTTAATAAAAAATGATTAAAATTATTCAAGTAAACTCTATTGATGTGAATCAAAGAGAATGGCATTACAGGAAATTATGCATAGTTCAAAAACCTATAAACTAGACCTTTACTAGGCAATGTATATGTTAAAGAATAAGATTTCCTCTTACAACTTACTTTTATTTGCACTTACTCAAATTAATAACAACTTACTTATCCTTACTCAGGAATTACATGAAAATAGGATCTATCAAAATTTAAAAGTGTTCCTATTTTGTTCAAAATTTGTAAACTTATTCAATTTTCAAAAATTTTATGTAAACCAACGCATTACGCAACGTTAACCAATAGATGAATTATGTTCCAAAAACGTATCGATTTCTATCTCAAATACCAAGTAAGACCGTATAACAAAGGTTCCTTTCACCACTAGGTGGATTAAATCGGGTTTTTTATTTGCAATTAGTCTCTTTTTGAAATCTTGTTACATGCTCCTGTTTCTGTCTCCTTTTGTTACATGCTGGAGGCTCTTTAAATGTCTTTATACTGCATCTATATTCTTACTTACACAGGACTGACATTTTCACTGTTTACACTGACACGAGGCGCACATAATCATTTGATAGATCTATCTTGTACGGACGCTTACGGATTACCTACGAATGGCCGAAACACAAATGACCAAATCACGAACGACCGGATGTTATGTTCGGCAGAAAATATTTAAGGCCTTTAAGCAGCACAAATGTTGGGTATATGCTGTCCTTACTCGCTGCCGCTTGTTCGGACTCAAGTGATTCCTGCAAGAGGGCTGACCCCTCACAGTGGCCGATGTTACCGGCAGTCACTCGCGGCCAGCGGTCGTCTCACCCTGAATCATGGAGGTAACATTTGCTACTGACGCGATAAATAGGTATCGCACTTTATAAGAGTTCTTCAAGACAACATTCCTGATTCACGGAGAGAAATAGATGACGCTAGTTACATTGTCTTAAATCGATATTCTAGATCGATATTTCGCTGCGTAACATGAAACGACGCTGTCTTCTGGGACAGCACGGTGACAATGAAGGTTTTATTGAATTATTGGCAATTGCAAGGAAAATTGTACCATCCAAAGTGCGATGTCGCTCATAAAAGTACTTTTTTGCATTATATCGTTTAGGTATCTTCGGCGCACTTTTTCGTTATCTTCCAAGCAATAAGTGCGCCGAACATACCGAAACGATTTAATGCAAAATAGCAATTATCGAGATACATTTTGAAAATGTATGAAGTGAGTTGTGCTGCACACGAAGACTATAGAAAAATCCCCTCCAATAAAGTGTTTGGGAAGGCTTAGGTGAAATACTAGAAAAGCGCTATTTGTAAAGGTCGGACCACTTGAAAAGTCATGGTTGGGCCACCATAATTTTAAGCATAGAAGCGCAATAAGCGCTAGAGAATGTCAGTCACGTAAAATGTGATGAAATAAAGCAGAATTAATACGATAAAACCCTATATTTTTGTTGTTTTTTTCATTGTAGTTGTACACTTCGGAAAGGGCGATTCTAGCAATATTGATTTTACAAGATCGCCAAAATTTCGCAAAACTGCAATTAAAAATAGGGTATTTGTACCTATATGAGCCGTTGTTCACGGAATTCATTCTTTTCATGTCTCTATATGGAATTTCAATACGTATGTCTTAGATTTTCTGCGGTGACCCAACCTGTACAACATGGGCCGACTATGACAACATTTCACGTCTTCACGTAAATACCTACCTTTTTTATTTTTTATGCAATCAGTTCAAAACTTTCCGGAAATATACCTTATTCTTAGACCTTTGCAACGATGTATTTTGATTTCCAAAATTCCTTTTGAAACGAAAGTTATGGGCGAATTCCAAAACGTGGCCCAACCACGACGACACTCCCCTATTTGTATGGATTGATCTCAAACTAAGTTTATTTTGTTTCGGTAATTTACATCGATAGCGAATTAATTGTACCTTAGTAGCATTCAGTTTCTCCTTAATTTTAATAAAACGTTTTACCTTTTGCTACGTTTATTACGGTTTTGGCCACTTTTTGTGGTTTTTATATTTCTAGAACTTTTACAGCTTCAACCTTACTAAAAATTCATAGTTTTTTGTCTATTTTATATACGTTTTGGACTAGGCTAACTTTAGATTCAAATTGTACTTAAATTTTGTTTCAATTGTCTTGTGTTTGGCTAGTGTTCTGTTATAATTGTATTTCAATTCGGTTTCAGTGTTAATTTCTCCTTGTGAATAGTTTCATTCTTAAAAAGGGTGAATGTTACGATATTTCTTATTTCTCTTATTTCTTTATGAAAATTCAAACCGCCTCTTGCTTAGAGTGGTAGAACTAAGCACAAAAAGGACGGATAGGAATTGAACCTTAATTACAGATGCACTGCAACAAAGCAGGGACCGAAACGGTTACATTTTTTCTATACATTTGCCAGTATGCAGTGGCATGTCAGAATATCAGCCAATACCGTCGCTTGGTATTGTTTCTGTATCGAGAGAGCCTTTCTCTTGATGTGTTGAAACTAGCTGAAATACGTACATGATAATAAGCAAACATTCTTATTTCACTATGACCAGTCAACAAAGCTGTTACAGTATAGAAGTGACAGGCCAAAGTAAATTGATATATACCAGGTATATGACAATGCGAGCTGTCATATACACTTTGCACTAACACATCTACACTAGTTCTGAGATTTCGAGCATTTTGTATGGAAAATTAGTTAATTTTTTAAAAAAATCGTTGGATACGCAAGATTTGTCTTTTTTTTCTTACAGCTTTTATGTTTATGCTTAGAACATTATTTCTAGTATGTATTTTCATGAATACAATGAAGTGCAACATTCCAAATTGCAAGCGGAAATTTTTTCGTCAGAGCGGTATCAAGATGTCTCAAAGAAATGTCGTTATATCGCTTTCCTACAAGTAGTAAAACAAAAAAGATTTTTTTTAAAATGCTCGGACATGATTGTTCAATAAGCAGCATGAGCAACATTGTTATCCGCCCGCGATATTTTTCGTCTGATTTCTGGTAAGCTTTTAAAGTGTTAATTATCTTCTAAGACCGTTTTGTAGCAATCTAAGATTACTTTTTATGGTTTTCTACGTAGTGTTGAGACGGGTAAATTTATGATAAAAAGGTATCATCTTGGAACAGTGACTTTTCAAGCAGTAGCACAAGCATCTATTCGAATAAAACTATTTTTTAAAAGAAGACATCAAAGGCAGATATTCAAGAGCATCATGCAAGCAAAATGTTGGATGGAACGTGTTTTAATTCAAGCAACCGTATACCGTATTGATCGTGAAGTATTAACATTAACATTAACATTAATTCATTTTTCAATTGCACATCGAAATAGTTAGTCACCCATGTTCTCAAATTTTTTACGCATAATAAAGAAGGCTACAAGTGCAAATGACTTTAAAATATATTCCTTACATTTCATTGTAAATGTTCAAATATTTGTCTGGAATAATATAGCTGCATTCATTAATTACAATTAATTTAGTTTTAATTTTCATGCAAGTTCCATCATATTTCAGAACTATTTCTTCTTCTTTCTACACACACTAATGCAACCCTCGATGGTCACATACCTGGTATATATCAATTTACTTTGGTGACAGGCCGCTTTTTACTTACAATTCTAGCTGGAATAGTATGGACAAGCGATAGAGAATAAGGTTTAATTATTGATGCGTTTTTCATCAGAAATTTATGTAATGAAAATTGTTGAATTTTTACACGGTTTTGTGGTTGGTTACTACTTTAAAGATCTTGTAAGAATACATACAGTAGAGTTGAGTCTCAATTTTGGGAACGTTCTTCTTTGAATCCGCATTATTTGGAGAAAAGCTGTAGGCATACGAATGAAGCAGCAAATGAGAATACCAAGAACCACTACACCTTTGGTCATGCATGGTGCTAGAATATTGAAGCGTGTCTCTGCCGCTCAGAAGTGTGTACGACACGACGAGCAAGCGATGTTTTCGTTTTTCTGGTATTTCTTCTTGGTGCGTGAGTACTAGAAATCTGCCGCATGATTGGTCACAAGAAATAATGTCAAATGTCTTCAGATTTTGGTCACCATCCAGTACATTCTACGTCCCTGCAAGCCTGCAACAAAGCGACTCTAAGGCGCGTTGCAAAGGTTACGAACTCCACCATTTTATTTAAACAGCCACTTTGGGTATTGACCAAACTCGTGACTTTAGTCATGACCTTGAAATGCGGTCAGGCATATATTAATATTTTTTTTGAAACGATGATTCTACAATTTATTTATTTATTTATTTATTTATTTATTTTGGATAATTCATCTGACCTTTAATTTGTTTACATGAATAAAACTTAACTTAAATAAAATCCAAACTACGTAGCTTGTGCGCAAACAAGTGCGTTGGTTTACCGAAATCGAACAGTTCCTCCACCTTCGAAAAAGTTCTAATGCATTCAGTAATTGGCTCGTTGTAACCGAATGCGGTCCGGTGAAACTGCGTTTGTAATAATCCCGTTGTGCGTAAAGGTCGTCGTGATGTCCGGAAATTGAGCATGGTCAATAGCGTTGGAGAGTCAACTTCGCCGTTAATAATTTTGGCTACAAATAATGCCTGTTGCATTTTGCGTCTACGTTCTAGTATGTCAAGTTCCAGTAAACGGCATCTATCTGCATAAGGGGGCAAGTTATCTGGGTGGTTCCATGGAAGATGTCGTAAAGCAAGTCGGATAAATCTTCTTTGCACGCGTTCAAACCGTATGTTCCAGGTTAGCTGTTTAGGGAACCACACCAAACTACAATTCTCCAACAGCGGGCGAACTAGGGCGCAATACAGTGACTTTAGACAATGTGGATCCTCAAAATTTCGTCCAATCTTAAAAATGAATTCAAGCTGCCGAGATGCTTTAGATATAATTAGCTCACGATGCAAGTTAAACGTCAATTTTGGGTCCAGTAAGACGCCAAGATCACTAACTTGGTCCACTTTGCGCAACTCAATACCATCAATAGTGTAGCTGAAGCAAATCGGGTTTTTGATGCGGTAAAAACTCATCACCTCGCATTTAGCAATGCTCACAATGAGCCAGTTCAGTTTGCACCATTCACCAAACACATCGAGCAACTCTTGCAGGCGGTGGCAGTCGTCAATATTTTGTATTGGAGCAAACAATTTCAGGTCGTCAGCGTACATTAATTTGCAACCAATACCAAGCGATAAAGTGACGTCGTGAAAGAACAACAAGAAAAGCAAAGGTTCCATGTTGCTACCTTGGGGAACTCCAGACTTATTAGTAAACACCGATGAGATACTGGAGCCGAGTTTTACACGCAATACTCTACCACTGAGATATGAGTACAGCCATTTCACCATTTGTTGAGAAGCACCAAGCCGAGATAGTTTTCGTAAAAGTATTGTATGGTCAATTCGATCGAATGTCGCTTTTAAATCTGTATAAATAACATCGACTTGTTTCTTGTCTTCCATTTGCGAAATACACATTGATGTAAATTCTAACAGATTAGTACAGACAGACCGACCAGGCATGAAACCGTGCTGAGCCGTTAAGATATAGTTCTTAGTGCGGGACAGTATCACACCACTTACAATTATTTCAAATAATTTAGATGCCGCCGAGAGACTGGTGATTCCACGGTAATTCCTCACATTATGACGATCGCCAGATTTAAATACCGGGAACATAAACGACTGTTTCCAAATATCAGGAAATACGCCTTGCTCGAATGACTTATTGAAAATTGAACATAACGGATAAGCCAACACTGAGATGCAACGACTCAAAACTACGGCTGGAATGCCATCAGGCCCCGCAGAATAGGAGCGCTTTAGTTTTTTGGCGGCTGCTATCACCATATCAGTAGTAATGGTAAACAAACTCAAATCTACCAAATCGGCCGGAACACGCGCAGCAACAATTGTTATTATTTATTTATTTATTTATAGACCCTTTAAGCAACAATTGATGGAGGGACGGTAAGGGAAAGTAATGAAGAAGGATTTTTTTTCCGGGAATGAAGGGGAAGGGTGGAAAGGAAGGGGGGGGGGGGGGTAATAGGTGGCTATGCTTAACAAGTTGTCGTTGTAACTCCTATCGTTTGTCCAATGCTGGAAGGTGCATGGGTCGAACCAAGCTGTAATCAGAGATTATAACCGGATTTGAACCCACGCGTTGCAAAGGTTACGAACTCCACCATTTTATTTAAACAGCCACTTTGGGTAACTTTACAACACAATTTATTAACACCTCATGTGTACTAAACAGTGTGACACATATACATTCGAACAAAAATCATTCTATGCTTGCAACGACATTTACAATTAATACAATCAAACTAATTCCATGTGTGTGCGTCATCATGACTTAAGTCTTACTGGACGTAGTTCGTATTGACGTGGTCATTTTCGTATTGTGTTTTGTTCGGTGTACACGTACCAATGTTCGAGTTACGGTCGTTGATAATAAATAAATTTCGAAAAGGTGCTGCATGCACGTGACCTCAAACATCTCGGCATAAAAAGAGAATTTGCATACTATACAGTGAATAGATTTGTCGAGACGGGATCTATTGCAAACCGTAAAAAATCGAAAGAAAATAAAGCGATAGAACTGCAGAGGTCGAAATGGTTTTTTGAGAGCGAATTCGTCGCAGTTGCGACGCAGTTGCACGGAAAATGGCAGTTGAGCTGAATATCAACATCTCTTCGTCGAATTTTGGAAATGGATCTAGATGTGAAAGCATTAAAACACGTAAAATACATGGATTAACGGAAGCAATAAAACAAAAACAGCGGGAAAGATGCAAACTGCTGCACCGTTGGCACGGTGATCTCGAAGTGATCTTTTCTGATGAGAAGCTGTTTGTTCTTCAAACCCCGCAGCCCGCATCATGCTCAAAATAATCGGTTGTGGTCGGTTTCGATCATCGACGTTCCAAAGCACAAACGGAATGTACCACGATACCAGCATTCATCAGCGGTCATGGTATGGGGAGGCATTTCAAAGTAAGGGAACCTTTCTCTTGAATTTATTGAAAAGGGTGAGAAAATTAATGCAAAATACTATTTAGAAATGGTCTTAGAACCAAATTTGATGTCTTACTTTCGGGAAATGTATGATGAAGAATATTACTGCTTTCAACAAGAGCTCCTGCCCACACTGCGAATCTTGTGAATAGGTAGTGCAAAGCCAATACGACGGATTTCACATTGAAAAAGGAATGGCCTCCAAGTTCTCCTGATTTGAATCCACTGAATTTTTGTATATGGGGATATATGCAGCAGAAGCTCAAGAATTATAAATATCACAATTTGGATGAATTTAAGTTAGTTATCAACAAAATATGGGATGACATTCTGATGGAAGAAGTGCGTGCCGCATAACGACTTCAAAATATATGACTTTGTTTTTATTCGAATGTATATGTGTCACACTGTATAGTAAAACAAAATTAGAACTTTCTACAAAACATCCATCTGCATTTGGAAATGCTGCAGTAAACATACATATTGCAGCAAAAAAATTGATTATCGTTAGTCCACATCCAAATTATCAAGAAAATATTAGTTAGACGCTTTCATATAAGGCAAAAATTAGCTCCCATCAAATTTTTATGAATAATTTTTGGGAGTAATCAACTAGGCTTGTTTTATCCAGCACATGACTGGTATGACACGACTTTCCAAGCGTGATTTTGTATTCGATAGTTCTAACTTGAAATGAAATCTATTCCCGCCTAATGAAAATCTCTATGCGAAAACTTTGATGCGGGTACGCAATGTTAGGCTGTCACCTGCAGTTGGAAAATGCCAATCATGACAAGTTACGTCTGCGGCCAGCTAGTTTCTGAATTCTCCAAATCCGACTCCGAGGAGGAACAGAATATTTGAATTGCGAACAAGAATTCCCATCCCACTATGGCCACTGATGAGGATAATTTGTGTTGTGGAAGCTGGCAAACAGTGCAAACTTCCTCGTTGCTAAATGTGGCATATAAGATGCATTAGAGTATGTCCGACCAACTTCTGCATATTCTACTGACAGGCTTCTTTCCTGGTCTGTCTGTGATCCACTAGAAAGGCTAGATGTTTAATTGAATTTAGTTTAATGGTCATCTACGAAAGTGTGAGAGTGAGTGCGGTTATGCAGTGCACCGCAACCTTCTTGTAGTTTTTCCGTTCGCATAAGCTTCTGAAAATGGAGAGCTTTTCATGTATTGTCGCTCGCCAGAAGCCGTAGCATAGTTTGGAGCGACTCACGTTCGATTCCATTCTTGGTCAGTTTTAATAGTTGATCATCAATCATCGAAAGGAATTTTCTAATTATAGATGATTGCAATTATTTATAGTCAACACATCATGTTTCCGAACCAATGAAACAGACGACAGCATTCCATGAGTGGTTTGCAGTGGCATTCTAGAGGAAATTGCATTACATAATGATTTACGATATTATCATCGACTACAAACTAAACTACTAAACGATTTACCAGCCGTTTCTTTGATGAATTACCGTTGCATTTCACAACTGCCGTTGACTGTCGATTGTACAGCTTAAAACAACAATAAATAATTAATTCCACTGGGTTATTTACTGCAAACCAGTTCCTTACTGATTCGATGCCGCAGCCTATAGGTTTGTATGCTAAGTTTATGCTAACGAAGTGAACAAATAGTCCAATCATCAACCCGATTCCGATCCCCGCAAAATACAAAATAAAAATTCCACATCTAGAACATTGCAGAGCACAAACGAAGCGCCAAATGCAATCGAAAAACGTAATCGAAAAAGTTAATTAAAAAAGAGACCGATATGGTCATCCCTAAGCTGAAATTTCCACCTCATTCAATTACATGATTCATCAGCAGGACTCGCTGCTAAAAACGGCAAACACCGGCAGCTCAGAGCGGAATCCCAATCTCGATACATCACAATAACTGTGCCCGTTTGCCGCGACAAACATCCACAATTCGCACGCTGATGCCGCGCGCGGTGCAGAAAACGACACGGGAAAGCTCAACCAGAACTTGTTCATCTCGCTGGCAACATCTCTATACAGTTTCCAAAGCCGCTCGTCAACTTTCCACCCACACCGGGGTACCGTCGTTTTGGCTTTGGATTTTTTCTACTCGTTCCATATTATTTTAACGATATTCTTCGAATGGATATTTTTAATTAAAAATCACTTTATTTTCCGGGAGGGAAATAACCGACACCAATATTCGAGACCACGAGGGATGTGCACCAGTAAACGTTCAAATTCACTTCTCCCCTCGGGCTTCGTTTCGAATAAATAGAGCTCATGATGACGTTGTATGGGAAGGATTGAAATAGAATTCCATTTCACATGGAGAACGAGAAACAAAACTCAAATGTCACTCCGGTTGATTGCACATTTTAGGTTATACGGTGATAAATCGATTGCAGATGCAGAACAAATACAATAACAAATCGTCTTACTTGATATTCAATTCGGAAAAAAATGTGATCGATTCCGATAACTAATTTTTCAACTACTCAGCTAAAGTTTTACTTACTAAACAGAATTTTTGTCTACAGACTTATCACTCACATCGCATCGATCGGGGTGAATCAATTTTTATTTGCCAACCATACACTTACAAATTCAAGGTTTTCCTTTAATGCGCCATAAAGGAGTGTATAATATTTATAGCATCTGCAATTTCATTTTCTTACGAAGTACCACACATTTGTTATGCTGCTTCATCTGGATTCGGCAAGTCGCCACAAGCCGCAATGTATCCTTGTGCCTCCACTGAGCTGGATGTTGTCTTCCTGACCACCAGGCGGTATAAGGATACCGCTGCTGGCTGTTACTCGTCGCCGTATTGCTAGGCTAGCAAAGAAGAAATCATTGCAAAATCAACTCTCAAAGTTCATGCTGTCTTTTCAACTACCCCTTCCCGAAGTGCAACGATGTTCGGATACTGGAAAGGATGAAAAATAAATGCTAGGTGGCATTTGCAAAAGAAGTATTAGGAAATTACATACATTTTCAAGAAATAGATAGTTATTGTAGGTCGGACTCGATTATCTGGGTGGAAAAAAAATTTTAAATAGGTTTTTTGGAATGTATTCACGTTGAAAACGTGTTTACCATTGAAAAAAAATTCACCCGGATAATCGAGTCCGACCTGTATCACTAATCTAGACACCAGTAAGATCGAATGACCTAGAAGATTTATGAATGTGTTGAAGTGATCTGTAGTTGATACTGATACTAAAAAAATTAAATATAAAAACATATAAAGCTTTATATATAGTTGAAACCATTAAGGCTTTGGAAATCAAATCAATTGGAAGCCGAATGAAAATTTTCCGCCTTTCGACTGCGCTTTTATGGTTGTTATCTTGCGGACAACTGTGAGCTGCCCAAAATTTCCGCTCATTGCTTCAGTCGTTACGCTTTGTTTGCCAACTTTACCAATCAGTTGCTAGTTTTTGCTGACGCATCTGAATCTGCTTACAGTACTTACACATATGCTTGTTGAGAACATACGCAATAGGAAACATACGAGTGTATCTTCTTGCTTCCAAGTCTGTTTATTTGTTTCGCAACAAACCGTTCGTTTAGGCTTGCTGAACTCGCTAGAGACCTATCTACCTTAGGTTTCCTGCTAGTTCGCTGGGGCTACCCTGCTGACAGTTACTCTGGCAATGGCAACAATATTGAAGGAGCCAGAAATAAGTTTAATAAGCTTTTTGATTTGCTAGAAAAACATGAAGAGACCGAGAAAATAGCTACGACCTGTGCTGCTTAAGAAATCGCTTGTTATCTTTATCACCAAAAGCGCCACATTTCGGCGGTATCTGGGAGGCGGCCATGAAGGTAACAAAGAAGCATCTGAACATCCCATGTATCCTTTGACTCCATCTCACCATCATTTAGGTACAAATTGCTTCGCTAATGAATTCTCCACTCTCGGCAATGCTTGTACACTCCAGTCTCTTTTTACACGGTTTATTTTTATGATTTTTGAACTAACGCGGTTTTTTTATGACGATTTTTGAATTAACACGGTTTTTTTACACCATTTTTCGAATTAACGCGGTTTTTAACATCATTTTTCGAATTAACACGTTTTTTCTGCGATTTTTAAATTCGAGTGGCTTTTTCGGTTATTTTTTAACTAACGCGGTTTTTGAATTATCGCAGTTTTTTTACAACATTTCTCGAATTAACGCGGTTTTTTGCAACATTATTCGAATTAACGCGTTTTTTTAAACTGTTTTTTTACACGGCACGTATCCCCGTGTAAAAAAGACTTGAGTGTATTTCAAGGTGACGGCGATGAATCATCATAATTTCGATCAGCTTGACTAGCACCGCCAGACTTTGACTTTTGACTACTTTAAGATGTTTCGGAAGATTCTGCTTCATAATTGCCTAAAATTTCTCGATTGACCGCAGCTCCGGTGTCTTTGGGGGGTTATAATCTTTTGGCGCGAAATCGACATTATTTGCCTTATGCCACTCCAGCACGGCCTTTCTACAATGGCATGAAGTCAAATCCTACCAGAAGATCGTAGGACAGTTGTGAGACTTCAGAAGAGGAAGAAATCGCTTTTGGAGAAACTCTTTCAAATACACCTGTCTATGTTTATGGTACTTGGGGTTGCGAAAGGTATACTCCGCTTTCCACATGAACAAATTGCTTGCCAAATCAAGAATTTCTTGGCAAAGCTCGACATTTTCTGATTTCGGAAGTTCTCTGGAATATCCAACTTAACATTTGTAGTAGGTAGAACTTGGAATTCCCAACTTTTTACCGATGGCACGATGTGACAATTTCTGATTTGTGATTTTCGATGTACTTGTGCAGAACTTTTTCGCAACAAGCTGTTCTTTCGACGGCATTTTTCAAATCTTTGCGCCACTGATAAAAAGACTCACACAGTACAGACAACGCACTTCGAACTTTCTCCATGCAAATTTCCAATTGATTTTACCCAACGGTTCAAAAGCTAGAGCAATTTGAGTGTGTTGCAATTATACCATGGACACCCTTTATAGTACTTTCACCTAATGGTTGTCTGGTTTGCGCGCAGTTGCCCGAAACTGGAAAAAAAAGTTTTGAATAGTGCGATTTTTTTCATATATTTTATCACTTATTTAATATGCATCCCAGCGACAAACAGTCTTCAGAGAATATGTGTATTTCAACATACTAAATAACTTTGTAGAACACTCGAGAGCAATAAAAACAATCTTGTGCAAAGTCATTGACCATAATTGATTTTTAAGTGCTCTGTTTTAATAGACCATTATATTTCGCAACCGGTAAGAGATAAATAGTTGCTATATTCAGCAAAGTTGCTTATGTTAGTATGTTCTGCAACTTTTTGGAAAAAAAATTTTTTTTTTTTGAAATTATATATAACATAATAGTTTGTATCACCCTAATAAGTGAATTCACGTACAGCAAGATGCGCTATATTTTATTATTAAACATCTCCACCCTAGAAAAAGTACGCATTTTTGACTCAATTGCTAATGTCCGCACTTTTTCGAAACCGAACCACTGTGACCCGGTGTAAAAGACACCAGCGTGCTGATCGACGGTCGACACCGATTGCCAAGCTCCTACCACAATGTAATCGATAACAGTCCGTCTTCTCACTGGTAGAAGTAGAAAGGGCAATCATATAAAAATAATTACCGTCGGCGGGTGGAGCGTATCATGTGTGCGTATAGTGCGTATGTGTGTGTGGAATGATCGAAACTAGATGTGAGATTATCTAATATAGGGTGTCGTGTACTGATAGTTTAATTATCAAAACAATCGGGTGCAAACCGAGAGAGTGTGGGTTAGATTCTCGCTAAGTAATTGAACTAAGCAATATCATCCAGTCTACCATTCTTCCTCACCAAACGCTCTTCAGCCTTTAGGGGGGCATAGTATCTTTTACACCATAGTTTTTGCCTTATTTCAAATATTTTTTCTCGATAACGCGAAAGGCAAATCGAATCGGGTTTTTTGCATTCAAAACATTGCTTTTATACTAATATTTACAATTTTGTTTTCATATGGGAACCTTTTCCACATTCCCCTACGGATCCTTGAAGATAGTCATTCAAAAAATACTTGAATTGCGGTATCATGGATTGACGTTAGGGGGCTTATCCGAATTGAAAAATTCCAAATCGACATGAAAGTATATTCAATTATCTCGTGTATGACTCATCCTTTTTTTTAATTCGAACGCATAATAAAATGACGGACTTTGAAACATAAAAGTAAGGTTTTTGTTGAAAAAATTGACTTTAAACATTTCTAAAATATACATAAATTGCAATATCAAAAAAGGATGGGTCAAACACTAGATAATTTTGTTGGCTTTGAAACAAAAAAAGAATCATGAGAATTGCTTGAACCGTTCTTGAGATATGTATGGTATCGACTTTTAAAACCTGCACACTTAACAAAAAAAGTACCACGCATGTCTGGAGCGATTGCACAGCGAATAAAATTTTGCCGAAATTTCGAAGTTGCTTTTTTACTGATTTCAGTACTTGTTGCCACTATCGTTTTGTTGAGAATAGAGTTGCTAGTAGTAGGTAATAATCTGTTATGAACAATTATGCAACGTAGAATCGCGTATCTATTTTTGCTGTAGAACTAGACCCGACAGTAATTCTATCACCTAAAATATTGTTTACGGTGAATTTTATTATCAGTGAATTTTATAAGTATATTATCGACACTCTACGACCTTTAATTTAATAGTGAAAATAACTGGTCAATTTCATGCGCAAATGTTTACGTTGGCATCACTCCATATAAACGTCCGTTCCCTTGGCAACGTACAACAGCGACGGTCGCGGATTCGGAATTGCAATCGAAACGAAATGAAGTTTTTTCTATCAATTCAAGTGAACAGTTTGGGCAAAATCATTATAACATCTTACTAAAGAACTGTTCGAGTGGTAAATTAAAGTTTTCTGTGCCTCAAGTTAAGTTTCGCGAATGATGTGACGAATGGAACGGCCGAAAAAAATTAATGAAAAATTGACGGCGAAAAAGTGAAAATATAGTGATGAATTTTAAATGGGCAAAAATCTCAATATTTAGTATAATTTATGCCCCAAAAAGTAATAGAACCTATAAAATGCAATGTTTAGTGCTTTGAGTTGCAAGATCTTATTACAGCTAGCAGGTTAGTTGAACTAATTTTATTTTTTTTTTGTGATGGTTTCCCGAGCCTATGGGAGAATGTTGGTACACTGAAGAAGGGAACGGAAGGGTGATATTCGGTGACATACTGACTGCCATAAATGTACTCTGATGACCTTGTCGTTAATGGGAAAATGATATTTGAGCATTGGGCCAATGAAAAACTAACAGTGCAATTTAAATAATCTAATTTATTTCCTTCGTATTATTTGAAATTTTTTATAATTTTGGGAAAACATAAAAAATTCTCAAGCTGTGAAATATGTAAATATGTGTTACCATGGAAAACTATCACCAATTGCGAATGGATTTGTGGGAACTTATCAGTTCTGTCGAAGGTCGGTCTACAACGGATCAAAAATTTGAGTTTGAGGTAGTTGACGAATTTGTCTAGCTTGGCTCACTAGTAACGGCGAACAATGATACCAGCCGTGAGATTCGGAGGCATATTATCACCGGAAGTGGGTCGACCAGACTAAGCCCCCGTACAAAGTGTACCCTGTTCAAGACGCTTATTCTCTGTATGTTCTCTACGGGAATACAACATGGACAATGTTCGAGGAAGACCTGCGAATGCTTGGAGGTTTCGAGAGACGAATGCTAAGAACGATCTTCGGCGGCGTACAGTAGAACGGAGAATGGACGCAGAGGATGAAACTCGCACAGGTCCAAAAAGTGAACGAATAAGATGGGCAGGACATGTTGTAAGAATGCCGGAAAACTATCCTGCAAAGATAGTGTTTGCCTCAAATCCAATTGGAACAAGACGACCTGGGGCACAGTGAGCAAGATGGTTAGACTAGGTGAAGCGAGATCTGGCGGAGAATACTCGGTGTCCGAGGAATTGGAAAGCGGTAGCCCACAACCGAGTTAACTGGAGAACCCTTGTTCAACAGGCTTTGTCTTAGGACGGCAAACTACTTAAGTAAGCAAGTAAGTAAGTACCATGGAAGACTTAAGATACATCAAAAGACTTACAGATAAAATGCAAAATTATTGATTATAACTTTCAAAAGCTTTCAAATGTATTATAAATCTTGTAGAGAATTCCAATTGGTTCTCTTTTGTTTTTATATGGAGACTCAAATAAAAAGTCCTTTATTTTGAGTTGATTCCCGAATAATATTATTCAGATGATCTGCACTTTTAAGTTTTCTGAATGTGCAAATTGAACAAAAAATTGATTAAACAACTTTTGCCAAAAACATCTCGCCACTTGAATGCCGCTCCAAAATGGATCTTATGTACAAACCCAAACCCGTCCGGCGAACTGAGCAATCACACTTTGCCCAAAAACAAACACTGGCTTCCGAGCGTGAGAGAGAGAGAGATCTAGCCCGGAACCAGTTCCTCAATTCGTTTCCTCTTGATCAAACGAAGCATTAAATACATAATTCTTGATGCATTTTTAGGATTTTTGATTATTTATTTATGATGCGGGAATAGATTATTGGGCTATAACGACAGCCAAGAGCTAGTCGTTGCGAGTTGTTCACTTAAACAACCGCTGCGCTCTACAAAGGAGGGATAATCTGTGCCATTGGACATCTCTGAAGTGTGGCAACCATACACGGTTTCTGTTTAGACTAGAGGTACAGGGTTTTCTGCGATATTTTCTGGCCTGTTCGAAAACAATGACGATTAATTTGTTTAATTGGAACCCTAATTTTGTATCATGGAATCATGGATTAGATCACCATTAAATAATATTCATAAAGATGTAGATGTTTTCGACCAATAATTGATATACAAGCATAGTAATGTCTTAGAAAAAACTGTTAGTTAATCTTAATAAGAGTAGAGAAGCCCGAGATCCCCTACAGGAGGTGAAAATCTTATTTCGCCACAACAGACAGCAAACAGAACCTGAATGCCATAAAGAAACCAAAAACTAGCAAACGGTGCAATATGAAGACGTATAGTTGCTGACTCCTGGTTCGGTTCGCCCTGGCTGGCTAGTTGCTTTCAAATGGTAAATACCGAACCGTAAAACACTTCATAAGATGCCGGTCGCATGTAAACGTATATCTACAGTCACCTATATTGAACGGCGAGGCGAGAAAGGTCTACTCGTTCCATAAAGAAGGCTTCAGGGGGTAATAGCCACTGTAGCGTGTTTGTATCGAAGATTTTGCAGTCGTCCTATACAAATGCCTCGAGAAAAGGTTAAGAGGCTAGAAAGAGCTTGCCTAGGCAAATGGTAAAATATTTAGTGAGAATTTTCGTTATAATTAATGTATAAACTAGCAAACAACACGGCACTATAAAGTACTGCCAAACACACACGAGCTTTCTTTGAAGGAGAAAACACCCTCCGGGCTGGTCATTCGAGCAAAACTAATGACAATGCATATTTAGCTGTGAATGCGGAAAGGAGTGAGTTCATATCCTGCATGTTCCGGACCGGGCCGATATCAGGATCTGGAGAGGAAATTGTTTCCTTAAAACGGTGCGGAAAGTTTTGCTAAGAATATGAAATGAGCAAATAATGCAATTTGAAATTTATAAAACAAAGTTTGTTGAATAACTGAGGACCACTTGCAATGGCACCTATCTGGAGCAGAAAACTAACAAATAAGTACCTACACTGTCGGTTGACCGGAGGCTAAACACTTCACGTGCTCTCCACACGTACTTGCTGGGATACCAAGAGGAGTACCGATTATAAATCCACAGGAGAGTTTCAGCGACTTTTGATGTACAAACTACTGCCTAAGAAAAGACGTGTTACAGTGCAGACGTGTAATTGTTGCATAATTTTGTACAATAGCAGCTATGTTAAGATTCTTGACGATTTGGTGGGTATTTTGAATTGTTTATTAAAATAAAAATATTTGTAACTAAATAAAGGCTGACAACCACGCTTGATTTGATAGCATTTGGATTAAATTAGCTATAGTCTATGTTGTTGAATTATCTAAGCACAAATACTGATATATCTTAAAATTTTAATATTTTATTTCATTTTTTTCGGTTTTGACAAAAAATTACATGAAATGGCGCATTAGTAAAAAAAAACTAAAATGGCGCATTAGTAAAAAAAAACTAAATGGCGCATTAGTAGCTTTAAATAACAATTTTTGCCATAGACATTTTTACTCGAAGAAGATCGAATCGGATCAATTTAAGCATGCGCTTAAGCTTGCATAATGTTTAGTATGCAGTATGTAGTATATTTGATAGTAGTGAATATTCCTATATTTACTGGTTAGTAGAACTAGTTGACAGTAAAAAATTGCATAAAAGAATAGCTTATTCTATTTTTGGAAGCTGACAAATATAAAAATTTAACTGTATTCAGCAATCATTTTATGATAAGAATCATACAACCCATTTTATTATACGCGCACCTGAGCTGGACGTGAAAATGCAGTAATAAGAAAATTACTTAACATCTGTTTATTTTCTAAGCTTAAACTAAAGTTAATCTGAATATTTACTGATGACTTATCGCACCAAATGGTCGAATTTCCACCGTTTGAACATCGGAAGATTCCTCAAGAGCTTAAAATATAAAACTTTCTCAAACCACTGTGGCTTCTTACCCTAACAATAAAAACAATAATCTTTAACTAAATAAACACAACACTCCTGAGGCTATTAATTTTGTCCAAATTAGAAACTTTCACAGGAAAGTTTGTTCCGCTCTATCTCTCTCTCCCTTCTTCTCTCTCTCTCTCTCGCCTTTTCTGTGCATCTAAACTCTCTGACGTCCAGAAAGCGAGCTAACCTTTTGCTATTCAAGAACAAGTGCCTCTTGGTTATCGCAGCTGCATATGCCATATGAAGAGTAGTGTAGGCTGCTGCGCTGGACACAATCCTTTCTGGCCGGCCAGCAACCACCGCCACTTCACTCAGCCTGTTTGTGTTGCTACTACTGGTCTGGTAAGCCAAAAGTGTACGGCCACCACATTTTCCCGTAGCCGAGAGCCGGATTCGGCCTATAATGTACTGTTTAAAAAGCAGGGTCGCACAGGTGATAAATTGTTGCTGTATTAGGTATGTAAATATAGTTATTTTTCAATTACGGTGCAAAGTTTATTTTCCGAATTTTTAGCAGTGACCTTGTTATATAAAGTAACTAAGACCAATAATTGTCGAGGTAAATTGACAACTTTCAAAGATCGGTAGAATCTCGGTTATATCATCGTATTCTTGCCAGCGTAGGATGCTGAGCAACGCGCTACAGCGTTGTCACGATGGTACTCCGGTGAAACAAATGGTTGATTCAGGCCTTACGAGTCAGCCATAAAAATACTAATATAAGAAGTAAACAATGCAAAATACAAACCGAAACAAACGGCATAGACCCACGCCGCGGAAACGGACAAACGATTGTAAAGGATGTATCGTAAAACTGTAAGTTTTTCAACTTTCTGTGAAGTAGCCGTATTGTTGCTCTCCCAGATTTTATAACGTTGTCTATCCCCAATAGCAAGCGAATCCGTAGAGTAATAACAGGCGGGCTTTATGGAGGCCGATGCTACTACGGATCAAATTTTCACTTTCGGACAAATCATCCAGAAATGTCGGGAATACAACGTACCCACGCGTCATATTTTTGTGGATTTCAAAGCAGCATGCGATACAGTCGAGCGCGAACACGGGAACAGGTTTCCGGACAAACTGACGCGGCTGACCAAAGCTACCCTCAAGCGAGTGATGCGCTACGTGGGTGTTTCGGGGGGGGAACTCTCGAGTCCCTTCGAATCTCGCAGAGGGTTGCGGCAAGCAGATGGGTTGTCCTGTATGTTATTTAACATCACTAGTGAAGGTATGATCCGGCGAGCGGGTACCGAAACGAGTGGAACGATCTTCGGCAAAAGAAGCCACTGCTAGCCTTTGGAGACGATCTCCTCAACGTCATTAGAAACTTTGAGATGGCGGGGGCTAGGGGATACAAATCAATGCGTCGAAAGCCAAATACAGTGGTATTCTGATTATATCTACATCTGGTTTAATCTACTCCCGATTTTGTCTACCATTTTGACCCGTTTTTATCTACCATATTTTTAAATTGTAATTTCAACCATGCGGCATGCAAATTTGGAAGATTTCATGAAATTGTACATAACAGAGAATATTTCTTTCTTTGTTTTTTATATGGCATCCGCGGCATGTAACTGGTAGAACATGTGGAGGCGGCGTTCTCATTGCTGTTAGAAATTCACTCCATTCCTTTTCCTGCCTGGCCCCGATTGACAATGACCTGGAACATTTGTCGATTAACATTGATTGCATCGCGCGGGGGTTTGCTTAGGCGTAGTTTGCATTCCTCCGGATATGTCGAGAAACCATTCTGTCGTCGAGAAGCTCAACAGTTCTATTTCCTCTGTTGCGGAATCGCTGAACGTGCATGACATCTATCTGCTTTTCGTAGATTTCAATCTCCCGGATCTGCGTTGGCGCACGACTGCTGCAGGTTTTGCCGAGTTAGAGCCCACGGATTCAACTTCTGCAAGCAATACTCTAATTGACAATATGGCATTACTCAACATGAAGCAGTTGAATTTGAGGAAAAACTGTATGAACCGAATACTTGATCTGTGTTTCGTAGACGAAGATGCTGTACCGTTGTGCAACCTTGTCGAACCTCCTGAATAGCTTATTCCCATTGACTCTCTGCACCTCCCGTTCTTAGTGCGTTTACAATGCTCGGCTCCAATACGATTTAGCGAACCGTTTGATGACCAAACACTCGACTTCAATCGAGCTGACTTTGAAAATTTCAAAGTGGCTCTCTCATCCGTTGATTGGACTCCAGAGTACCAAGCATCGGACGTTAACGAAGCTGTACAGCACTTCAATGACACCCTTATGCAGCTTTTTTCGAGATTCATCCTAATTCGACGCCCACGACTGTCACCTCCATCCTCCGTGGTCCAATAATTGTCTTCGCCGTCTGAAACAAAATCGTGCCAGGGCCCTAAGGCAATACTCCAATCACCGGAACTCACTCAATAAACAAAATTTTAGGCCTACTCAACAACAGACTCTAGATGCGCTAAGAGATGTTCCCATTGCGGTATGATGACAACGAGAAGCTGTGTATTTGATGATGCAGATATACTAGCAGGCATCAAGAAAATGAACCCGTCAAATATGCCAGGACCAGATGGAATACCTTCGACTATACTAATAAAGTGCGCCGACGCTCTCTGCGCGCCTTTAAGATCTATTCAAAATCTATCATTATCACGTGCAGTTTTTCCAGAATGTTGGAAGAAATCGAAAATGTTCCCGGTACGAAAAAAGGTGATAACTGCGACGTATCTAATTATCGTGGCGTGACCTCACTATGTGCAGGTTCAAAACTTTTTGAGATACTAATTAACAACGTACTTTTTCGAGTCGCAAAACACTACATCTCACCAGAGCAACACGGATTTTTCCCTGGCAGATCTACCGTCACCAACCTCGTACAGTTCTCGCTGTGTCTTACATACATGGAACAGGGGCTTCAAGTTGATGATGCAATTGATACGGATCTAAAGGCAGCCTTCGATAAAGTTAGTCACCAAATCCTGCTAGCCAAACTTGACCGTTTAGGGGTATCAACAAATCTTATCAACTGGTTCAAGTCGTATCTGACTGAACATCGACTGAGTGCAAAACTGGGCTCAACAGAATCAGGACAATTCCGTAATCGTTCAGGAGTCCCACAAGGCAGTAATTTACCACAATTACTATTTATCATATTTTCCAACGACGTATGCCAATGCTTACCGGAAGGTTGCAAACTACTGTATGCCGACGACCTTAAAATGTTCAAAGTAATCAAAACCTCCACTGACTGTCAGTTGTTACAAGGAGTCATCGACAAATTTCACGACTGGTGCAAACGCAACTTCTTGGTGATTAGTGTAGCGAAATGCTCAGTAGTCACTTTTACAAAGAAAAAGCACCCGATTCAATGGACGTACATGATAGGAAACGAACACGTTGATAGAATAAACGTAGTACGTGAGCTTGAGGCTATGCTAGACTCTGAATTGAACTTTCGGAAGCATTACAGTCACATCATTGCCATATTTCGAAGAAATCTTGGGTTTATTCTTCGCGTCTCAACTGAGTTCCGTGAACCGTACTGTTTGTGCGCCTTGTACTTCAGCCTGGTTCGATCAGTTTTGGAAACAGCATCCATTGTATTGAGCCCGTTGCGTAGTGTTTGGACAGCTAAAATCGAAATGATCCAGTCACGGTTCATAAAACACGCCTTGAGACTCCTTCCATGGCGAAACCCAGATGAGCTACCGTCCAACGAAGCACTATGCCGTCTGCTGGGAATGAACACCCTTGAAAAGCGGCGAAACATCCAAAGGACGACCTTCGTCGGCAAGGTTCTACTGGGAGAAATCGATGCACCTTGGATCCTCGCCAGAATAAACCTCAATGTACAGCCACGCCATCTCCGACATTGGAACATTATGAGACTACAACAACACAGAACAGACTACGCACAGAATGAGCCGATTAGATCAATGTGTTTGTTATTTAACCGGTACTATTGTTTGTTTTATTTTAATGTTAGCTCTAGTGTTTTTCGTGACCGTTTGACAATTTTTATGTAAGCCCCTAGCTTTATCTCTTAGTTTGTAAGTGTTCATGTAGATCATTTGCCGATGAAAGTAAACAATAAATAACAAATAATAACAAGAAAATATAATAAACTCTTCAATCGTTGTATGACCCTTAAAAGGACAGATTGTTTGATTATCATAACTCCAGCTTGCAATAAACTTGCACTAACGCACTTAACGTAATTCTCTGTTCGGTAAATTGGAGTACCGATAACCGCTAACCAGGCACGGCTTGTTGCAACGGACCAGCCGGAAAGCCTCAGCAGCTATGCAATCAACGAAGCCGTTCGTGTATGGTCCTGAATCACGATGAAATACCACTCCAAGTGGCCAGTTGCAAGTGACGTGGGATGCTTCTGGTCGTTTTGTTGTCACGTGCAGGAAATTTCCTGCCAATTCCAGAACTTCGGCAGCCAGGTATTCCATAACGGCAGCGAAACGAGTGCTCCAGCTCCAACACACGCTCAGCAGACTTTCCTTTCCTCAGCAGCCGATGAACGCGACCGATCGGAAACTGCAAACGTGCACGAATCGAGCGTGACTTTCGTTTGCCCTGGCAAACGATGTTGGCAGTAGCTCAGCTAGCGTTTGAATAATGCTGTTCGCCGGCTTACCTCGTGTTATGTACCAGAGCAAGCGACAAGAACCGGCCACACCTATTTTTCATGGTCCTTCATTCTGTCATGTAGGTACGTAAAATAAAATAGAGCATTTCAATTTCAGTCTGAACAAAAGAGCAAAGTTACCAGTGAGCCGTTCGCCTTTTACTGCTAAAGAAAAATTACGTTACGTATTATTACTGTAGCATTGGTGATGGATAAATTTGTGTTGCTAAAGAAAACCGAGTGAAGAGCCCTAAGTTCCAAGTTTCCTAGGTTTCATCAATTACCGAAAACCGTTCTCGAAAAAATTCTCATATGAAGATGCAAAAGATGTTACTAAAACTATTTCATTTTATTAAACCCATGGTTTTATGCATTTTGACGCTTGACCGAATACATTTACTTGAAGCTGGTATATTTGTTGGCTGCTTTGGTACCTTTCGAGACAGCCAACTCAACCACCAGCATCAAGCGAACAGAAGCGCGAGAGGTGATCGGTTAAAATTATTTGATAAGCGAACAGTTAGAATCAATCGAATTAAATAGAAATAAAATCAATGAGCGAAATTCCTCAAATCTTCATGAACATAATGTTTCGTCCTTAAAAGAACATTTTGTCGACGTGATATGTTGGAAATTTAAGTCTTCTTTTCCGTCTTCTTGGGAAGCAACAAAACAGCTTGGATGTTCAACTCTTCGTTGTTGCGGATGACCAGCTGCAAGTGACGATAATTCTGGTCGTTTCGTTGTCGCGAGCAGCATATTTCCTGCCAATTCCAGAACTTCGGCAGCCAGATATTCCATCACGGCAGCGAAACGAGTGCTCCAGCTCCAACACACGCTCCAACATACTTTCCTTTCCTTAGCAGCCGATGAGTACGACCGACCGGGAACTGTAGACTTGCACGACTGCGTCACCGCTCGTATTGCCGTTGGTGGTACATCTCAATAAGGAATTTTCAAGCCAATTAGCAATCAACGAGAAAGGGTAGGATTCCATTTAATTCTCTTGTAACTTTGTTATAGTAGAATTAAATGGAACTTTCCATCAACTTTCTCGGAGATTCCAAAATTGTACCAAGACTTGTTATTTTCAATTTTTCAATGACGCGCATTGAAAATCAATAGTTTTATATATTTTCAATATTTTCCAAATCGATTTTCCGAACAATTGGTGTAAATATCTTAGAAATCTATTGAAGCCTGACTGAATTATAAACCGAAGCGTGAAAACGCGTTCCTACTTTGATGACGTCATTTCCAACAACCAATCACGAAGCGAGAATTCTGGTAAAATATAAGTTCATTGTTTTGAATTTTTCAATAGTTCAACATCAAGAATCCATACTTTTCTTCATTTGGGTCAATTGTTAGAAGATTTTCTTATCGATTGGTGTAAGAATATTGAAAATCGATCGGAAAACCGCTGAGCTATTAGCGCTCAAAACCTCATTTTTCGTGACGCTCGCAAAAGCGACTTATACGTCTGCGAATCTATAGGAAGTAGAAGCAACCAAAACAAGAGCCATCGATCAGGTCCGAAGTGCGATTCAAGTCGACACTTATTCAAGTCGAAAAATTGTGTTAAAAGGCTATGCCACGGTAAAATTTCGCAACCATACATTACAGCAACTTCGATAAACAGTACGTCAAAGAGTGCTGATAAAAACGACTTCTTCTACCTAGGATAAGTAGTCTCAAGGATCTTTTTGACTTCTGGCTAGATTTAGCCTCTGAACGTTACTATAAAATAAGCCATCAATACAGTGAATGCCAGTTGGTTTGTATTGCCATATTACATCACTGAATCAAGAATCGAAAATCGTTGGAAATATCTGGTACCAGGAAATTTGTGTAGCAGTTATTATTTTTACCACATAATTTTGTGGATTCGCAAGGCTTAAAATCAGTGCAGCTTGTTGCAAAGAAATCAGTAAAATTTCCGTCAAACTCCAGCAATCAATTTGTAGACTTTTCGTCCTGTACGATTAGTACCTAAAGGTGAAATAATTTCCATTTGCAAATATAACAAAAAAAAATTGCATTAAGATTGTGATCACAATGCAAACTGAGCGGAAAGTATTAGAAAAACAATGGTATAGGGTAATTGATCTTGAATGGACCTATTTAGCGCTTTTTAACACCACCACTCGCACTCCTGCTCAATTTACTCGTCATTTATAAATAATATGTGGTGATGTTACTATTTGTTGGAAAGTACCACCTTTTTTCTACATTATCAGTACTTTAAAAATGTATAATTGATGAAACTTTTATTAAATATATCGTTTTTTGCCAAAGCCTTTTTTTGATCTTGAATGGACCCAACATGATCTTGAATTGGACCTATTTTTGATTTTGAAATGGACCTAAATTAGGATTGTCATAGTTTCTTCCATGTAAATGAACAAAATAATAACAAAGATTTTTTTTTAATAGTACAACTATACTACTGTTATTTATTAATAGCACAAAAGGTTGAACAGCTTTTACCTTTCTTATACTCTGTTAGAAAAATATGAAAGTCGGTTGAAAAATTTGAAATCGGTCACAGTCACCGAGGGTCTTGTTTTTATGTCAGCCCAACAATTGAACAATGTTTCAGTGACTTGATATGCGTTGTGTATGTATCTGTATGTGACATTTGTATATTGGGAATTTATTATTACCTGTTGTTTAGATATGGTTGAAACGATTTCCACGTCATAAAAAAATTATGTCGCCTATTAGTTTCAAAAATTTAAACCATTCATTAAAAATATGTAATATAACTTGTATTAAACGTAGTTTATCAAGTACAGCTGGGTTCGAGTTTTTATTTAGTGACTACATATTTCGAAAGGTCAGACTTTTACTGACGTAGGACTACGTCTTACTGCAAAGCATCTAAAGGTTTGCGACAGCCCCTGTCGAACATTTTGAATATAAAACCGTTGCAATCGTGAAAAATTCGTTAATTAGTGGTAATTATTCAATTTTTGACACATTTATATGCAATTTTTTCAGTTGAAAAATGGTCTAGATTTTGCCACGATTTCGATTTTGGCAACATATGCGACACGCATTTGTTGTCAAATTCGAAATCATACTGTAAATGGTGCTTGAAAAAATTAGACTTGGTAATTCTACTAGGTTTAAAGGTAAGCTTAGATAGTAGGTTTTAATTTTAAATGATAGTCGATGAAGAACTGTACCAGATAGAAAATAGGAAGTTTCAAAAATGAATATTTTAGATCTCAGAGTCACTCAATTTCGGTGGACAAGGAGGTATTAATTTTGTCACAAGTCAGAGGGAGAGGTGCTTAAAGAAAACTTTACATCCCCCAAGAATAAAATCAGAGGGGTTGTGTATAAGATACGACCACGGATTAGTCCGGTTGCATGATTTTGAATATTTTACTAAACTGATTTTTAATCTATCTGTCAATCGACCAAAAGGTGATGTGAAGTCAACCTGCTTACTTATCGGCGGAATATAAGGCCTTTGCAAAATATTTTTTAAGTTTTTGTCACCCCCCCCCCTTTGGAAATTGGCTTGAAAAATCGGGGGGCTAAAAACAATTTGGAGGATATGAGTATAAAATCAATTGTCCGTGGGCTCTACAGCCTGAAAAACTCGAAAAATGAGTGTAAAATGTGAGTGAAGTGAGAGTGTGTGAGTGTAAAATGTGAGTGAGTGAGTGAAAAATACTTAACACTTCTAGCACGAAACAGAAATGGAAATTCGAATTCGGAGTTTCCGAAAATCGTCCGAATTCTCTCGTTTTTGTCTTCTTTTCGTAGATTTTTGCATGGAAAATAATAACGTATATATTAAAAGCAAGAACAGATTTGGTTTTCACGCTTAAACTTTAAATAAAAATGCTTCAAACCCATGTTTTTTGCTCGATTAAAAGATCCGGTTGAATTTTATTGGCCTTAGGGTTTTCGGTCAGCGCGCTAAAGGTGTTTTGAAGCTTTGGTATATGCTTGATTAACGTGTTTAAACTATTTCTCATCTGAGTTTTGTCAAAACTTAAACTTACAGCAAAACTTTTTGCTGTATTTATATGGAAAATACAGGACGTTATTTGTCCATGAAAAAATTTTTGATTCCAACCATTTTTACCTTACCATCCTTTTTTAGAATTCGAACACATAACAAAATGGCGGACATTGAAACATAAAAGTATGGTTTTTAAGCGAAAAAATTGACTTTAAACATTTCTAAAAAAATCAAAAATTGCAATATCAAGAAAAGGATGGGTCAAACACTAGATAATTTTGTTGGCTTTCAAACAAAAAAAGAATCATAAGAATTGCTTGAGCCGTTCTTGAGATATTTATGGTACCGACTTTCAAAACCTGGTTTCGAGAAAAACGACGTTGAAGTTTTTACTCGTTGTTTAATCACTCCAGACATGCGCGGTACAAATAGCTGTAACTTTGTCAATATTTGGAATTCATGCAAACGACTTCAAACACATATGGTCAAAATGTTAATCTTTCGAAATAATCAATAAAAAAATTTATGTTTTAAAAAATTGAAAAGGTACTATGCCCCCTTAACAGAAGGCAGTTAGTATCCCTCTTATCTTTTGATCCATCTTATCTTTTAATCAATGATGGTTAAAATTTTTTTATAATACTGAGAATAAATTAAGTTTATATTGTTTTAAGCATAAAATGGCATATGTTAGCTAACTAATTAAGAAGACTTTCCAGTTTCAAAACTAGAGGCTACAATGTACAAACACTATGAAGCAACTACGAAAAAGGATGAGTGATAGTTAGTTTTATCAATATAATTAAGTTTTTATTTAGGCTATAAATCAAGCCTACTTTCAATATCCCGTGCTTATAGATTAATTATAAACGGAGATACTATAGTGACAACAAACAGTTTCAATGAATATACAACGACGAGTTCGTTAGTGGTAGGCAATGATAGCTACCACCAGTGATGTCTCGGAGCGCAAAACTAGGTCCATTCTAAAATCAATACTAGGTCCATTCAAGATCAAAAAAGGGGGTTAGCATTTTTAAGGAATTTGAAGATTTTACTGGTTTTACTGAACTTTTAAATACCTAAATTGAAATTACACATATTTTAGCATCATTTTAAGAGTATTGTTTTATTTCAAACCAGAAGGGTTCCGGGTAGTAACAGTTTGAAAATACTCTATGGTGACTGCCAAAACGCTGAAAAACAGCTACTTTTAAATAAGCGGCAATAAAGTGGTTTTGGCTATAATTTTAATTTAATTTTAATATATTTACGTTCAGAAATGATTAAAGATAAACATTAAAGCTAAATACAGTACAAAGACTTGATAATTATATCCTAACATTCTTATTTAAAAATAGGTCCATTCAAGATCAGAATTCGACTGGGTCCATTTCAAAATCATTTACCCTACTTATTTTTTCTAGCAGGTTTCCAAACACCAGCCTAATTTAGGTTTCGTTCACTAAGTTTAGCCCTGCCTGCGAGCAATTCATAACGAACAGCTAAGCTTTGCTTCTGCATCCCACCACTCGGCTGTTCTCAAAACAGACGCTTGTTCACATTTTCAGCATAATTATTCAACTTTTATTTAATTAAGCTTTGGAACAAACAATTACCATTAAATGCCTTCCTTTTACTCGGATCATTTGGGAATTCGCTACAGTAAACTATTGGAATGGTTGGCCTTTCAAATGATTCTTGACAGAATTCTGGATACTGTCGATGTAAACTTTTAATGAATCTCCTCTACCAGGCGTTTCAACTACTTTGGTTCGTTTCAGCAGTGCGTACGACGTAGTACACTAATCACTGTCTAACGGAAAACAACGACCAACACCATCCACTAAGGCAGACAAATGGTGCGAGACAGATTTTGCAACATATTTGATATCAATTGCATGATCAACCAGCAACCACAAACAAAAACGAAAACACAATTGGACAAAAAACCAACCAGAAAATTGTTTATTAAAATAAATACATAAATACTTCAGTTCGCTCGAATGCGACATCCAATTGCACACACAAAAAATGTCACTACCAAGTGGTTGGGTCGGCGAGGAGACGAAAAACGTTGAACGTGCAGATTATTTGTCCCGCCGTGGTGCACCGTTTCCGCTCCCTGTTCGGGATATATCTAACGTAATATAGCTCACACAGTCTGCGTAGTAGAAATATACTACGCTGGCAACTGTAGCTACAGTCTTCCACGGTGGTGTATGGTTTCTACTCTTAATGTTCAACAGGTACGAAATTTTACTGAATCATTTGAACTATTACAAGCAAACTTTTAAGAATATTCTAGTAATCCGATTTTTTAAATTTCAGTATCTATGAGTGGCACTCTTGTATATCTTTATTTGTAAAAAAAAATGCATCAATACCCTAGCATGATTGACGAAATGACGACACTCAACAGTGACAAGCTGTATTATTTATCGCAGGCTGTGGAGCAGGGAAGTTGTCTGTTCTGCTTTTTTTTCTCTACACTCCAATGCGATTGCACACCGCCATACAACTGGAACTCTTTCTGCGTGTTTCCGTTTTTCCATGGTGTATTTTCCATTACTCCTCTTTCAGTCCGGCCAGCGCAGCCTCGACGTCGTGCAATTGGACCGCGTTAGAGGGTTTATATATTTAACCATTTTCACTTGTCGCTTTTTCTCCGCTCGCGTGAGCACTCGTTTATGCGCTGTTTTCCCGCCACAGAAATGCCATTTTCCATTTTCAGTTTTCCGCTTCGCCAACACTCTATTATTTGGGGTTTTCAGCAGTGATTTTATCACGTGGTTTATGTAAATTAGGTGAATACGTACACATAAAACGCGCTATCCCTGCGCTCCCTGCGGTTGTCCTAGGAGTGTCTCTACCCATTTAAGTCTGCACGCCGCGATACTTTGTCGTTGCCGGAGGAGCGCTACAGGTTGGCGAATGGGCACGTGCCGGATGATTTGTGCGCGCCAAGCGTGGACTGGTTATAAATCAGATAAATTCTAACTATATCTGTGTAATGTTTAGCGGGAATCCGGCGTACTGCACTAGAAGCTGTCCATTTCGCATCCTCAAGTCATTCAATTATATTCTTACCCTTGGGACTTCAAACTCAAACTAATTTTCTGAACTTTGTGTTCACCTTAAGTGTCGTAGATTAGATCCTCTATTAGTATATTCATTTAAACTGTACGCACCAAAACATAGCATTATATTGTGGAAAAAAACATTATACATTTGTCACATTTGTTTCATCTCAATTTGTGCAATACATCAGATTTAAATTGGCCTTCCTTTTTCTGTGTGACTGGAAATTTAAAAAAAAAACTCTGATTGAAAAATATACTTTATGTAGAGTTCAAGTGCAGAATCATTGAACGGCCTTGTAAACCTTCATTCGCTTCATTCTGCATGTACATTATCATTGCGATCAGATTGTTACACCTATTGTGATATAACCCTAGCGTTTTTCTATATCCTGCACTTCATTCTTTGCAATATGAAACCGTTCAAATATGACGTATATCTAATTTCTGCATTGTCGAACACCCTCGTTCCCCTTTGTTCAATTGTATTACAAAACTCAATATCCAACTGCCGTTTGGACGTCTCACGAATTCAAAAAAAATCAGAATGAATAAAAAACATATTCAAATTTGGCAAAATCGCAAAAAATCTATTGCTAAAATGTAAGCAAACATTTTTTTCAGATCAGTTCCATTGAATTGGACGGTTTGCTTATAATTTTAATAATAAGAATTATTTCTATGGTACTTTGCTAATGAACTCTAAGTTTTTAAAGTGAGATAGGGCAGATGTTAGGGCAATCAGTGAGCGGAAAAACGGTAAGGCTGTTGGGAAGGACGGTATCCCGGCTGAACTTCTAAAAGCGGGGAGCGAGCGGCTGTACGAACAACTGCCAGAGGAGTGGTTGGATGGCCTCATTTGCCCAATTTTCAAAAAGGGACATCGACTGGAGTGTAAAAACTATCGAGGAATTACATTGCTCAATTCTGCCTACAAGGTGCTTTCCGGTATTCTGTTCTGCAGACTGAGACCGTTAGCGGAGTCCTTCGTCGGCGAGTGCCAAGCTGGATTTCATGAGGGTCGCTCCACGACGGATCAGATGTTTACCCTGCGTCAGTTGCTAAACAAGTTCCGGGAGTACAACTTGTAAACACAGCATCTGTTTGTTGACTTTAAAGTGGTGTACGATTCAGTTATACGAAATGAGCAGTGGCAGATAATGCTAGAACATGGTTTTCCGACGAAACTAGTTACGCTGATTCGTGCGACGCTGGACGGATCCAAATCATGCGTTAGAATAGTGGGTGAGACCTCAGCTGCTTTCGTGACGTTGGATGGACTGAAGCAAGGGGATGCACTCTCTAACCTGCGACTCAACATTGCCTTGGAAGGTGCATTACGAAGGGCAGACGTGGAAAGGAATGGAACTATCATCACGAAATCTCACATGCTTCTTGGTTTTGCGGATGACGTCGATATCATCGAAATCAAATGTAGGGCAGTGGAAGAGGCTTTCAGGCCTTTTAAAAGGGAAGCGGCGAGATTGGGGCTTACCATTAACAGCGCCAAAACGAAGTACATGGTTGCTGGTAGGGAACGTGGGAGCCCAAGTGGTGTTGGTGCCGAGGTGGAGTTAGATGGGGAACGATATGAAGTAGTGGAGGAATTTATATACCTTGGTACACTCGTGACATGTGACAACAATGTAAGCCGCGAAGTGAAACGACGAGTTGCAGCCACGAATCGGGCTTTCTACGGATTACGTAGCCAGCTGAAGTCCCGTAGTTTGCAAATTCGCACAAAACTGGCGCTCTACAGAATACTAATTCTCCCGGTGGCCCTTTACGGACACGAATCATGGACGCTAAAGGAAGCTGATCGATCAGTGCTTGGAGTTTTTGAGCGTAAAATTCTGCGATCTATACTTGGTGGCAAAATGGAAAACAGAGTGTGGCGCAGACGCATGAATCACGAGCTGTATACAAATATACTGATATAGTATACAAAGTATACAAATACAAGCATTCAAATATGCTGATATAGTGAAGGTAGTGCAATGTGGCAGGCTGAAGTGGACTGGACACGTGGCCAGAATGCCCGATGGAAGAGTAGCCAAAACTATTTTCAGCAGAGAACCAGGAAGAGGCCGTAGTCTCCGAGGCAGACCCCGCACCCGGTGGGTGTGTGCTGTCGAAGACGATGCACGTTCAGCTGGTGTTCGTGGGGTTTGGAGAACGGCAGCCCAGGACCGACGGTACTGGAAGACCATAATTCGTTCGGCGCAGGATCGGTAACGGACCGTTGCCACTAAAGTAAAGTAAAGTAAGTAAGTAGGACAGATGTTCCCGTATTAGTGGGTGTACCAGTTACTCGGAAAGATCACCAACACGGTTTCTTAAAGAAAAGATCACTTGTTACTAACCTTGCATAATTTGTGTGTAGAACCAATATCTGGATGGCAAATGGTTCTTAGGTCGATATGCGGGAGGGTATTTTAAGCAGGTTTCTAAATTCAGCCTATTTACCTTTTCTTTCGCCAATAAAAATACTTTGCCGTCATACAATTTTAATATATTATAACTATTTTTTCAAGACTGTAAGTAATCTACTATTTTTTATTCAAAGACCGTCAAAACCACCTGTTCTTCCACTAGAACTAGGCCATAGGCCGAAAAAATAGATGCCATCGCTTAATGGGCTAAAAATACCATCCTGTGCCCTATATACCGACGTGTTAAAGACTTTTCACGTTGTCTGTATCAACGCTTTGCTCGTCTGTTTGAACAAAAATGGAATCGCAAGCGAAGTGTTGAAAATGATTTACTCATACCTGTCAAATAAGAAACAATTCGTAAAGATTAATAAGTCTTGTTCCGAAACCGTCGATGTAAATTCCGGAGTTCCGCAAGGGAACCATCCTGGACCCTTGTTCTTTACTGTTTTAATGAATAATCTACCTAAGTAAATCAATTATACGTTCGTGCTAGTGTACGCCGATGACGTGAAAATGTTTTACCCGGTGAAGAATAGTATTGACTGCTGCATGTAGGCTGTTACTCCACTTTATCGCTACCAATGAGATTGCAGCTCCATAGCACCATAATTACAAAAGATAAGCCTATAGTTTCTTCAACAATATTGTAGATAATAATTAACTCTACAATTGCTCCTTACACCACTTTTTGAATTCTATTTCGCTAAGGCGCTGTAGTCAAAAGTGCAAAACCTGAGGAAAAACATCAAATGAAACCTGATTTTTTTCTTAATTTTGACAGTGCTATCAGACAATTTATTTATTTATTTTCTTCATCCGACAATTTGTCTTAATGAAGATATGATTTGACTGTGAAAAGCCGCCGTCAGCAACTTGTTACTCAAAGCAGCATAAAAACCCAGTATCTTTTAATAAAACAGAGGCAACATATAGTACATGGCATACATTTTACAAATTACACACAACATTCACTAAAAAGAAAATTCATTTTCACGTCGATTATGTACCAGTGCCATCTGCCGAATAGGTTCATGAAGGCCATAGTGGTCCGGTGCGAGTTAACACGTAGAAGCCGTTGGTTTCGTTGAGGCCAGAGGCACTTCTGAATCCGCTCTAGACGAACATTCCAGTAATCGTAACGTGGATTCCAGACAACGCAGCCTGTCTCTAGAATAGAGCGAACCAGGGAGCAATAAAGGGCTCGTAAAGCACCAGGATCACTTAATTCACCGCCGATTCTTAAAATGCTTCCCAGCTGACGATACGCCTTGTTAATAATAAAACCATAATGCTGTCTGAATGACATTTGGCTATCCAATACGATGTCAAGGTCCGTCACACTATCACTGCGCTGTAGTAGTGTGCCGTCAATACAGTAATCAAAAATTATCGGGTGTTTTTTACGGGTAAAGCTGATGACAGTGCATTTCTGAGTACTGATTAGCATACGATTGGAGCTGCACCATTTCACGAACATAACAACCAATTTTCGCAGACTCAAGCAGCCAGTAGTTGTCTTAATTTGCAAATAAATTTTTACATCGTCTGCATAGCACAACCTTGTTCCATGAGGAAATAGTCGAGTGACATCGTTAACGAACAGTGAAAATAATAGTGGTCCTAAAATGCTACCTTGAGGTACTCCTGATTCATTCTGAAACCACCTCGATTTGAAAAAGGCCTAGTTTAAAGGCAATTTTTCGATTGCGTAAATAAGTGCTCAGCCAGGAAAGTAAACTAGATGAGACACTCAATTTGTCCAGCTTGGCTAGCAGGATGTCCTGATTAACACGATCGAATGCCGCTTTCATATCAGTGTAAACGGCATAGATCTGATTACCCTGTTCCATAGTATGTAGACTTAGCGAGGTGAAGGTGAAGCGAGGCGGCCCGGGTGAAATCCGTGTTGCGAAGTGGAAATATAGCTTTTCACACGGAACAAGAGATGTTCATAGACAATTGCCTCAAAAATCTTAGAACAAGTGCTTAGGGAAGTGATTCCACGGTAGTGCTTCACACTATGCTTGTTGCCTTTTTTAAACACAGGGAACATGAACGACGACCTCCAACTTTCAGGAAATGTTTGCGCTCGTAGAGAGAGGATTATAGTTATGCGATACAATTTAATTGGCATTGATATTTCTTAAACTCCTCTTTTCAATATTCATTATATATATTTTAGTAGAAAAAAAACATGAACATATCACTTGGGCAGTAGACTGAATTGTGAACTCAAAATCTCTTCATAGCACAAGCGGTGCAAAACACTGCTATTATCCGTTTCTGCACAAAGCTAATAATTTATGTTCCAGACATTGAGTTGACTCATCCTCCATTGTTTTTGTGAAAGGGAAACTCCTAAGACAGCATGCTGTCATGTTCACTCGGGGAATCTTCTTTTATGAGAAACGCATATGAACAGATGCCCCGCTAATCCTACATAAGCAACCCAGCGAAATACCATTTTGGCAACTCTTTCGAACATTATTCCGGAAATTAGAAAACAATAACTTACCGCTGCGTAGCTTCTTCGGAAAATTAATCCTCTCGCCGGTAGTGAGCTATTATGTATTGGATGGAACGGAACGGGTATTATATTTCGATCGGGAAGACATGAACCACGGTTCGATGTAAGGCTGTAAATATTTCCATCCATTTCAAGTACGTGAGTTCTTCGCAAAAATCTAAAAGTAAAAAAACGCAAACATAAAATTGCTGAATGTACATCCTAACAGTCTGGCATACGCCTCAAAAAAGGTCTACCCATGGACAAAATAAATTATTTTGGTGTTTGAAACAGGTAAATGCTATAAGACAAGCGTCTATTGTTATATAATTCGAAATAGTTTTTGTGAGATTAATTGAAAGAAATAAATAGGTCAAGTATATCATCAGTCCGTTTGTGCTTGGATGAGAAGCATCTCATCTAATATCGTCCTTCTGCACATTTATTGCGTTCATTTCCATCACGATTTTCCCTAAGTTTCACAACAGCACGCTTCCCGGATGGCATGATGTGACGCTTGTAACGGCTAAACTCCTGCTGCCTGCCTCAACCAGCACCGAAGATGCCGTGCGAAAGCCAAAGGCATGTGTGAGAACACTTTTCGACTCTGTAAAACACCGACACTTGTAGTACTAATAGAACTGATGACTGCTGGTGCCACTTCCTGTTGCCTCTGTCCGTGTTTATCCCCATGATTCGGCAAAGGTTACACAATGCTCTACGATCAAACCAGGGTATCTCCCGAAGCTGATGCTGCTGTCTTTGCAGCCTAAGCCTCCTGACTCTTTTCCAACTTTGCTCTGGGCTCTGGAGACGAGTTAGCACAACCATCGTCAAGCTTTTACCTCTCTTTCATAGCCAACGCAAGCGGAAAGGCAGATTCCGAAACCGGATCTACATACAGCACACAGCGTGCAGAACTTAATTAAATTCTAAGATGAATTGTTTGAGTAAATTACATAAATAAATAGATTATTTTAATTACATTCTTCTTAAAATTAATGAAATAAATTATAATGGAAAGTGCTACTCATCCGAAGAAGTGGAAACATAACCAACACATACCGAAAGCTGGTGTTGTTTGTGAGATTATTCAATGCACCCTGGCCGGAGAAGTGGCGAAGGCATTTTGACATCAATGATTGTACATACGTAGGTATACAGGCAGGCAGGCAGGCAACAAGTTGCTTCATTTTGAGCCAGATGAGGTTTTGATTTTGTTTCGACTGAAGCACGCAAATGGGGGGTCAAATGCGTTAGGACGATATAAATGCACTGACTGACGAGTATTCAGTAAATGTTATTCAATGCTTTCGATTTATTGCACATTCTACTGCCAATAACGTTGAAGTCAGGTTTGCAAGTAAATATTCGAGGATTGATGCGTGTGGCTTTTAGTTTTCACTTTGAAATGAGTTTAATTGCTGTTGTTAAATCGTTTCGGAATGCAAAAAGATTTCGGCCAAACACAAAACGAAGAAGAAAAAACAAGTAAGTCAAACATAAGAACACAAAGATTGTGCCGCTTTGTCCTGCATCAAAGTCACGCTCGCCCCGAGATAACCTAAGACCAGGATACTTTCTGCTAGTAAGCGCGTGGACATTCGTTAGTAGAAAAAAAAAGTATATGAGCAAACAGTGAACCAGCCACCCACCTAGCCGAGGAAAACAGTTGGCAGGGACAAAAAAATGTAATTTGATATGATTTATTGTCTCGCTTCCGCATCTAATAAATCCCTACATATTATTCGCGGGGGTAATACATTTCATACTTATGTCAGCTTATGTATGTTTTAAAAACTTTCACACTGGGCGTCGTATAAAGTGAACCGGAAACTAATATGAAAATATTTTGCTCAACAGCTGGGCCACTACAGTTGGTGTCTGTGGATGTGTGTATAGACGATTATGGTTGTTGAAAACGGCTTTTTATCGTCATCCATTCAGGCTGTCCGTCTTATCCTTGAGAGAGGCCGGACCATATTCAAGGCTTGTATTAAGAAGTCGGTAGTCGGTAGTGGTTGGTAAACGGCTAGATAATGCGGAATATAGACCCCATAGTGGTCGTTAGCCTCTTATCCAGCAACTCCGATCCCGACCTCCTCGTGGTACCAGCCGGAATACGAGCAACCTTAGCGGAGATCGGGTAACCAACCCCGGTGGAAACTAAGGTCGTATACTAACCGGGAAGGAGGTAGTGAGTCTCGGCACTATAAGATGGCAGCCCCATCACGAGACTCGGTTGTGTTGCCCCAGTACGGCTACACACCTAAACAACACAAACTAACAACATTCAAGCATATTCGGAGCGGAATATTCGGCATCGACCTAGGCGACGAAATAAGGACGACGAATGGAGACTCGGGACTTGGAACTGCAGATCGCTAAATTTCGCAGGTTGCGAGCGGGTGCTGATTGAACAGCTGGAACCCCGCAAACTCGGCATCGTAGCTCTGCAGGAAATCTGTCGCAAAGGAGAGAAGGTATGGAAGATACGTGGCGGAAAGGCCCAGTTTTACCAGAGCGGTGGCGCTACCAACGAACTGGGAACGGGCTTTGTAGTGCTGGGCGGAATGCAGGATCGCGTGATAGATTGGAAGGCGATCAACGAGAGAATGTGTGTATTGAGGATAAAGGGCCGTTTCTTCAATTATAGCATCATTAACGTGCACTGCCCGCACGAAGGTAGACCCGACGATGAGAAAGAAGCGTTCTACGCGAGGCTGGAGGCTACGTACGACAGCTGCTCGTCACGGGACATCAAGATCGTCATCGGGGATATGAACGCCCAGGTCGGTAGGGAAGAAATGTATAGACCGGTGGTAGGACCCCATAGCCTGCACACCGACACAAACGATAACGGCCAACGATGTATAAACTTCGCAGCTTCCCGAGGCCTGGTGATCCGAAGTACCTTTTTCCCGCGCAAGGATATCCACAAAGCCACCTGGAGATCACCTGACCAACGTACAATGAACCAAATTGACCACGTTCTCATAGAGGGCCGGTTCTTCTCTAACATCACGAACGTACGCTCCCGTCGGGGTGCGGATATTGATTCTGACCATTACCTAGTAGCAGTACATGTGCGCTCAAAGCTGTCCACCGTATACCGGACACGTCAAAGCCGCCCTCCTCGGCTGAACATCAGGCAGCTAGATAACCCACAAGCTGCCGAGAACTACGCGCGAGTACTGAATGAGGCACTGCCTTCTTCCGAGGAGTTAGGTGCTTCAAACCTCGAAGACGGTTGGGGCAGAATACGCTCGGCCATCGGAGAGGCCGCTACCGCGGCACTAGGTATTGAGCCTCGGAGTACACAAAATGATTGGTTTGATGGGGAATGCCAACAAGCGGTGGAGGAGAAAAAAAACGCTTGGAAAAATTATCTAAGTATTGCCACTAGAGAGAACCTGGCCAAGTACCGACGAGCTAGGAACCAGTTGACCACGATCCTGAGGAGAAAAAAGCGCCAAAAGGAGGACAGAGATCGTGAAGAATTAGAACAACTATTCCGAGCTAATGACACGCGCAAGTTTTATGAGAAGGTGAACCAAACTCGGAAGGGCTACACACCGAAACCTGACATGTGTAGGGACGAGGGAGGGAATCTAATTACAAACGAGCGCGAGGTGGTCGACAGGTGGAAGCAGTTCTTCGATGAACACCTCAATGGCGAAGTCGCAGAAGGAGGCGGAACGGAAATTAACCTAGGAGCGCCCATGGAAGATAGTGATATCCTAGCACCTGATCTCCAAGAAGTCAAACGAGAAATCAGGTTGCTGAAGACCAATAAAGCCGCTGGGAAGGACCGCCTACCGGCAGAGCTTTATAAACATGGCGGGGAAACGCTAGCAAAGGCTCTACACTGGGTTATTTCGAGGATTTGGGAGGAGGAAAAGCTACCGGAGGAATGGATGGAAGGAGTGGTTTGTCCCATCTTCAAAAAGGGTGATCGGCTAGACTGCTGCAACTATCGTGGTATTACGTTGGTAAACGCCGCCTACAAGGTACTCTCCCAGATCCTGTTACGCCGGCTGTCACCGATAGCACAAGGTTTCGTAGGGAATTATCAGGCGGGTTTCATGGGGGCTCGCGCAACTACGGACCAAATGTTTACTATCCGACAGATCTTGCAGAAATGTCGGGAGTATAACGTGCCCACGCATCACATCTTTATCGATTTCAAAGCAGCATACGATACAGTCGATCGAGACAAGCTATGGCAGATAATGCACGAATACGGTTTTCCGGACAAACTGACGCGACTGATCAGAGCTACATTGGATCGAGTGATGTGTTTCGTACGCATCTCTGGGACACTCTCGAGTCCCTTCGAGACGCGACGAGGGTTGAGACAAGGTGACGGTCTATCCTGCATGCTGTTCAACATCGCTCTTGAGGGGGTGATCCGACGAGCGGGCATTGAAACGAGAGGCACGATTTTTACCAAGAGTAGCCAACTTCTAGGCTTTGCAGATGACTTCGATATCATAGCCAGGAACTTTGCGACGGCGGAGGCAATCTACGCCAGACTGAAAGCGGAGTCTAGGAGAATTGGGCTAAAAATAAATGCGTCGAAGACCAAATACATGAAAGGAAGAGGCTCAAAGGAAACAAATGCGCGCCTCCCACGGACGGTAACCGTTGACGGCGACGAACTAGAAGTGGTAGAAGAGTTCGTGTATTTGGGATCGCTGGTGACCGCGGACAACAACACTAGTAAGGAGATCCAGCGGCGCATCCAAGCGGGAAATCGGGCCTACTTTGCCCTTCGTAAAACGCTACGATCAGGAAGCATACGCCGCCGCACGAAGCTAACAATGTACAAAACCATTATTAGACCAGTAGTTCTTTATGGACTTGAAGCCGTGACGCTGCTTACGGAGGACATACGCGCCCTTGCCGTGTTTGAGCGGAAAGTGCTGCGGACGATATTTGGCGGAGTACAAACTGAAAGCGGAGAGTGGCGGAGGCGTATGAATCACGAGCTACAGGCACTGCTTGGGGAGACTCCCATCGTACATCTAGCGAAAGTTAGCAGGCTACGGTGGGCCGGACACGTCGTAAGGATGCCGGACGACAGTGCGACGAAAACGGTCCTCTTCAACAACCCCACCGGCACCAGGAACAGGGGGGCCCAACGTGCACGATGGCTCGACCAGGTCGAAAGCGATTTGCGACTTCTGAGACGACTAGGAAATTGGCGACGAGTGGCCCAAGACCGAGTTGAATGGAGACGAGTGCTTGAAACAGCACGAGCCACCCCGGCTCTATGCTGCTGAAGAAGAAGAAGAAGAATTAAGAAGTCGATTTTCAGCTTATGATTGCATAGAAAACTTTTTTTTTCGTTCGCCGATTGAATTAAAATCTATTATATTTCAGATAAGGAACACAAAAAGGCTTAAAATAATTGCCAGTGTTGTCCTGGAAACATTTTTGAATTGCACTTTGAATAACTGGTTCAATCTGCAATTGTGATAAACATAATAATAATTATCTGATTATTTTAAATTGCTATTACTTGAGTAAATTGATACAGCCTCACTCCCCTGTATGCTTCGAGTGGCTAACCGTTACAGAATAACCGCATATAATTTGAACGACAAGTCGAAATTGTCACAAGTACCACCGGTGTTTCCACCTCGCCTAACCGATACCCCAGCCATCCCAGCGTGGTAGTTCTGCACTAGGGTGGCAGTAAAAATGGTGGATTAAGAAATAAAAATTGTTAGACATTTTCTGCTGGGAATTTTTTGTGGAACTTTTTTCTGTTGAATGGTTAAACATGTATAAAATAGGTTGAATTAATAATTATGCTTAATCGGTTTTTCGGGGCTTTTTTGCAAGTAAATTATTCGACCTTTTGCTTTGTACGGATGACACAACGACGATCGCCGTTTTCATTTCTTTCGTTAGTTAATAACCAAAATTTAAATTACAGCTTCTGTGATATATTTTTTTAATATTAGTATGCTGTCATTGCAAATCATGTTTTCGGGGTAACTTTTCAAACCGCACAGCCATTTTCCACCCTACACAATTACTGTCGCCCTATTATTCTACATGCATGGTTTGAATCTACCGTACAGAATCCGTTATGGTTCGTTGTGACGGAGTGCACTGTTGCGCTATTTGCACGGAAGCACGGATACGTTTCATGCGGTATGCATGCAGCGAGCATTTGTTGCAAGTTTATCGCTAGCCTCTGAACGGGTAGTAGCGTTGCAGTGGCAGTAAGTACATAGTAACCTCCAGAGGAAAATTATTATTAAACGCAGCTTGCACCGGAACTGCATCAAACTTTGATCAGCTGTGGATGATAGGATTGGTTCAATCAAAATGTAAACATTAATGCGGAAGCTAAGGGAATTGGAATTTGTGTGTGGAACATTACACTTCTGAGAGATCCTTGGAAAGAAAGCCTCAATTTTGGTTACAAAAATAAAGAAAACCAACCAATTGCTGTTATTTCTTTGGTTGAATTTCTACTACACTGCTATTTTCTTATGCAGCATGTATTTTCATGTTTGGGGTGAAATTAGTATACATAACCAATGTACTTCTACTTCTTCTTCTTCTTCTTCTTCTTCTTCTCCTTCTTCTTCTTCTTCTTCTTCTTCTTCAGCATAGAGCCGGGGTGGCTCGTGCTGTTTCAAGCACTCGTCTCCATTCAACTCGGTCTTGGGCCACTCGTCGCCAATTTTCTAGTCGTCTCAGAAGTCGCAAATCGCTTTCGATCTGGTCGAGCCATCGTGCACGTTGGTCACCCTGTTCCTGGTGCCAGTGGGGTTGTTGAAAAGGACTATTTTCGTCGCACTTAGGAGTAGGCTACTCTTGGTAAACATCGTGCCTCTCGTTTCGATGGCCGCTCGACGGATCAGCCCCTCAAGAGCGATGTTGAACAGCATGCAGGATAAACCGTCACCTTGTCTCAACTCTCGCCGCGTCTCTAAGGGACTCGAGAGTGTCCCAGAGATGCGTACGAAACACACCATTCGATGCAATGTAGCTCTGATCAGTCGCGTCAGTTTGTCCGGAAAACCGTGTTTGTACATTATTTGCCATAGCTTGTCTCGGTCGACTGTATCGTATGCTGCTTTGAAATCTATAAAGATGTGATGCGTGGGCACGTTGTACTCCCGACATTTCTGCCAAGATGACAAGACCTGACAAGATCTGTCGGATAGTGAAAATTTGGTCCGTAATTCCGTCAGCCCCCCTGAGACCCACCTGATAATCCCTACGAAACATGGTGCTATCGGTGACAACCGACGTAACAGGATCTGGGAGAGTACCTTATAGGCGGCGTTTACCAGCGTAATACCGCGATAATAGAAGCAGTCTAGCCGATACCCTTTTTGTAGATGGGACAAACCAGTCCTTCCACCCATTCCTCCGGTAGCTTTTTCCCCTCCCAAATCCTCGAAATAACCCAGTGTACAGCCTTTGCTAGCGTTTCTCCGCCATGTTTATAAAACTCTGCCGGTAGGCGGTCCTTCCCAGCGGCTTTATTGGTCTTCAGCAGACCGGTTTCTCGTTTGACTTCTTGGAGATCAGGTGCTAGGACATTACTATCTTCCATGGGCGCTCCTAGGTTAATTTCCGTTCCGCCTCCTTCTGCGACTTCGCCATTGCGGTGTTCATCGAAGAACTGCTTCCATCTGTCGACCACCTCGCGCTCGTTTGTGATTAGATTCCCTCCCTCGTCCCTTCACATGTCAGGATTCGGTGTGTAGCCCTTCCGAGTTTGGTTCACCTTCTCATAAAACTTGCGCGTGTCATTAGCTCGGAATAGTTGTTCTAATTCTTCATGATCTCTGTCTTTTTTTTGCCGCTTTTTCTTCCTCAGGATCGTGGTCAACTGGTTCCTAGCTCGTCGGTATTTGGCCAGGTTCTCTCTAGTGGCAATACTTAGATAATTTTTCCAAGCAGTTTCTTCCCCTCCACCGCTTGTTGGCATTCCCACTCAAACCAATCAGTTTGTGTACTCCGAGGCTGAATAGCTAGTGCTCTCCGATGGCCGAGCGTATTCTGCCCCAACCGTCTTCGAAGTTTGAAGCATCTAACTCCTCGGAAGAAGACAGTGCCTCATTCAGTATTCGCGCGTAGTTCTTGGCAGCTTGCGGGTTATCTAGCTGGTTGATGTTCAGCCGAGGAGGGCGGCTTTGACGTGTCCGGTATACGGTGGACAGCTTTGAGCGCACATGTACTGCTACTAAGTAATCGTCAGAATCAGTATCTACACTCCGTAGGGAGCGTACGCTCGTGATGTTAGAGAAAAACCGGCCCTCTATGAGAACGTGGTCAATTTGGTTCATTGTACGTTGGTCAGGTGATCTCCAGGTAGCTTTGTGGATATCCTTGTGCGGGAAAAAGGTGCTTCGGATCACCAGTCCTCGGGAAGCTAAGAACTTTATACATCGTTGGCCGTTAACGTTCGTGTCGGTGTGCAGGCTATGGAGTCCTACCACCGGTCTATACATTTCTTCCCTACCGACGTTCATATCCCCTATGACGATCTTGATGTCCCGTGACGAGCAGCTGTCGTACGTTGCCTTCAGCCTCGCGTAGAACGCTTCTTTCTCATCGTTCGGTCTACCATCGTGCGGGCAGCGCACGTTAATGATGCTATAATCACAGACAAACAGACATAACTCTTGGAAGAAAAATCAACAAAAATTATCGTACCTCACATTTAGCCTGAACACTAGCACCATCTATGATCGACATTCCCAAATATCAAATATCAATATGGGTATCCCTTGAAGTAGCAAGTATTTTTTATGGGAAATTCCCCTTTTTTCGTCAAAAAGCGCCACTTTAACCAAAACGGAGACATTCCCAACTAAGCTCAAATTTGAAATGACGGTTTAATCGGTACGATGAATGGAAAACGATTGTTATGTCTGTTTGTCTGTGCTATAATTGAAGAAACGTCCCTTTATCCTCTATACACACATTCTCTTGTTGATCGCCTATCAATCTATCACGTGATCCTGCATTCCGCCCAACACAACAAAGCCCATTCCCAATTCATTGGTAGCGCCACCGCTCTGGTAAAACTGGGCCTTTCCGCCATGGATCTTCCATACCTTCTGTCCTTTGCGACAGATTTCCTGCAGAGCTGCGATGCCGAGTTTGCGGGGTTCAAGCTGTTCAATCAGTACCCCCTCGCAACCTGCGAAATTTAGCCATCTGCAGTTCCAAGTACCGAGTCGCCATTCGTCGTCCTTATTCCGTCGCCTAGGACGATGGCGAATATTCCGCTCCGAATTTGCTTGAATTTTGTAAGTGTGATTTAATTTAGGTGTGTAGCCGTACTGGGGCAACACTACCGAGTTTCACGATGGGGCTACCATCTTATAGTGCCGAGATTCACTATACCTCCTTTCCGGGTAGTATACGACCTTAGTTTTCACCGGGGTTGGTTACCCGATCTCCGCTAAGGTTGCTCGTATTCCGCCCGGTACCACGAGGAGGTCGGGATCGAAGTTGCTGGATAAGAGGCTAACGACCACTATGGGGTCTATATTCCGCATTACCCAGCCATTTACCAGGCCCACCCAATGTTGGCTTTCGCATCTTTCCGCTCATCAATAATCCTTTAGGTTTCATCCGAAACCTGCGGAGGGGCTTTTCGTTGTTCTTCAGTAGTTTAGCCAGGTGATAGCTCTGAGGCACGGGCGTGTAATTGTTCAACGAAGGTCTTTTGTACCTCACATTTTTCCAACCGATGAACGTCATGACGGTATCTGATTTTGCGTACCTCAAGGAGGTTCCTTCTTTTCTTTCGGTTGATGCAGATGTGACCTTTTTGGTTTTCTATTCGGAGATCACAGGAAACCCATGTGATCGATGGAGGAAGAGTTCATGCCACAAAACTCTCACTCATCTCTGCTTTCTGCCTCATTGTTCCTGGACCATGGTATCCAATGATACGTTCAAATGCCGTATTGTTCGAGCCAATCTTCACGTTGAAGTTGCCTAAATAAAGTTGAATGTCTTTCATTTGGTACTTTCTTAATTACACTTTTCAGCTATACCTATAAAAACAGGCTTTCTCTTACAAGTCGTCAAAATCTGTTGGTGCGTAACATTGAATCATCGTCAGGTTTCTCACGTGTGTTCTGAATTTGGAAACGATTATTGTATCATTTATCGGTTCCTATCTCATCAAGGATGCTCGAACGCCTAGGCTAGGCTCAATAGGAATCCAACTTCTCGTTGTCGACTCGCATTATAACCTTGTGTGCCGGAATATAACGGGACTTACGGAGATAATGTTCACAAGTGTTTGACCAGCGAACCTTGCACCGTGCAAGAATTTCAAAGCAAGCTCAAGACATTTCATATTCTGATTCTGATCGAGATCGATATGATCGAGAATAGCACCGGCCAAACCAAATCGAACAAAAACAAACCCTTCACTAATACAATTACAAGCAAAGATTTTCAAATTCCCGCGCCCTAAGATTCACTTCCATCGCCATTTGTATCGAAAAAGTATCAAAAAATTTAGATTAAATCATAAATAATATGGGTATAAATTATACTTCAAACACCTAGCTTTCTAATAAAACCATTCCGACCGGAATTCAATATTCACGCTTCCGCTCGCCGCAGTACACATAGGATAGAGTACACAAAACGTTTATTATTCCGCAATTCCTGCTACGGTAACACGTGGCATATATGGCTGGCAATATATGCACCATATGTTGCTTTCTTCTTGTCGCTGCCACGTGAGCCGAGCCGAGCGAACTGGCTGGCTGGTTTTGGGTGCCTTTTTCCTAACATAACGATGGAATCCGGTGGCGACGACGACGGCGGCATTCCAGGAGTTCGAATCGGGAACTTCATGCACTGACTCGCTGTAGTCGCTCTAGGGTGAAACGTACGTGTCGTTGGGAGCTGGCATTTATTGGTACTACTATAGCCAAAACTTTTGTCGGTAATCAATCATAGCGAAATTGATTTCGTATATTATATGAGCTGCTGAACCAGTCGGGACTGTGCAAGTGGGATACTTATATACGTTATTATGACCTTTTGTTTGGCAAAATTATATCGTAAAAGAGATTTATGCGCAAATCGTTAAAGCCGATTTAAATTAATTTTGATGTTTGAAAGAGTGAGGGTATGAAAGATGTACAGTTTACTAGAGTTTCATTCAGAGGGGAAAGTTTTTTCATAAGGTATACACAGAGGGTCGTTGGCTGGCTTAGTAGTAAAATAAAATGGAATAGCGACAACAGAAGTTGGAAACATGATATGTTTATAATGATTTAATTATGCGAAATTTTTGATACTACTTTCTGGTTGAATCGTTACGGTAAGTTATAGTCATTTTATTAGCCAAACTTGCTCCAGCCGATAAATGTGTGTGATAGCTTCAGATCACATTCCATTGGCTGCCGAAAAGTTTTCCTATAACAAACCTTTCGAATCTGATTCAACCGGAAAAGTACCCTTGATATTATTAATTATTGTCTCCAAACAAAATGGAGCTACGAGCAATCATATTTATTTACTTTATGCTGTTTATATAAAATGTAATATAAGCTTCCCAGAAAATTTGAACATTTGGTTACCGACAATGGAAATTGTAGTCTTCAGTTGTGACTGTCAAAATTAAAACAAACAACCGCGAGCCATGCTTGGCAGCACATGATAAACTTAGAGGCCCGCATTGCCATCGTATGCCGTTCCTAATGAATGATTGATGTATTTATCATCTTTCACCTGCATTTGCCCAAAACTAATTAGTGAACCTGTCAAGAAGGCATAATCGGGAAGAAGAACATTTCCTTGAGACGTGCAAATTATTGAAACGTTTCCTGTCCTCACCAATCGCTTGGGGCACAGTGGCTCTGGACTTCTGCTTGTTTGTCTTTCCATCGAACCGTATCACTATCAATAATTGAGAATGGCATTTGCACATGCCTACATATAGGCCACCATACGAATAGCCTTGCAATAGAGCCATAAACGGATATGCATTGATGCCAGGATCGGGTGTGTTTATAAATCAAAACTCTGCCTCCGGGATAATTTAATCTAATTAACTCCTTTGTTTCAGCTGGAACTAATCATTCATATAATTAAACAATATCAATAACATATGCCCTGTCATCCTTGGGAAGCGAGATATGAGCGTAACACCCACGATCACCCTCACGCCCACCACAACAACGGCTGCTGGACGATATGCAGCACAAATGGGCGGAACATGCATGTCAAGAAGACCAAGAACAAGAAACAGCATCAAAACCGGAAATATCAGCTTCAAGCGGATGAAAATTGACATCAAGAGGCTTAATAACAATAATAATAACCGCAGCGAATCTAATGTGTTCTATGCCAACAGACATACATATTGGAATAAACTCACAAAATGTTACGGACACGCACTGCGATCCAAGATTCCACCCAACGGCATGGTCAACTCAAGGTAGTACCATTCGGCTTCCATTGTTACCAACGGGAATGCTTAGATATGTTCGAACCAACAGCGAAACAATTAGCTGCACTACCCTACCCTGTTTCTGTCCCGATTAACCACACAAACCGAATCATTTACGGATGTACCGTCAAAGTACAGATAGCATTAATTATTATCACGATAATTGATAATTTCCTTATTAATGTGGTGTAAGCTCTCTCCTGACTACACGCTATGCCAATCGGTATCGACTGATTGGCTTGCCTCAGGCAAACATGAGTATGTTCGATAGCGAAGAACCTTTACATACGCCGAGAAGAGGGAGAGAAAATCAAATGCCGCTTATTCCGTTGAAAATATGACCAATGTATGGAAATATGTTTGGAATAAGGCTAACGCGATTGTAGAAGCAACAGAAATTAAAGTTTTTTTTGTGGATTTTCATTGATTGCTTTTTATCTGAGACTAACTTGTGTGTTAGGTACATACTATATTTTAACATTATTGAAAATACGAGCAATTTTAACGCAAAAATTGATAAATTGATTTTGTGGTTGAAAACTTGTTTAACTTGATCTAATCTTGTAAACTGAATTGAATCTTTTCTCCAACTGATTGTTTTTGGCATTTTAGATTGTATCGACATATATTTCATATATAGCACCATACAGAAGATTCACTTGAATTTTCAATAAAAAATGTTCGTGCAACGAAGCTCGGTTCAAGTTCAATTCCACCTTTTGTCAACCCGCAGTGCTGATTACCTTATGTCGAGGAACGTGTATGTCAAGTTTGGTGGAGAACGGTCAAGGCATTCTAGAGTTATGGTGGAACATACAAACAACATACTCACGTTCACTTTTATATACCTACTAGCTGAGTGCCCAACCTTACTCGGGGCGCCTCTGTCTCTTGAACTTCAGTTATTGTAGCCGAAATACTTATAATGCTAAAATATAACGCTTGTTCCGCTTTTGGACGTCTGTCACTTACACATTTGTTTTGTTTACGGAGATCCCTATAAAACCCTATAAAGAAAGAAAATCAAAGACATATTTCCTATTTGCATCTTTTTCAACAATGGCCACCCCACCCATAGGAAATGAATACAACAAATAAATTTTTTGGTGTCAACGTAAGAGCACCACAATCCCTAGACAAAATCGCGGACAAGATACAACACTTATAACTCTTACAAAATGTCAAAAATAAAACAAATAGGTATATGATACCGGAAACCAGTCGACGTGTAAGTTGAAAATAATTTGTTTTATTTTTGACATTCTGTAAGAGTTATAAGTGTTGTATCTTGTCCGCGATTGTGTCTAGTGATTGAGGAAATGAATAGTTTTATTGTTGTACTTTTCTAACCACAAATTGTCATTTATTTATTAGTTTAGTACTAATTGCTATCCTAATAATAAAAAGTAGAAGGTGCAACAGTGTTTCTTCCATGGATACAACAAACCTGTCATTCCTTTCATCTCACTTCAAGACAAAACTTGTTAGTAAATAATGTTTTTAGTTTCACCATCAGGAGCAAGTATGCACAAATTATTCACTGAGCCCATTCTGGAACATGCCACATAAAGTTGACCATGAGAAAAAAATGGTGCTCTCAGATTAACTCCACACTGTTTGAATGATTGCCCCTGTAAATTCACTAATCCTCGAACACATTTTATACGTGTCACTTTGATTTGGTGCATAATTACACTTGACAAATCTACAACTGCGAGTATTGCAGTTTAGTGTTTCGTATTCTGATTTTTTCTGTTATACCGATAAATTGTTACAGTCATGTTGGCGTTACTCCCCCCTTCCAGTCAGCAATCTCTGGTCATCAGCTCCCCCTTTTGTCCCATCGTCACTTATGGGAGACTTCCCCCTGTTATGACCCCCCCTTTGTCAACTCATTTAGTTCTGAATACAATTTGTCAAGGGACATGTATGCCAAGTTTGATAAAGAACGGTCAAGGCATTGCGGAGTTACGGTCTCCTCCCCTTATTGACCCCCTCTTTATGAACCCCTGGCGCTGATTTCCTGATGCCAAGGAGCAGTAACTCCCCGGTGTCGATTCTCTTATGTCACGGAACATATGTGCCAAGCTTGATGAAGAACCGTCCAGGCATTTAGGAGTTATGGCCTCCGTCCCTGTTATGAACCCCCCCCCCCCCTCTTATCAACCCCCCCAGTGCTGATTCTCTTATATCAAGGAATATGAGTGCCAAGTTTGGTCGAGATCGGTCAAGGCGTTCTGGAGTTATGGTTCTTCAGGTTACCTTTATAATTATATAAACTAGCTGATTGCCCTGTCTTACTCGGAGCATATTATTGTCTGTGAGCCACTTGTACATGTGTCATTGTAACGAAAATTCTTATAATGCAAGAAACAAAACCCTTTCTCTTCATTTGAATGTGTCTACCCATTGCCAGCTCCCCCTGCTGTTGTTCCTTAGCCATTTGTAAATCTTCTTTTCAGTAATCCTTATAAAACGAGCCAAGGCCTTTTTTTCGTTTTTGAACCTTATTAATGGGCACTCCAGTCCCTCCTTTCAGACGTCCAGGCACTTGTACAACTGCTTGTGTTCCAAATGCAAGATAAACGCACCTATTTACCCATTTGAACCCCCAAGTAACAATTCAAAGCCACTTGGTTTTACTTGAATTTTATAAAGGTTTTATTGCGGTATGAATCATTACCACTGGATTTATTGTGGTATTGCGCAATACCAAGAAGATACGAGTCCAAACGCATTTATAGCTAGCTAGAAAACCATAATAAAACTGTTAATAAAGCGAATTTATTGTGGTTGCATATATTACCACGTTAAAATTTGTTGGCTGCACCACGTCTCTTATAAACTTACCATAAGTGTGGCGTGGCAATACAAAATGGCGCACCAATCAAAATGGATCTTATCGTGGTTACTTGTCAAGCCGCAATAAATCTGTTAATTTTATAGAGCTATTGAAACGGTAACACCCTAACTAAACAGTTTTTTGCAGCTATTAGAAGAATACCAAAGTTCAACACCAAAATCATTTTTTTATGCGAAGCCATATTGCCATATTCTAGTATTTTGTTTTAGCTCGCAAACAACAATTCATCAAAGCAAAGTATTTTGCAGAAAGAAGATCATTATCAATCAGTTTTCCTGTCAGAGGAAGCAACTAAATGATTTTGCTGGAAATTGAGATTGACTAACTGAATATTTTCAATTTGTTAAAACAACCAGTTCTCGAAAATTGCAAAATTTCAGTGGCGCGCTGATTTTATTGACCTATCATATCAAAATGCACGATGAAATTAAATGCGCACATAGTGCAAATCAACGAAATTGCTTAAAATTTAATAAATTTTCTATGGAATATTTTATTCGGGTCGCTATAATCCAAATCGTTCAGAATGATCTGTCACCAAAACTAAAACTTTTCTGCTCACGGATATATTTTCAAGTTGACAAAGCTAGCGAACTTATCTGGCGTTTGCTAGAAAAATGAAAAGCGAAAAGCAAAAAGCGAAAAGCTTTTTTAAATTATGGCGATGGCTGTCAAGCAGCGAAAGCTTAATCGGTTTTATTGCTGCTTTTAGCAGAGCGTGATATGACTACTTGAGTTTATAATCTGATTCTTATAGTGGTTATGAAAACATTCTGAGGAGTGGGCCACTCGGTCAGAAAGCAGTTTTATTGCGGTCATCAGAAAGTTCTGGTGGAGCTCATAGTTTTATCAGCGGTTTTATAAAATTGGTCATGAAAACCGCTATACGAACGTAATAAAACTTGGAATTGTTACTTGGGCCTTTCTCCCTCCTTGTAAGAGTCTGTCTCCCACTTTTGTCAACCCCCCTGAACTGATTCTTTTAAGTCAAGTTTAATGAAGAACCATCCAGGTGTTCCGCAGTTATGACGGAACATACATTTATACTCATGTTCCTCGTCCCTCCCCTATTGACTCCTTCTCAGTCAGCTTCCCCTTCTGTCACGTAGCCAAAACAATGCTTTTTTCTCCTCGGTGCAGCACAACTGCAATTTTATTTGCACCAGTCTTAATGCAAGAGAAACGCAAACCTTTTTACCCTTCTTGGCTGAGTTTCGAAAGGTTCAACATGAACGAACTTTCTCGGAATGTCTAAATAACTAACCAATAAGAAAATGAATTGAAGAGCAGTTAACCAAGTAGCTTTAGGTCCATTTAGTTGAAGCAATCGAATTACGACTGAAATTAGTCATAATACGATTACCGCAACTACTTTGTAACAACCGTGCTAGTAGGGGTTAATCGAACATAAAACAAAATAATCAACACAACTCTTTATTACAGAACAGAAAAACATGCTTTAGAACACCTTTGTTTAGCACTTAATAAAGGCGCAACTGCGTTAACACAATTTCTTTCCGCGAATTCGGAACGTTCCCCTGAAGAGCCCTTATAAGCTGCGCGGCTTTTATACTGCATTAGTAGCAAATGTTTCCTAGATGATTAAGAGCGAGATGGCCGCAGGCTGTGAGTGTTCACCAGTGACCTGCCGTCAGAAACACCGGCCTCTGCGGGGGCCGCCCTCCTACAGAAACTGTTTCTATTTAGGTGCATGCATTTTCCAAGGTTTACTGACAAGCAGGGATTATGCATTAGTTGAGTCCGAACGAGCGACAGCGAGTAAAGACAGCATATATCCAGAACTTGTGCAGGTTGAAGGCCGTGGATTCGTGTTTCGGCCATATGTAATTCGGCTATTGGTGATTCGGTCATTAGATCTTTTATGCCATTTGTTATTTCGGCCTTTTGCGTTTCGGCTATTCGTGATTCGGCCATTTGAGTTTCGACCATTAGTAGGTAATCCGTTTCAAATCCAATTACAAATCCAATTTCATGTCCAATTTCTAGTCCTGTTTGATCAATTTTAAACCCATTTTACACTCAGATTTCAATTGCAGGTATAGCAACGATAATAATCTACCCTCAATAATTGATACACATTATCTGGTGTATTGAACAAATCAACTCGCTTTCTTTCAGGTGCATTTTTCCTATGACTGCCGAATGTCAAGTCCTCCTTTGGCTCTTTGCTGTTTGAATTCATTTTGATTCGAAGTTCCCTGTGTCCCGCACACCGACCGGACGCAGTTATTGGACCTACCAGCGTCGTCGTCGTCGTCGCGCAATTTAGCGATGACTCTTCAGTTAACGAGCAAAATCAAAAAGTATTCAAACGAAACGAAACGGCAAAGGGCAACAACTGGGAGCAAATCGTAAAGCGGCGAATCAAGTTTAGGGGACGAATCAATCGTACCCGGTAAAGAATTATAAGGAAGAGTAAAACTCGTTTGATCTCTTCGACTCTCTTTTTCTTTACTATCGATCCGATCGATTCGGGACGTCCCACTTATCAGCTGTCCGTTCGGAGATTTGCTGCATTCGAATGGAAACGAGTGGAAAATTGAGTCGATCAATTCATCTAACAGGGAAGACTTTAATATGTTTTAATTGTATGAAGGTACAGTAACCGTTTTGAAGCCAGCATGTAAATCAATTCGGACCGAACTTGGTGTATCATTAGTGATTTCTATACCCGATTTCTTCTACCCGATAGACGGCAAGCTGGGAATGGTAGTGCATTTTCATTATCTTTCCATAGTATTTTCCAATAATTATTTTTGTTAAGACATATTGTCTGACTGTAGATTTAGTGCCTACCTCTGGATTTAGATAATACAGCTGAAATCGATACTTTTCTTTGTGCAAGAAAGTTAAATATCGAACCACAGATTTTCCCAAGGAACTGGGTAGTTTACATTTTAAAAATGTTCCCCCTTTATATACAACTACCAACAGAAAACCATCCTTCAATTAAACTATCCCGAATGTGAACCATCGTATGTTTTTTATGTGGCTTTTGCCTCCCATCCAGCTTTGCTCACATGTTCAACATGTGAAACTCGAATCTGTTATTTCCGTTGGAAGGAAACAATCTGGTATGACTTTTATTTGAATGATTGATATCATTATTGTAATTGGCATTACGAGCGCAACCTCTGTGTTACCGCCCGTCTTCCTTCCATCCATCGGTGGGAGGCACATGGAAAATAAGGATTTTCTGATATACATGCAAATATCCATCCTGCAACACAGTACACAACCGTTTAGAGAGTAGGTGAGCGTATGGAACAGTACAAATTTTGAATTGGGAGGAGGGACTGTGGAACAAGCAATATAACGAGCATTTTCCCTACATCAATTATTAAGCCGGGCGCACAGAAAGAGTACTCTTCGAGTCTGAGGGACGATCTTGGAGCCTTTTCTTTATTCATGCTTCATTCGAAAAAAAAATCCTTGCCTCTCGTCTTCGTTGTAGTGCAGCACTCTCTTTGATTACGGATATCACTTTTGCAAAAGACTTTCCGTTAAATTTGATTGCCAATTACGGGTAAACCATTCTCAATTTTTCCTTCCGGTCCGATTGTCGCACTAGCAAGCGATTGATCTAGAATTTAGGTTGTTGTGTGCGAAAGTGGCCACTAATGGCTTTGCGGTACACCATACGAAAAGCTAATTTTATCTACAAATAAGGGAAAGAGTTTAGAGCGAAGAGTCTACATTACATTAGGTATTGAAACTTGTTTTGCAAATTTGCTTATTTCTGGTTAATTTCCTTATTTCCTTATCATTCGAAGAAAAACTGATCGCCTCTGATAATGCAGAATGTACAACATACTGTTGAAGAAGAATATACTTCGAGAGTTTTCGGCAGAATGGGTACATGACCATGCAAAACTACATTATATAGAAAGAATGGAGCGTTTTGTAGGTGATCGCGAAATGCCGTTTAGTGCATATCACGTTTTCTTGTGATACTGATAAGCAATTTAAACGTAAACACTTAATTCACGGTGTATTAAAAAAGCATGTAAAATATATGGGTGACTAAAATTGCAAGGTTATATTCTACGAAATTTGAGAAAAGCGCAGTGTGATCTACTATCAATACTACTGGCTTTGTTCAGTTACATGCAATGCATATTTGGGAAAATTATTTGGTGTTGCTGTTAATTCAGATAGTTTATTCAAAAGGTAACAAAACAGCATAATTTTAATTTAAACACATTTTAATGCACTATATCTTTGTGTATGTTCAGCCAGCAACAAACTACCGGATCCGGGAAAATGTGGTTCAATGGTCCCACTAGCTTCTCGACAGATTTACGGCGGAACCCGAACGAACATTGGCAGTTATCCTTGGGCTGTGAACTTGATTTACCACAAGGGAGAATCGAACGATAATCTGTTCAAATGCGGAGGAAGCTTGATTTCGGAACGCTACGTTCTGACTGCTGCACATTGTCTCACTATAATCAATTCTGATCTCAGATTGTATAAAACCTTTTTGTCTCGGAGAAGCCAAAATTAAAAGTTATACTTCCATTGTTACAGAAACCGCATACGGTTGGGAGAGTGGGATCTACTCAAGGAACAGGACTGCAATGCAGAGCTGATCTGTGCTGATCCACCGTTGGATGTTGGAATTGAAAGTATGGTCATTCACGAAAAATACGACAATTTGACGAATATTTATGATGCTGCGTTAATAAAATTAAACCACACTGTAAACTTTACAAAATTCATATCGCCCGTCTGTCTGCCACTTTCGAAAACTGCAAAAGCTCTGGACACCGATAATGCGGATTTTATTGTTGTTGGTTGGGGAGACACGGAGTATAAGAATGGAACACGCGGTGGAACTATTCGCACCTCAAAGTTTCGAAAATCTAAAGCATTTCTATTTTTCAGAATATGGAAGCCGTAACAAATTACACGTTTCGCTGAAAGGTGTTTCTAATGACGTTTGTGGAAAAGTTTACGTTAGCAAAATTTTTCCGTCGCATTTATGTGCTGGAGCAGAAAAAGGCAAGGACGCCTGTCAAAAGGACTCTGGTGGTGGTTTAGTAGCCGCTATAGATGGCGTTTATTACGAGTACGGTATTGTAAGCTTTGGCTCGGGCTGTGGACTACAAGGTGTACCGGGAGTGTACGCTCGAGTAACGACCGTTTTGGACTGGATCCTGAAGCAATTAGATTAGAAAATTATTTTGTGGTGACGGTTCATATATTTGCTCAAACATTGTGTTAAAATTATCTAGAATACCAAAAACGATACCCAGCATAAATTACGCTTCAAAAGAAAGGTCAATATTATTTCTAAGCAAGTAGGTTGTTTACACCCGATGGCAAAAATTTGCGTATAGAATCTGTACAGGAAGTGGGAAGTGACATTCTGCATTGTGATGAATGATGAAACCTACATCAAGGTCGAAACCAGATAAATGTCGGGACAGGAATGAATACTACATTGCCAGCAAAAGCCACTTTGTGAGGTATTCGTCCTTGTAAATTTGTTCGTTGCCAGTCCGTGATGTCATGAACGGCTGACTCCTTTTGCAATATCCATCTGTCCATCTTGTGCAGAACGGTTTTGTTAGCTACTCGATGATCCATCGATGAGAAGCATTTACAAAATGTTCAATAAGTTCGAATACAACTTTTCATCGTTGTGTAAGTGCGCCTCATGTGCGTTTTGTGTATTGGTATTAGTGTCAGCTTTAGTCTTATATATAGGCAAACCGATACGAAAGGTGTCGACTTGATGTCATTTGTTATTGAGTACCGCAACGCCGTAGTAAAGTTATTTGCGAGAGGTGAGCAAACCGGCAACATATTTCGGCAGTTGAAATCCCACGGGGTGAAGCGGAATTTCATCTATAACACCATTCGTCGGTATCTGGAGGCGGGCAAGGACCGTGCTAGATCCGGGCGGCCGTCTTCGGCGAGGACGCCAGCAGCCATGAAGATGGAGAGGGATCCGCTCGATCCGAAAGACCACTGTTAACCTGGATGTTTCGATCAGGACTGCCCACACGATCATGACGAAGGACCTGGGATGCAAGCCGTACAAGAAACGCAAGGTTTACGAGGTAACGGAGGCTACTGCGAAGAAGAGGCTGGACAGAGCAAAACTGATACTTTTGCGGCACGCTGGTCAGGATGAGAAACTCTTCATCTTGCAACAACCGCACAATGTCCAAAATGATCGGCAGTGGATGCCGACGTTGGCCAGCATCCCCCCGTCCCACATAAATATCCTGCGGTTCCAGAGCGCCGCGTCGGTGATGGTTTGGGGGCGTGGGAAGCTTCCACTGGTGTTTATCGAGAAAAACGTGAAAATCAACGCCGCGTACTATAAGACCGAGGTTCTGGAGAACATTGTGGCCCCGGCACATCGTGACCTCTACGGGAAAGATGATTACGTCTTTCAACAGGACGGCTCATCGGCCCACACGGCGAATATCGTCCAAGCGTGGTGTCGGGAGAATTTGAATGATTTTCTCGATAAGACTTTGTGGCCTCCCAGCTCCCCGGATCTTAATCCCCTGGACTTTTATGTATGGTCGTACATGCTGACTAAGCAGAGCGAACATAAAGTGAGCACTATGGACCAATTTAAGAAGCTCATTTCCAATATCTGGGACGAGATGCCCATGGACAAGGTGCGTGCCGCTTGTGATTCTTTTGAGAAATGTCTCAAGCTCGTCATAAAGCACAAAGGAGGGGCGCTTCCACCAAATATGTCGTAAAGGTTCTCCATAAACACTGCCTCAATAAAAATTGACTCAGAAAAGAGTATCTTGTATTTTCATTTTTTAAATACATTTTTAAAGTGTATTCGAACTTATTGAACACCCTGTAGATTTTCGAAGTAATTGGTCATAATTTGGTAATCGAACATGAAATCGGACCTCTAGTCGATTCGTGAGGTTGTACCTACTGCATCTCTGGTGAAATTTTCAAAATCCTCCCACGGTGGAAATTTGAGTTACGCCCTTTTAAGTGCCTTAAGTACTAAAAACAATGTTAAATCGACGAAACACTCATTGCAAACCACGTGCCAAACCACCAGTTCCCGACAAAACCTTTACAAAGTGCTTTCCACATTTCAGATACAACATTACATGATCTCCACAGCTGCTGGTAAGTCTAGTTTGTAAGTTTAAAGAACGAAAGTGCATTTTATTGAATATCTAATATTTTCAACGTATAAATTCGACTACTATTAACGTTAATCAGTTCTATATAAAAAAGAACAATACAATTTATTAAATTTCAAGTATCACAGTTATAATCATATCCTATAAATTGAATTGTTCAATTAAACTGTAAGTCTTTTGAGCCAATTCAATCAATATTCAAAACCATAACAATGCATGTCTGGCTGAGTGCGGATTTCTTCAGAATAAACACGCAATAAGTGTTGGCATTTTGTTTTAGTATAGGAAAGCACTGTTCGTATATCTTCCGCTGCCTCTCTATCACTTGGCATCGTGAACGCAGTTTCCAAACTAGTAGGAAAAATAGATAAAGATCAGGCTGATTTGTGGGTGAACCATATCCATGTCAGAAATCAGAAGACACTCAGAAATGAAATTCTCTTTCCTGATAGCTGGATCGATTTTTTGATTAATAGCACAAATTACACAGAAATCATGGTTCAGTTGCTTGACAATCCGTTACAAGAACAATACGTTTGTTTACAGCAGTTTTAGTGCGGTGTTTTCTTCAGATCGCGTTTATTTTGGGCTAATCTCCCAATTAACTAAACTGGATGATTAATATAACGTTTTGTTTTAACAGCCAGAGTGAAGTATAATTGAAACAAACCACTTACTAGAACAATTCAATTTGTAGGATATGACTATAAAAAATTTGACAAATTGTATTGTTCTTTTCTATATGGAACTAACTAACATTCATAGTAGTCGAATTTATACGTTTAACATATTAGATATTCAATAAAATGCACTTACGCCCTTTAAACTCTCAAACTAGACTTACCAGAAGCTGTAAAGATTTTGTAATGTTGTATCTGAAATGCGTAGAGCACTTTCTACATGTTTTTTCGTGAACTAGTGTTTCGTCGATTTAACATTGTTTTTAGTACTTACGGCACTTAAAACGGCGTAACTCAGATTTCCACCGTAGGAGGATTTTCAAAATTTCACCAGCACAACCTCACGAATCGACTGGTGAGGTCCGATTTCATGGAGCATTTTTTTTTATAACGGTCTGGGGGAGCACCATGCATCATTATAACCGTTCAATCGATTTTGATAAAACTGTACCGATGGCGATGTAAACAATACACTCTCAACTACCTTCGGTCAAAATCTCAGTCATGTTTACTCACGCGATAAAATGAGTGTGTACAATTTTTTTGGAATACAGTCTTCATTGTTCCCGTAACTGAAAAGTGGAAGATTAAATCAATAAAGAGTATTTGGATAAGTTGCACGAAATTAAATGCAGTTGTTATCAATTTGTGGTGAAGCAACGCACATAACATATGAAAATGACATATTTGAACTTATAAATTGACTTCTTTGCTTAACGTACGAACAACTTAACACGGACAAACAAGACACAGCACTTATGGCTCTTACAAAACATTAAAAGTACCTTTAACGCTAATCGGTTTCGGGTTTGATCCAACCCATCTACGGAGGTCGACGGTATTAATCATTACATCTGGTTTTATTGTGGTATTATGCAATACCAACAGGATACGAGTCAAAACATACTTATAGCTAGGTAAAAAACCATAATAAAACTGTTAATAAAGCAAATTTATTGTGGATGATTATATTACCACGATAAAACTAGTTGGTTGCACCACGTCTCTTATAAACTTACCATAAGTGTGACATAGCAATACAAAATGACACACCAATCAAAATTGATCTTATCGCGGTTGCTTGTCAAACCGCAAGAAATTTGTTTGTATAATAGAGCTATTTATAACACTCGGACCAAACAGATTTATTGCTGCTATTATGAAGAATACTAAAGTTAATACACCAAAATCATTTTTTATGCGAGGCCATATTGCCATATTCCAGTATTTTGTTTTAGCTCGCAAACAAAAATTCATCAAAGCAAAGCAAACCAAAGCGTCTGTCTCGGAGCGAGCGGCTGATTGTGAAATGCAGTATCCTGCAAGCTATACCTAAGATGGCAGATCCATCAGTTGGATGTAGGTATCGCGCCCCCCTTAAGGTAGTATACCGAAACTCTTACTTACCACGAACAACGAACAAGGAAATACAGAACGGATCAAACGGTATTAGAACAAGGAAACGAGTAATGAATAAAGATTGGAAACTTGGTACCTGGAATATTCAAACTCTCCATGAACCGGCACGAGCTGGCCTGCTTGTTCGAGAGCTGCATCGACTCGGAATGGAGATTGCTGCTATATAGGAAGTTCGATGGCCAAATTTCAGAGAAAGGGAATTTCGTGCAGTAGATCCTACTGCAGTCATTTCTTTCAAGTACCCAAATCATCATCGGAGATCGGGAAGGAGGAATTCTTCCGTCAAGTCATTGGAAGACATAACCTTCATCTGTCGATCAATGATAACTGACTGAGGCTCATAAATTTTGCCGCAGCCGGAGGAATGGGCATATGTAGCACCTACTTTACATGTTTGAATATTCGGAAACACACCTGGAGGCATCCAAATGGTTACTTCAGAAACGTGCAGGGTTTTGTTTAACGCTGGACTGGATACTTGATATGCGAAGGGATGGTCGATCAATTTCTGACTTGGAGAGACAGAACCGTTTCCGAGATTTATGGAGAAAGTTGCGCTGGTTGCGCAATTCCAAAGCCCACCAAGGTTTGGCATAGGCAGAGTTGGATGTTCGGCGTCGGCGTTTGTGTGGGACGAGATCTCTAATGATTCCATATAGTGTGCTATAGAATACACATCGCTTCATCCAGTGATCTGTTGACTGTTGATAAGTGAAGTCAACCAGTTGATCATCTTCAATCCACTAAAAGTGAGGAAGGCGCCAGGCCCAGACAGGATCCCTAACGTAGTCCTAAAAGCCGCAATCCAAGCATTCCCGCACATGTTCAGGACGGGGCTGCAGAGCTCCCTAAAGGAAGGTCACGCCCCGGACAGGTGGAAGATATAGAGGTAGTATAGAGGTCGTATAGACCAATCTGTCTGCTGGATACACTCGAAAACTGTTGGAAAGGATCATCCTCAGCAGGTTGACGAATTTTACGAAGAACACACTCGGTCTGTCGAGCATGCAATTCGGATTTCGGCAAAACAAAAACAAAGGGCGATCGATATTGCACCGTGCTTACCATCGACGTCAAAAACGCCTTCAACAGCACTAGCTGTAGCCGCGTTACTGCACAGAATGAGAGTCTTGGACTACCTGCGCAAGATCCTGACGAGTTACTTCAAGAACCGAGTGTTAGAACGAGACGACCAAGGGCTGGTGAAACGGTGAAGATTACAGCAGGAGTCCCTCAAGGCTCAATTCTGAGTCCAATGCTATGGGACGTACAGTACAATGGTGTGTTGACTTTAAAACTACCCAAAGACGCAGGCATCGTTGACTTTGCGGACGACAACTCACTGTCGGTACCAAGTGAAACGCTAGAAAAGGTAGCAATGCTGGCCACCGAGGCAAAAGCAAAACCATGCGTATAAACGTCCTTAAGAACTTGACCTTTCTTTATCGACAGACTTCGTAGCCGGTTATTAGAGTACAGGAAAATTACGGGGCTAGTGCAAAAATCCTATTAACTTCGCCCAGTCGAGATTCGAATATCCGATGATTGGCTTGTTAGGCCAGCATCGTACCCCGGAGCTAACTGGGTGGACCACGGAGGTACACAGTACGATTGAGAGATGGATACACGGAGCAAAACTGCTGATAGCTCACCATAAAACGGAAGTATTGTTGGTCAGTAACTGCAAAGCGGTGCAGTGGGTGGAAATCACTGTTGGAGAGTACGCCATAGTCTCGAACCGAATACTGAAGTACCTAAGAATGATGATCGACGGTCGGCTTAATTTCAATAGCCATGTGAACTATGTCTGTGAGAAGCCTGGATTTCAGCTTTGGGGACCAAACGAAACCTAGCAAAGCTGAATAACACGTTCCGGCTCATGGTTATGCGAGTCGCGAGTGCATATAGTACAGTACCATTCGAGGCAAATGGATGCACAAACTCACATCCATTGTTGTAGGCTAGAATTGCCACAAAATGAAGCCTTGCGAAGGTGCCATGAAAGGATGGCAGTCTAGAGTTGGTCGTCATCTCCGCATTGGTGCACGTCTCGACAGGCAATTAAGAAGTGCAAAGGTACGTCCTCCTCACGAAGTGATACTTTGGAAGTGACGGTAGTTCCGGGAAAGTGGGATATGGACGGAGTGAGTAAGGAGTATTTTTTTCGTAGTTAGGCACAAAGTACAAGATTGTGAATCCCGTATAGTGCCATCACACTATAGGTCAACCTTTTGAAGGTTTTTTCTCCTTACCGCAAAAAAACACACACATTGCTTAGTTCGTCGAACCTTATCGATTGGTGTATGTAACTCGACTCTCCAGCCTCGTATTAATTTCAAGTTTTCGACCAATTCCTAAACCAAGAATTCCAAGAATTGAGCGAACCGTGTTTTTTTAAATAGTCATGAAATGCCGTTAAAATCACGTTTTCTTGTGGCACCGATAAGCAATTTTAACACTTAATTCACGGTATATTAAAAAGGCGATTAAATTATATGCGTGACCAAAACGGCAAGGTTATATACCCTGAAAATCCAGAAAAGCGTAGTGTGATCTTCTATCAATACTGCTGACTGTGTTCAGTACCCTGCAATGCATATTTGGGCAAAATATGTGGTGTTCCTGTTAGTGCAGATAGTTTACTCAAAAGGTAACAAAACAGCATAATTTTAATTTAAACACATTTTAATGCACAATATCCTTGTGGATGTTCAGCAACCAACAAACTACCGGATCCGGGAAAATGTGGGTCAGTGATCCCTTCAGCTAATAAACAGATTTATGGCGGAACCCGAACGAACATTGAGAGTTATCCATGGACAGTGATCTTGGTTTACCGCGAGGGAGAGTCAAAAAAGGATCTGTTTAAATGCGGAGGAAGCTTGATATCAGAACGCTATGTTCTAACTGCTGCACATTGTCTCGCTATAATCACTCCTGATTTCAAATTGTATGAAACCTATTTGTTCCGGAAAAGCTAAAATTAAAAGTTACGCGTCTATTGTTACAGAAACCGCATACGCTTGGGAGAGTGGGATATAGTCAAGGAAAAGGACTGCGATTCAAAGTCGATCTGTTCTGATCCACCGTTGGATGTTGGAATTGAAAGTATGGTCCTACACGAAAAATACGACAGTTCGACGATTGTTAATGATATCGCGCTAATAAAATTAGACAAAAGTGTCAGCTTTACGAAATTCATATCGCCAGTTTGTCTTCCACTTTCGGAAAAGGCAAAAACTTTGAACACCGATAAGGCGAATTTCTTTGCTGTTGGCTGGGGAGCTACGGAGTTTGAAAATGGAACATACGGTAGAAATGTTCACAGCTCAAAGTATTAAAAGTCTAAAGCATTTTAATTTTTCAGAGTATGGAAGTCGTAACAAGTTGGAAGTTTCGCTGAAAGGTGTTTCCAATGATATTTGTAGCAAAGTTCATACTGACAAGATTTTTCCGACCAATTTATGCGCTGGAGCGGAAAAAGGTAAGGATACTTGCCATGCTGACTCTGGTGGTGGTTTAATATCCATTGTTGATAATGTTTATTATGAGTACGGCATTATAAGCTGGGGCGAGGATTGTGGACTGGCAGATATGCCAGGAGTATATACTCGCGTAACGAACTATTTGGACTGGATTCTGAAGCACTTAACATAACAAAACATTTTGTGGATATGAACCATTTTTTAGCTGAATTCTTTTCATTGAAATTATCGCCGATGCTAAAAACAATACTAGCATAAATTTCGTTTCAAATAAAGGATCAATGTTCTTCTTCTCTCTAAGTTACATGCATTATTCAGGAGCCTGACATGTGTAACCAGATTAGTCGTAATTACTATGTTGAGTAAAAGACAATTGAAATTATTATTACTACTTGTCATTAATTTCACGTTCCGCATAATTATACGTGCCAAAGTATTTGCTTTCTATCACAACTTAACCTTTGCGACTAAAATTAGAAGTGAGTCTTAATATCTTGCTGCAGAAAACAATGGCTGATGGGCAAAGCTGTAGCGTGACATTGTGGCGCCCTTGGCGGAGGCGCAATTTGGCGTATTCTAAATCAGTGTTTCTTCCAAATTTATCGTTTTTTTGATTCATACAATCACGCAGTATTCGTAGAGTGTCCCTTACCCATTATTCCACAATACTTAAAGTATGCATTGAAAAATAAGCTGATTTTAGCGATTTTCTATGCGGTTACCCTGCCACCTGGTGGTGAATCCACGCGTGTATTGCCAACCGTAGCAACGAAAGACTTTCCTGCCAATAACAGTTACACAACTGGTTAGAGAAAGATTGTTTTTTCTATTTGATTGAGAGAATGAGTATAAGTTTTAAACAATAATTTCATCCATCAAACAATATTTTGCATGTTTCACTTGAAATATGATCAAAACGGCGAATATTATGTACGTAACAAGTAACGGTATTGAAAGCCAACTTAACTTAGATATATTTGCGTATAAGAGGCTACCATATTCGAATAAAGGAACTAAAAGATTTCTAGCTAATTGTAATCGTATTGCTTGAGAAGAGTAATGACGTAGTGCAACTAATGATTGTATAGACCCGTAAACTTTCTTACAAACGGCTGATATCTGGGTGTCCCACTCATATAACTATCCTACAGCCCAAGTTTTTGACTACTGCTGAATAGGGAATAATTTTGTTTCCAACCATAATTTGAGCACGATTGCCATTGCGAAATGATTGAGTTACTCTAATCCATTATTTGATTTACATCCATATTAAGTTTATTTTCGAGATTGTCAGTTTCATTACTTTTTCCAGAAAGGTGTAATTGGAAATCGTCAGCATTAGCAAAAAGCAAATCCTAGGTGCTACATTCCGTTTTCGAAACTTGACCTTCTGTTTTTATTCGACGGACTTCGCAGCGAGTACAGGACAATTGCAGGACCAGCTGCTACGATCCTATTGACTGTAACAGTCATATAGGTGAAAGTTACAGTGTAGTAGTTGCTCAGGAAGATCATTAATAAACATCGAAAACAAAAGCGGTCCTGAAATTCACCCTTGCAGGACTCCGCTTGTTACGTTAGACAAGTGTGATTTTATGACTCATTGAACTCAACATAGTGTATCGGCCAGACAGCTATGAATGAAGGAGATTAGTAGCACATTTTTGAAGTAAGAATCAACGCTTTAGCTTTATTTTAGGTAAAGCATGGTTGATTGAGTCAAAAGTTTAGCTACGAGTACCATAACTCTAGCAAACTTTCGATCCAACGCACAACGAATGTCATTTTCAATATTGATGAGCGCTGTGATTGTGCTGCAATGTTTACGGTATTTGGCCTGAAGAGGACACAGTAATTAAGTTTGTTTAGCTATTGGACCTTCAAATAAAAAAATAAATAAAATAATTTGCTTATAGTTTCTATATGTAAGAAGGTAAGTAAATAGGTATTTTCTCTTTTGTAGTCACGCCTTCAAGCGGACTACTACGAAAGTATGAGCATCAGGCTTATAATTGAGCAAACTGTCAATCCGAATTGTACATAAGCAAGATATGTTTGAATATTTAAAGCATATACGTATGAACGATGTTGAACAAACGGTGAGCTACATACAGTACTGGACAAAATAAAGTACGCACTTACCACATCTTGAAACTTTCATGCTTTTCTCATTATTTATAGTAGATAACTATTCATAGTGTTTGAACAAAAATTAGCTTTATAGATGTACTTTCAGAAGATGTTTTATACAGAGGCTTTATATTCCAGAGGTTTGTCGATATATTTTTGAGCAAAGACGTTTGATCATATACAAATATTACTTAAAAACAAATATTGAATATGAAATAAACAAACCTGTAACATTTCGGATAAATGGCCTTCGTTGAGCAAATCCATTTTTAAATCCCATTTTCTTCAGTCTTCTACGAAAAGTTCGTTCGGAAATATTTAAGTTCGTATTTTCTCGGATTACTCGGCTGGTAGAGAACGGATCTTTAGCCACTTTTCGATAAATCAGGCGATCATCACTGGTTGTAGTCCTCCGCTTTCTTCCTCTTTCAGTCCGGTCTTTCACGCTTCCAAGTTCCTCATATTTTTTCAATGTTTTTCGTACTCCTGCCTCACTAATTTCATATCTTCGAGCAATTTCTCTATTCGAGAAACCTTCCTTACGATTTTTAATGATAAGTTTACGGATATCTTCACAAATTTGCTTTTTTGACATCGTACCAGATAAAAACGCGCACCAGTAATGAAAAATCAATCACAAACAATTTGTTTTGACACTTCGCTGCAGTGTGATGGCGAGGAAACTATTCTTATGCAGTAGGCTGCGTTGTGCAGTCATTATATTAGTAGTGCGTACTTTATTATGACCAACTAAAAATTGACTTTTTCTAGAACTATACAATAGCTTGATCAAAATAGCTAATGTTTATATTTAACGATACATAAATCGTTTAAAGCATTGAAAATACTACAATTTGTCCAAATATATCGAGTTCATATGTTTGACAATAAAAAAGATACCGCGTGTTATATAGTATGAGAGCGGGTGCGTACTTTATATTGTCCTGTAGTTGAGAATTTTCACAGACTATGAGAGATACAAAACGATGTCGGTTATATTGTTATTGACACGCGCACTCGTCAAAAATTGCGCTACAGTTTTAGCTTGGTGTATTGTTATTCTGCATTAAATTTTTTTTAAGTGTAAGCTAAAGCCCCCCGGGCCCCTGTTGCTACGTGGCCCTGCTCGTTACGTTGCTGCTCTGTTGCTATTAATAGAGCATCTTATATGAAATCTAGCTGTACCGTACTCAGTTCAGTGCTGGGATAGTCCTCAGAGAGGATCTACGGCCTCCCTGTAGGAGACACCAGTAGTGGAGCCTATGGGAGGCTTGGGGGCTTCACCAGTAGATTCTGATCTAGTTCCTCTCCTACGGACGGAATGGGTGGTTTACTTTCGCACAGTTCTCTGTAGCTTCTCTGTAGGTTCTCAGTAGCTTCTGGTTCGTTCGAACATGCCTCTACAGAGATCCGTCATTTGCAGGCGGAGTTACCATTATTAACTATAATAACAAACTCTTCAAAACTGACAGATTTATTGCGGTTTGTCAAGCAACCGATATAAGACCAATTTTGAACGATGCGCCATATTGTATTGCTACGCCGCACTTACAGTCAGTGTCAGTGTCATCGCCAAGGGCAATGAAAATCTAAACAGCCCTTTTCAAGGCACAGCACGTGGGTATGAAATGGAGAAAGCAAATGAGGAGCGTCCAATATAGCTCTAGCTATCCCAAGCCCCTACCTAGCGCCTCCACGTGGCCATACCCGGTAATGCTCTATTGAGTAGCCAAGCTAGAAGGTGCGATACTGGGTGGTTCCCGGCTGCCTGATCTCAAAATCGAGGTTTTGGGCAGACGGCGGAGCCACACGACTTTGTTAATAGGTAAGCATAAAATAAGTTATTTTAATTATTTATTCGTTTTAGCTTATGAAACACATCCTGCTATATAGTGAAAACTTTGGCCAATACGAGTATTAATACTGCACATGAATATTGGATACCAGAAGAAAAAATTATATTAATTATTAGAAGCACTTATGGAAACTAAAAGGACGCAACTCTATTCCATTCGAAGGACTACTGGTGAGATTGTTCTATTCTTACCCATATATACCACATTACATAAATAAACTAAAATCGGGAAGAGGGAGGGACCATCAGAGCACTTGTTTGAAGCGGTGGGCCTAGGGAGAGTAAACAGTCTACTTTCTAGGGTTAATCTTGGCCCGATTGACAACACATCGTGGAAAATGAGCGGGCGCTTCTCCCCACCTGCTGGAGTCATTCTGCATTAGGACGGTTTATTCAACGATTGACTCAGGTGACTTAGCCCTTGGAAGGAGATTCTCTAAATCCCTGGTACGTGTAAGTGATGTTGCTTATCGACCAATTCCCTTTTGGCCCTTCATACAAGAGTTGGGAAGCATGATCAATCGTTGAATATGTTCAACTCTTTTTGACATGATAGGCTCATTGCTATGAACGGATGTTTTGCTAAGGCAGGTGGTAGTACCATATATTCATTTCATATTCAATTCAAATGGTAGCACAGCACATCATCGCACATTCAACTTAAGGGTACAAACCGAATTTTTGCAAAGAACCATACTTTCAAGATCAAAAAATACGAATCGTAGACCCACGTCAAGCCCGTATTTGTTATCTTACTCACAGACCTTTCTATTTTTTCAAAATGTTAGCTGCAGCTTTTCCCCATACATTAAACTGATTCTAGTCGTTGGACTGACATTAAATACATTTAACTGAGTTGGAAAACCTTACTCAGAATGTTCAATTTCGTTTCATCATTTCCTAAGGAACATTTTTGTTTTACAGTAGTTTATCAAGCACTAGTATTTCGGGACTAACTATTGTATGCTGAACAAGCTACTCGTAAACAAAAATGTTTTTTGGGTGGTCATGGAATAATCTGTACAAGACGATTCCACAGTCGGCACTACGAGTTCAGCACAGCTTAACCAAAATTGATTTTCCTTGCCAAACAATCGATGCACAGTAATTTGATGCCGTCAAAGTGTTATTCAAAAGTGATCTCGACCAAAAAAGATTGGTAAGCGAAAATGAAAAATTATTATGGTCTGTATTATGCAATCGCAAACAGTTTGATGAAATTAAATTTTGACACGTGTACGATAAGAGCCACTCTTGACAGTAAAAACAGCATCAGCATGGGATGATGGTAGAAAAATGAAAAATCAACAACAACATAAGCATCATTAATTTCCTCCATATCGCTTACTCGCTCCATTGCGCACACATTCGAAGTAAAATGAGCGGTAGAAAGCCCCAAATGAGTTATAAATTATTGAACAAGCTTGAAATTGGAAAATTCATTCAAGCATAGATAAGAGGCCCGAATCTTCTTTCAATTAATCTTCATTATTCCTAAAAGCTTGCGTCCGTTTAAGCTAATATGCTCTCCCTGCATGGTTGTTGTATCAACTATCCAAGGAGCAAGGAGGAAGCTTATGCATAGCAGAGCGTCTTGCAGAAGAAATGGCAAGGTAAACCCTAAATCTTTCCTGTTAGGTTCTTCATGATACATCGGTGCTTCGCCGTACACGACGGTCATTGTTGCAGAAATGAATCATACAGCATCCTAAACTTTGTTTTAATTATCTGTCAAGAAGAAGAACGTTCGCTCGTAGTGTAGTTATAGTGTTTAGACATACGTTTTCACCTGAGAATATGAGTTTTAAGCGACGTGTTGAACCGATACGTTAATTGAAAATTGGATTGAACAAAACTACTACATCACTTAGCAAAGTGCATTTTAATTAAAGTTAAATAAGCATTTACTTCCCGCTGTCACACTGCCCTCCACTGTGCCCTTCTACTCGGTTAATTGGACTGTACAAGTGTTGTACGGGACAAAAGTTCTATTCCCCTAGAAGGAAATAATAAACAACAACCCACCAAATTTGTTTTTCCTGTGGCGTGCAAATTTGTTAGTTCCACTACATTAAATTAAAACTTTCACAATACATTAATTAACAACTATAATTTGGTTCTGAAAACAATCCTTTCCCTTGCGTTCATACTGCAGCAGAAGCCACCGCAACCGCTGCTCGCGCAATGAGCAGCATAGAACTAGCGCTCGTCCCACAGGGAAGCGTGCCTCTAGCCAGTATAATTGCATAGATGCATTTTCTACATATGAAATAGTTTGCAACACCGCTTCCTATCCCCTTGTGCATATCGAAAATCCACATCGGGATAGGCAGTGGTAGGGTATGTTGCTACATCGTCGTAATTGCCTATTCCCGTCCTATCCAACACAAATTATTAAAAATATCAGCATTTTTATGACACACAATGCAAAACTAGTTATTCCCTAATATTTTAGTTAGTTGTCTATCATACGCAATCAATCAAATTGAGCTGAGATCTATTTAAATGCTTTTTATCATTAAAGAAGTCCTACCAGCCAAATTTCCTACGTTTTTTCGTGCGACGAAGAAGACAATGTCGACTAATCGTGCTAATTTCCGTCATTCGTAAATGAAAATAACTCACGCAAGGCATTGTCGTTATTCTACAGCCAGAAAAACTTGCCTGACCTGCAGAAGTTTTGTAGAATAACATTTGTCATGCCGTCCTACACAAATACATGCGCGTTAGCTTCGTAAACATTGTTGTGATTTTTAGTTCGGACGATGAAAAATTTTGTTGGACGGATTTTAAAACGGTACGACGAATTTTAGCAATAAAGTCAGTTGCGTAATTTCTATAATATGCTTTAATAGTCGCTTTTCAGTGATTTCAAAGTTCACGGATCGGAAGGTAAGTGTGTTTTAGTCAAATTAGTACAAGAACTTTTGGAGTATTCACTAAATCCATCCAGCAAATGATGAAAATTAGAATGGCTTTCCTTATTACGACGGGAATTAGAAAAAGACCCTACATAGTACACAATTTTCGCTTTATTGCATTTGACGGAATCCCGTTGACTGCAGAAGGAATATGGAGGGAAAAAACGCGACACCGCACTAAGGATTAAGAGAAATATTTTTTGTTTCGATATCGTTGCAACTAAAACTGATTCAACAGATTTCGAACTTTTTGTAAGGTGTTCAAAAAATATTGATGGTCAAATAAAAAAAGCACATTAAGCAGGGCTATGTCCGCTTCAATGTACATAATAAGGAATTTAAAAGCACAACCGCATATAAAAGCAAAACAAGCAATAATTGTGAAATAATGAAAAATGCAATTCACTTATTTAATTAATCCAAACATAAAGACAGGAAAATTTAAAATGAATCGCCAATTAGAAACATCTAAATCGAGTTTAAATTACAGCTAATCTCATTGTGAATCGAGAATCAAATATTTGTATGTCTCTAACAGGTCTTGATTACGACCAGATAGGTGCCAAAATGTTTAAATATTGTTTGTACCACTAATTAAAATATGTTTCACTAATTCACACACCCATTTTCATTGAGGCACATTATCAGATATCAGCGGTAATTAGTGGTAAATGAGAGTACACCACTGCATGTGAAACTTCAGAAAACGGAATAAAAGAAGCAAATAAACAAACACTAAATAGCATTGAAATATATTGCCCCGCATCTAACTTTTGCATGCACAGCCGATTCATTATAGAGAAAATGCTAAAGCAGCTTTCCACCATTGCATTGGCATTTTGCAGCGCACTATATTGTATGTGTAACGGACGCGTTGCGATGGAGGAAAAAGGTGACCGCCTCCGGAGAATCTTCGAATCCTGATGGTTTCCCTGTGGGTGACGGGTAGTTGGCAACATCACCCACCAACAAACCACCCCGCCACCACCGTTAACACACCAGCCCTTTGTGAGCGGTAAGAGGTAAGTGAGGCGAAAACACATAAACTAAAAGTTGTGAAACAAAACAGTTCGGGCGAACGGCTGAGGAAAACGAATGGAGTGCATTAATGCACATTTCCTGTAATATAGCAAATTGATCCTCGTGAGTATTCTCGCTTCGCCTTGCTAGTAAGCTTTTTTGTTTGTACCATGAATGAACGGAACATGGTATCACACTCTCACGGCTAAAAGTGTTTCTGATAGAAACTCAAACCGGTAAGATGAAGTTTATGCAAGACTGTGCGGTATTTATATGGGCAGGTTGTTATCGGCAACCTTTACATGAAAAATAAGACAGGTGGAACTAATATGAAAAAGCACCGACCGGCTCGCCACCCGAAACAGGATTGATGAACTTCTTTTTCCCAGTACGCCGCCGAGAATCATGAAAAAGTTTATTCCTCCCGAAACAAGTTAAGCGTTGCAAACGGTACGAAATCATATGCTAACCCATTGCCATCGTTATTGTGACACATTTTTCGGCATCTGTTTCGGCATATTTCGGTACAACTGCAGGCCTGGCTGTTCTAGTTGCTACTTAAAATTCCCAATTTCACAACTAGGATTTATATTTTAATATGATTAAAGCTATAAGCCATAGAAGCTCAAGCCAACGACAGAAGTAATACAATGGACATCGTTAGGAAAATCTGAAAGAATAATAAATATCCTTTTTAAAAACTAGTTATTTTTACTGATTATACCTACGTTTGGAGTGTAGCCAATAATAAAAAACGAATGTAAACAAGTCATAAATTCAACTCTTTAAATATCTTACATGGTTACCCTGAAAAGAAACGTTTTGGTTTTCACTTACCTATAGCACCCAAATTTGTATGAACTGGCTTTGCTCTTCGTCATGCCACTCTGCAAGGGCTTTCGACGCACAGTTTTGCTGTCTTATTCTTGCTGAATTCGATGGGCAATAGCACCAAAGTCCTCGATTTGGATAAACTTGCGCTTTACACTATTCCCGTTATTCTTCTATTACCCAAATAGCCATGAAGTCAGAACTTGCGACTTGGACTAACTAGCCTTTTGCTACATCTTTCTTCGTGTGAGCAGTGGCGATGGCAGCAACATTTTTCGGACCAAATTAACACAATTGCTTGGTATATTCCAAATGTAAAAGAGTGTAATTCAATTTTTTATAATTTCCTGTATTTTAATAGGTGCATAGAAATATCTTCAACCGAATCTAAATTAAGCTTGAGCCATTTAATATCTGGATGCAAAAAACTGATCTATCTCGGAACGATTCTACGGACTCTAGCAGCACCACCCAGCCAGGATTCGAACATACGACGACTGGCTTGTCAGACCAGCATCATACATCGAAGCTAACTGGATACTGTTCTTCAAATACCACTCATAATATTTTGGACACTCTGTTGTCTAACCTGGCCGGCAATTTTTTCCCCAATCTCTTCATCTCTGTAGCATCCCGAGTCACCTATCCACTTTTCTTCAACTTCTGTTTGGCAATTGCCCAATATTCATCAATTGAACGTTGTCTTGATACTAGTTTTCCGGTGTAGTGGCAGCGTGCCAAATCAGGCCAAAACATTACAGGACCATTGTGATGTACGGAAGAATACGCTTTTTCAGACACTCCTGCTAATACATTTATGAATCCATAGTCTAGTTTGTCACGAAAACATGGATTTTTTGTGCGCAGCTGCAAATACCAGATCAGTTACTAGATTTTGCTTATCTGTTTAGTGCTATCTGTATCTGTTTAGTTGTTTACTGGCCCTAAAAGATCGAAATCTTTCTCGGAGACGAATCCTTCTACCGGTGCTTTGACTGGTTCAATACCAATTTCTTGGCGATAAAATCTGACAGCCCTAGGTTTAACCTAATCTTAGTTCCACTACAGCGCTTGCTATGATCCGACCGATCGATAGTATGCCGCTAGCGGAAGTGTTTGAGAACGCTGCACTTGGTCGATTCAGCCAATTTCAGCGACCTCGCGGTTTTCAAAGTTCTAAAATAATTTTCATTATTTAATAATTTCAAAAATTTTCAATCCCAACCACTAGGAGCACTGCAATACAGTAAACAGCGCATCCAGATAATTAATGACACGAGCTTTAATACTAAATGAAAGAATCTCTTCTGCACTTGTTCAACTCTCAATGTGCCGGCAAGTTGATAAGGAGTCCAAATCGGGCACGCATTTTCTAATACTGGTCTAACCAGGGAGCAGTATAAGGCCTTTAAGCAGCACGGATCCTAGAAATCCCAACCAATTTTTAAAATAAAACCAAGCTGTCGGGTTGCTAGCCGAGTGATTCATATTGTAGATAAGCGTCAAGAGCAACACCCAGATCGTTGACGCGCTCGATTCTTTTTGACGAACCAATGTTGTATTCGAACAGTATTGGGCTGATAATGCGATGGAATTTCACAATCTGACATTTTGCAGTACTAATAAGTACCAGTTCTTGTGACATCAGTTAATGACAGCTACTGGACATAGCTTCTGAAAATTACAATACTGTTCAATACAGCTAGAAATAATTTCAGATCGTCCACGTACACCAACCTACACCTATAACCCAGGCATAATGCTATGTCGATCATATGTTTTATTGATATTTTTCGGTGAAATAAAACCCTTCTTTTCTCGATCTGCGTAACGTTTCTGGCTACTATGCTTCGCCTATCGTCAGACGCCTGAAAATTTTTTTATTTTTGGTCAACTAATTTATACAAATTTTAAACACATTTTTCTTTTCACAAATTTACATTACAAAAACAAATAAAAAGCTTACATTTTCGTCAGTCTATTTTCTTAGCACATTGCTAATGCTGCGTCCGCTGCCGACGAGTAACCATTGCCTGCTTGCTTTTTTCACACTGCCGTAGCTTAGTGACCAAACCGTTATACATTGCGTTGAATGTTCCACATTCACGCTGTAGGTTTCCTGTTTTTTCTTCCCCCAGTATCTTTATGTGGAACATCTCCGCGGTTTCTCTGCTCTCCTGGTTCTCGACTCTTTCTAGTATGCGTGTATTATCAAAGTCGAACATGTGTCCGCTCTGGATAGTGTGCTGTGCTAGTCCGGATATGGCTTCTTTTTTCTTTGCGTCGTTCTTATGTTCAGCTATTCTCGTCTCCAACCGTCTTCCCGTTTGTCCAATGTACACTTTGCCGTCATCTGTACCACATGGTATAGAGTACACTACATTTTTCTGTTTGCTTGGTGGGATCGGGTCTTTCAGCTTACTAAACACACGATGCTTGATCTTATCTAGTGGTTTGAAAGCTAGCTCTACATTATGTTTCCTTAGGATTTTGTGCAGTTTCTCACTTAGACCCGGTATATAGGGGAAGGGCGGTAAAGACGGACACCTTAAGGTAAAGACTCAATATCTACTCAAATATAACTGTATTGATCGCAATTTTCGCGCAAACTGAACCTTTAAGTCTCTGTCTAATAAAGTTACAACGTGTGCTGGAAAATTTCTTCCAAAATTTAAACTTTTTTTAATATTATAAACAGCATGTATAAATCAAAGTTTCTGCGCATGGGCGGGAAAGACGGACACTTGATATGGGAAAGACGGACACTCGCAAAAAGGTGTCACGCGTCGTCGAATTATCAGTATTAAGCAAGATTAACATATTTCATCATGTATTTAGGAAATAATTGGTTTGGGAAAACACCCTTCCCGATCCCCCCCTTTGAGCGAGAAAATAAAATGGTTCCCTTCAATATTTTAATTGGTGACGAATTAATCGTTTCTAAAAGTTGGCCTATTCCAACTGCTATATGACTTCTGGTTACTTTTACATATATAATATGTAAGTATTTGCAATGTTAAATAGTTGTTGGGCAAAGTGGATTCAAAATCTGTGTGTCCGTCATTCCCTACCATTGGGTGTCCGTCTTAACCGACTTGGATACCATTTTTTCAAACTTCAATAACTTTTTACTGAATATTCAAAAATTCCTTAGGTTTCCAATGGATATTCAGTGAAGGATCAAACTAACGCAATGCCGTCGGTTTAGCATGAATATGTTGTTTTTAAACGATTTACCAGCTATTTTCTTCACACACAAAATTACATCGGTTAGCGTATATACGCATTTTTTCTTTGTTTTGCTTATAAATTTGACAGCTGCGCTGCTAAAAATCGGCAGTTTAATTCAAAAGTGTTAATTCAGTCTATAGAAACGTTTCCCATCATTGATTTGCTTCAAAAAATTATTGTTTATGAAATATGACAAGTGTCCGTCTTTCCCGCAGTGTCCGTCTTTACCGTCCTTCCCCTACGCAGAAGAAGCAAACTTAACGTTTTCTTCTGTTTGCTTAGTAATTTCGAGCGTGTTATAAAACTTGTGAACTCTAGCTTTTAGTATTTTTTGTACAAACCACTCGGGATAATGGTTAATTTTTAATATGGTTTTTACAGTTTTAATGGCGCATGGCCGATTTTTTGGATCCGATAATTTAATCGCTCGATCGATTAGCGCTATTGCCGTATTGCATTTGTGTGCGTACGGGCTTTGCGAATGGAAGTCGAGATATTTGCCATCGACTTGTTTCGGCAACCAAGACTTTTCCAGCTTACCGTTGTTTCTAGTCAGCATCATGTCCAGGAATTTTATACTTTTATTCGCCTCCATTTCTATGGTGAATTGCAGCCTGTTGTGAAAACTGTTGAATGTCGCCAGTATTTCGTTGATTTGTTCCTCAGTAGCCACACAGAAGCAGTCGTCCACGTACCGGCGGTATGTTGTTAGATTGATGTTTTTCTTCTCTAATTCAGCTATGCAGTGTTGCTCCAGTTTTTCCATTACCAGGTTTGCAATTACAGGTGATAAAGGTGAACCCATTGGGACCCCGAAACATTGAGAGTATGTAGTACCTTGGTAGACGAAGAAGGTTGAATCTAATACGAGCCTGACTGCCGCTATGAAGCTGTCTTGATCGATGTTGGTATATTTCCCAATTTCGTTCCATCTTTCATTGATACAAATGAAAAATATCAATGAAACATATGATCAAAATTGTTACGGTTACGGAAAATAAAAAGTATAATGCTATGTCGTTAAAGTACAGCGAAAAAAACAGTGGGCTCAAATTGCTGCCTTATCGTACACCCGATTTGTTAGAGGTATATTTGCCATCCTAACGTGCCCAGACATAAACAAAAGGTGGGACGCCCGACCTTCCAGAAAATAGTTTTGGCCTGGAAAAAAACGCGCCTCTTTCTGAGTTAGCGTGGATCAAAAAATCGTCGTTTTGCCAAACTTTTTTTAAAGCATCTTTTGAACGACTGAACCGCGTTTCATGATTTTGATACCTGTTCGGCGATAAGGGTAATTAAACATTATATCTTAAGCTAAATACGACACAATGTTACAACGCGTTACAACTCTTATCCATTTAGTACTTAAAAAAAGACACTCACAATTACACAATTAGATGAACATTAAGATCGAACGAAGAGAGAAAAGTGGAAAGATAAATTACAGGGACACAGGACAGGTAGTAGGACAGTTCACAGGAGAAGGTTATAATAGATATTAAGTACAGCCACACGTTTCTATGCTTATTAAATAAAGATTTTGCTTAATTAAATAAAGTGTAGTTAAAATAAAATAAAAAGTTCTAGTTCGTTAAATAAAAACGGAAGAAACCCGGTTTAAAAGTGTATCTGCAGCTGTATAAAAATTAACACAACGTTGGCGGATCGTGGCTCAGCATAAGTCCGTAGACAAAATAGTGGATTGCTGCCCTAGAAAGGAATCGTCACTTCAGCTCAATAACCGAACCTAAAACTCCCAACAATACCATATTGAAGGTATTGGTCATTGCCGTAATTAGGGCTCATTTGTAGGTCCAAAGGTATTATTATTATTTATAATCATTATCTGTCAGTAGAAGTGATATAAACCAACTAGCAGTGTGTTAACTAATAGTTGAATTGTGCTTTGACGACGTATTGGTTTTCATTTCAAATAACGAATAAAACGGTATAACAAAGGTTCCTTCCACCACCAGGTGGATTAAATCGGGTTTTTTCTTATTTTCAGTCCAGGTTTTTCTTATGTTTTTTACTGGATTTTTGTTGTTTTCTTTCCCGTTTTCCGACATTTTGTTTTTTTTCTTTCGTTTCCAATTTTCATCTCTTTCATTCTCGTTTTTCGCCTTCATCTGTTCCGTTTTTTTTTCTTGTTTTGATGCCTCGTTTTTCCTTCATTTCTGTCACGTTTATTCTATTGTTGACTCCTTTTTCCCCTTTCCTCTTTGGTTTCCTTTTTTATTTCCCGTTTTGGTTTATTCTCATTTTTCTAACCATTTTCTTTAATCCATTTTTCCTGTTTTTCTTTTTTCTTCTTCGCATTTTTTGTCCCCTATTTCTTCTATTATATCCAGTTTGACCTCTTTTCTCCATTTTACTCTGTTGATTTCCTTTTTTCTCTCTCGCCATGCTTCTTTTCCCGTTCGGTTTCTCTTCTTTTCGCTTTCTTATCTCGTTTTTCCTATTTTTCTCTTTCGTTTTTTTCTTTTTTCTGCTGATTCCTTTTGCTCTATTTCGTTCCTTTTCATTTCTTGACCCGTGTTTTTCACCTTTTTTCATTTTACTGCTTCGTTTTTTCTTATTTTATGTCCAGTTTGTTTTCATTTTCTTTCTCGTTTCCTTTGGTTTCTTTGTCGTTCTTTTTTCTAGTTTTCTTCATTCGTATTACCTTTTATTTCCTCTTCCTTTTTACCTCTATCTCTTTTTTTTGCTTTTGTATCCCGTTTTATATCTTCCTTGACTGTTCCGTTTTTCGCCTTTTTCTGAGTTCTGAATACACCCTGTTCCGTTGGTTTGCCTTGATTCTACCATTTTTCTTCGTTTTCTGCCCCGTTTTTCCTCTGTTCCTAATTTTCTGTCCCATTTCAACTTTTTTGATCTTGCTTTCCAAGTTTTTTTTCGCTTTTAACTTCTTTTCTATCACGTTTTTCGTTTTCGTCTGTTCCATTCTTTTTCTTATTATGTCACGTTATGATTTTTTTCCGCTTTATCCTTTATGTCTTCTGTCTTCATTTTTTCTCCCTTTTTTCAATTTCTGTCCCATTTTTCCTCTTTTTCTGTTCGTGTATCTCCATTTTCCTACTCCCGTATTTTTCCCCTTTTCTTTTCCTCCTTTCCTATCTCGTTTTTTCTCCTCTTTTGTCCCGGGTTTTCTCCTGTTTTGCCCCTCTTTTGCTCTTCTGTCCAGTTTATCCTCATTTTCTTTCTCGTTCTTCGTTTTCTTTATGGTTCTTCTTCTTTTCTCTCATTTTTCTTCATTTTACTTTCATGAAGACCGCTATATTTTTTCCCTCGTTTACCTCTTCTTCTATCCAATTTTCTTCTTTTCCCTTCTTTTCTTCTTAAGTTCCGTTTTACTCCTATTCTATTTTTCTTTTTTATGCCAGATTTTGTTTTATTCTCTCGCGTTGTTCTTCTTTTTTCTATTCTATTTCTATAAGTTTGAAATTATAAATGAACTTGAAGTTGGACTTGAAACAGGAATTATTGTTACGCCATTACAAATATTTTATAGTTTTTGTCCTTCCAGTGTTGAGCAATTGAAGGGGGGCACAAAAAACACAGGGATTTTTTTAAACGAGAAAAAAAATTAAGCAATTTCAGTATTTTACTTAACTTTTAATCGTGAAAACTAAATCTATTCTTGGTTTTCATATAGACGTTATTTGGGGCGAACCAACCACCGGTTAAAGGCCCCATTAAAAAGCAAATAAATAACCTTTACACCTTTATTTTTCATGCGAAGAGAAAAAAACGAAAAAAAATTTTACCGCTATTTTGTCATTATATTGCTTGAACTTCCATTTCTGATTCGTGCTGGAAACATTAACACTCATTTTTCGAGTTCTTTAGGCTATAGAGCCCACAACCAATAGAACACCGGCTCTAGTTTCTGATAATAAAGAATAAAAGTTAGCGCTAGTGTTTCATCATGCGCCAGGCGTGAGAGTATGCTTGAAACTATCCATCTTACTAACGAATATTGTACATTTCGGAAACAGCCCAGTTTTGCGCGACAATAAATTTACTCAGCGCAGTAACAGTAATCTCTCATGCATCTTAGTTTCTTTTGTGTTTATCGCTAATCGCAATATAACGTTTGACATCTGAACCAATAAAAAGTTGAAAAACGTTGTTTTTATTTATCGTGTTCATGTTGTGAAATTTAATTTCTTCGAAATGAAATGTCGCAAACGTATTCTGCTCCTGGCTCTCGTACGGTATCAAAATCACTTTACCGGGCTCTCGGAAGAATGGTAGTAAGATGCTATGGAGAGGTGTATGAAAAGGTTGCTTTTTATCAAAACTAGGCAAAAGTTATGAAAATTAAGCATAACAGATTAACTGTACCACCAATAAAATGTGATTAGTGATTGTTTTTTTTTTGGTACGTATACATAGATAAAAGAGAAATTTTTTTGGCTCATGCCCAAAAAATTGTAACAAAACATGTTACTAAAAGTAGCTACGTTTTATGCGTTTATAGTTCGGTAATTTCAGTCCGAAAAGTCACTTACATTTCCATGCAAAAGTCCCCCCTTGGTTCATGAGATATCAATTTTTGTAGAAAACTGTTCAAGAAAACAAGCGTGCATTAATTGCTGCAAGAGTTTTGAGAGAATACGCAGTGTTAGGTTGATTAATATTAAGCTTTTGTAGGAAAGTGCAAAAGTGTTTCTACTCCATCGCGAAAATTAGTCATATTTCATTCCCTCGAAAATCCACATATTTTAAATTTACATTGAGTGCTAGGGTACTAGACAGGTTAACATTAATCATGTGATTCCATCAGGTCTAATTCAATGGAGACGCACCGTATAGTTTATTCTGCCCACAGTTCAAATTATAGCTATCACAATATGTAATAAACATTTCAAAAAAGAACTATTCCACACAATCATTTTTCATTTATTAAATTCGCTCGATTACTACCCACCACTGTTACAGCTAACATCCCAAAAAACCTTTCCATGTAATGGTTTGGCTATTATTATCTTCTTCGTTTGAAAAGTGCATTAGCGAAAGCTCTTCGAGAAAGTTTCAACAAAGGTAACCATTATTTCATTTCAGTATTTCTTTATTACCGCAAACTAGAACCCATTATGGTAAGTATTTATTTTTATGATGATAGTATGAGGAGTCTTTAGTGATAAATTTATTTTTATATATGCTTTCAATTCAGCGTTACATGACAAAACTCACTGTCACTGTGACACTCACATGTGAGTAACTTGTAGAACGACTTCCTGTTTTGAGTTGAATAATGAATAATGGCTTAAATCATATACCAAATTACTAATTCACCGTAAAATTTCCTTCTCCCCCCTACATTCTAAGCCACAACGATCACCGCTGACGATACTTCCGTGCGGTAATAACCCTGTCGAATGTCTTCGCATTCTGAACCTCGATAATTATATGTATTGGTTCTACGCTGCACCGCGCAACATGCTACCATGGCAAGTCTCCCGTAAGAATCAGGCTAATGAAGAACTTATTCTCACAACTTTTTTCATTAAAAAACTCATTCAGGAAATTGAAAATGCGCCGGCAAAGTGTGAGTGATGGCTTTCCTCTCGTTGCCACCCAGTCTGCCACCCACAAGACTCGCTCCCGCTCCTCCCTCTCCTCGGCCCAACAACTTTTTAGCTTCTCGGGAGTGGGTAAGAAAATTGACTTGCGTGCCACGTGGTGAAAATCAGCCTCGAACGTAAGCAGCAAAGTGTATTTACTAGCGAAGATCCGACATTGTATCGATTCCCTATCCCGAAAGAAAGCTGCGTTTCAGTGCTGCTGGTAAAATACCTGATGTGTAAATATTCTAGCAACACGAGACGAAGTCGACGGAGGTAAGCTCGAATTTTGTGGTTGTAAAATGAATGTATCTACCCTCGGTTACCAGTTCCTCCTTCGGTACAAGCTACGTTCGGACTAAACAGCTGTTAGTTGCTTGCGTGGAGTAAAGGTAGGTAGCACTCTACAAGTTTATATATGTATATGTTTGTGTGTTTTTGAACGTGGGAAAGAGAGCTGATTTGCGATGGCTGATGTGTTTTCGCTCACAAAACAGTGGTTTTGATATTGAAAAATACTCATCCGTCTCGTCCTTGCGAAACGCTTCAACCGGCAGCATAAGGCCATAGTGATGTGGATTGGGGAAGGAACTTAAAAGCTTTTTCCATTACTATTACGCTCTGCCGTCACTCGTTACTGTTATCGGTCGGAGTCTGGCGCAAGAGAACGAGTGAGTGGCGGAAAACTTTATAGAATGCCGCCATTATTGTATTGGAGATGTATGTTACTCAAACGGGCGGTGGGGGACGCTGGGGATACACTGGTCTGGAATCTGTAACCGTACACAGCTTTTTTAATATATTTAATGTAAAAATGTTTCATTATTTATTACTTTGTTTCATTTTTATATGGTTCGTGATGATCACGTTACTCTCATTTTTTTGTTTCGGTTAAGCTGAAACGAGAGTGGCTTCGAGAAAATGAACATTTTTGGTGTTTGTGCTCGTTCCAATTATCTGCAACGGCACTCCGAAACATCCCCAATAGTAGCAGCGACAACAGGAGCGGAAGTGGTGCTCATACATCGAGGTATATATGGCGGCTGGGAGTTGACTGAGAACAGATGGATATGATATGGTACAATATTCCATGCAGGGTCGATGCCGTGTCCGAGATGAGAGTAGACTAATAAAGAAGATTGATTTACATTAGCTGGATGAAATGGGATTACTTTTAATTTAGGATGCAACAGATGTCGAAGGTGTTTGGAGGAAGTTTTCCTCGGAGAGAATGTCGACGTGTTGCCGTGTTCACGGGCCGGGTGTGTTTGGTATGTTCATGAAGCTGTAATTAAATGTGATATGCATGTCATGGCTTCAGTTTCGAAAACTCTGCATTGAAATTATATTGGATCAAACGGTTTAATCTAGATTATGGTCGCATGATACTGGATCAAAATGCTAGAGTAAGTTTACATAGCTTACGGAATGAAAAATCACTTCAGTGAAACATTTCTTTCTAATCGTTACTAATAGAATCATACAACTGGAAGCTTTAATTGGCTGTCCTTCTTACAAAATAGGTTTATTTTAACGTAAAAAGAAACGAACCATCATTTAAACCACCTTTTTTAGGAAGTAGGCAAGATTTAACTGCATGTTGTTACAAAAAAAGAATGGAAACAGACATGAAAATTTATAAAAGCGCTAGTTTGACATACAGAAAGTATGGTAGTAACCAATAAGTCAATTTTAATGGCATTAAACTGTAAGCAATAAACTTGTTTAAAAGGTTTATTGGGTTTATCAGGTATATTCAAAAGGTAAATTCAAATTAATCACTCACACGGTTGCTTCGAGAAACAACATTACTTATTAATATGGTGCCTTAATTTATTAATTCATACAAAATCTTGAAAAGCACTGTACCTAACATTGACAAAATTTTTGTCATAAAAATATTAGAAAGTTTTGAGTAGTAAATGTTAGGGTTGAAGGTTGGGATAGTGAAGGTTGGGGTTGAGTAGTAAATGTTGTGGCAGAATATCGCTTATCCCAGCATCGAATATATTTCGCGCAGTACAATATCTCGGCAGCATTGCAATGCGCTACCGTTGCGATAAATTCGGTGTATTTAATAAAAACCTGATTTAATCCACCTAGTGGTGAAAGGAACCTTTGTTATACGGTCTTACTTGCTATTTGAGATAGAAATCGACACGTCTTCGGAACATAATTCATCTATTGGTTATCGTTGCGTAGTATGTTGGTTTACATAAAATTTTTGAAAATTGAAAAAGTTTACAAAATTTGAACAAAATAGGAACACTTAAATTTCGATGGATCCTTTTTTCATGAAATTGCTGAGTAAGGATAAGTAAGTTGTTATTAATCTGAGTAAGTGCAAATAAAAGTAAGTTGTAAGAGGAAATCTTATCCTTTAGCATATACATTGTCTAGTAAAGGTCTAGTTTATAGGTTTTTGAACTATGCATCGTTTCCTGTAATGCAATTCTATTTGAATCATATTAATAGAGTTTTCTTGAATAATTTTCATCAATTTTTATTAACTCACGCTGTTGTATTTTATACAACACGTGTAGGTTTTTCAACGCCATATTGTTGTAAAGTTACAAATCGTTGTTTAACTAACGTATATTCTTCAACAAACTTATTGTGAGCAAAACGTCATAATTATTCAATGCATTAATAATTTAAATTGTTGGGAAAATGTATGCAGCAAAACTATCAGCAAATGTAAAATGTTTAAAATGTATCCGTCTGCTGGTAGTCGAGTAATTCGGAGTCAAAATTAGGGTATTCTTTATAATCAAAGTTCTACAGTTCCTAAACAAGCAAACATACAGGTATACAATTTTCAGCAAAGTTGTGTATTTTTACTATTTGTACAATTTTGTAGTACATGAAAAAGTCATACAACAATTACAAAAAGAGCAAAAATAGAAAAACTGATTTTACAAATTCATACACAATAAATAAGATTATTCTATCTTCGCTGCAGAGATACAAGGTTACTGTTTTTAGCAAAATTTCTTGTAATAATATGCTCTATAACTTTGCAGAACACATCAATGTGTTATATTGACACTGAAGAAAAATATTTTTTTTATTTCACTTTTAGGGGGATTAATAAAAATTTAAATTCTACCAGACGATAGAGCTTTCAATTTCAAGAAACTCTTCCAAAGGTTCGATAAACCTAAAACCAAGTTTTCCCAGTCAAAACTCTAGTGCACACGTTTTCTTTGGTTTGGGGCTATTGTGCGCGCGAGTAACTGTGTTACAAAAGTTGGCGCGAGTGTTCGACGGTTAATATATTTTAACCGGTAAAACCAATTCTTATGACATTTTGCATATATATTCGTAGTGTCAAAACCTCTCGTTTGATATTAAAATAATTGAAATTAGGTAAATTATCTTGGTTAAAATCATTATAAATTATTGTTAATTTTGGTGTGGTGTATACGGTTGCTCATAACTTTCAAATTAAACGTCCAATCAAAAAACCATTCAATAGTGATCTATTAGGATATATTATCTTTCGAATGAGACTAATAGCGCATAAATCGGTTTGGCCATCTCTAAGAAACAGGCGATAATTATTACCTTGTCAAAACAGGTTTTTTAAGGCTAACTTTTAAACTACTTGTTTGTTTTCAATTAAAAATTCCTGAACAATTTACCTTTAATAAGGGCTTTCATTTGATACTAAGATCGATGAAATCGGTCATGTAGTTTCGAAGAAACCCGTGTCACGTATTTTTCACATTTTTGCTTATAACTTTTAAACGAAACGTCGTATCACGAAGCAACTCAATAGTGATCTACTAGATAATAACATCTTTCAAACAAAAGTAATAGCGAACCATTCGGTTCAGCCATCTCTGAGAAACAGGCGATAGAAAAAATCATTACATACATACACACACACACACACACACACACACACACACACACAGACATTGCTCAAATCGTCGAACCCTATCGATTGGTATATGTGACTTGGCCCTCCGGGCCTCGGATCAATTTCGTGTTTTTCGACCAATTTTTAAACCTTTGTTATAGTATAACAAAGGTAAAAAGAAATAATATAAACAAAATCGGCGGTGCCATATCCTTTATTCTTATATTATCCAGTTGTTTACTGTATTCCGTACTTCTTTGTTGTACTGTATTCCTTCAAAGCTTACTCTACTGTACCAATCTCTGACTAAAATGGTCGCTTTTGAGCGCTGGAGATATGTAAGTTGCATTTGTGCTATACAGGGTAACTAGTAATAACCGGACGGTTTTTTTGAACGTGTTTAATTAAAATGAGTTAATCACAGATGTGTCTGAATATTTTCCGTTTAGAATGCATTCAAACGTCAACATAGCTTGTAAGTTTGTTTTGAATTTGCGTTCGTGGACATCATGGGCACAAAAAGGGAACTTGTGATAAGTCTATTGTTGAAAACCCCGATTTAATCCACCTAGTGGTGAAAGGAACCTTTGTTATACAGTCTTACTTGCTATTTGAAATAGAAATCGACACGTCTTCTGAACATAATTCATCTATTGGTTATCGTTGCGTAGTGCGTTGGTTTACATAAAATTTTTGAAAATTGAATAAGTTTAGGCCATTACAAATATTTAAAAAAGTTTTTGTCCCTCCGGTGTTGGGCCACTGAAGGAGGGGGCGAAAAAAAACAAAAAGAATTTTTTAATCGAGCAAAAAAATATGGATTTTTGGCATTTTTACTTATAGTTTAAACGTGAAAGCCAAATCTATTCTTGCTTTTAATAAATACGTTGTTATTTTTCATGCAAAAATCTACGAACAAAAAGACAAAAACGAAAAAAAAAAATTTTTGGCCGAGTTTCGGAAATTCCACTGTTTGAATTTCCATTTCTTTTTCGTACTAGAAGCGTTAACTCAACTCGTACACACATTTTTCGAGTTTTTCAGGCTCTAGAGCCCACAGACAATTGATTTTATAAAAAAAAATTAACTCATATCCTACAAAATATTTTTTTGCCTCCTGATTTTTCAAGCCAATTTCCAAGGGGGAGGTGACAAAAACTTTGAAAATGATTTGCAATGGCCTTACAAAATTTGAACAAAATAGGAACACTTTTAAATGTTGATAGATCCTTTTTTCATGAAATTGCTTTCATCAATTTTTATTAATCTTCGGTTACTCACGCTGTTGTATTTTGTACAACACGTGTAGGTTTTTCAACGCCATATTGTTATAAAGTTACAAATCGTTGTTTAACTAACGTATATTCTTCAACTAACTTATTGTGAGCAAAATGTCATAATTATTCAATGCATTAATAATTTAAATTGTTGGGAAAACGTATGCAGCAAAACTATCAGCCAATGTAAAATGTTTAAAATGTATCCGTCTGCTGGTAGTCGAGTAATTCGGAGTCAAAATTAGGGTATTCTTTATAGTCAAAGTTCTACAGTTCCTAAACAAGCAAACGTACAGGTATATTATTTTCAGCAAAGTTGTGTACATATTTTTACTATTTGTACAATTTTGTAGTATATGAAAAAGTCATGCAACAATTACAAAAAGAGCAAAAATAAAAAAAACTGATTTTACAAATTCATATACAATAAATAAGATTTTTCTATCTTCGCTGCAGAGATAGAAGGTTACTGTCTTCAGCAAAATTTCTTGTAATAATATGCTCTATAACTTTGCAGAACTCATCAATGTGTTATATTGACACTGAAAAAAAATATTTTTTATTTCACTTTTAGGGGGATTAATCAAAATTTAAATCCCACCAGACGATAGGGCTTCCAATTTCTAGAAACTTTTCCAAAGGTTCGATAAACCTAAAACCAAGTTTTCCTAGTCAAAACTCTAGTGCACACGTTTTCTTCGGTTTGGGGCTATTTTGCGCGCGAGTAACCGTGTTACAAAAGTTGGCGCGAGTGTTCGAGGGTTAATATCTTTTGATCGGTAGAACCAATTCTTATGAAATTTTGCATATATCCCTTTAAGCCCGAGCCCTCACAATTGTGTAGGTGAGACATGACTACTTTTAAAAAAATTTTCTTTCCTTTCTAAACGTCGTACTTTTACATATATGGCACCAATCACTTGTGTAAACATCATAACTCGTAGAAAAAATAGAAAATAGCTGAAAAGAAGTTTTCTTTTGTGCTTGGATTAATTATTGTCTAGTGTTCAAAATCTTGTGAAAACAGTAAAAAGTTTTATCTATAGTATTTTCTTATTGGATCCGTCTTTCGAAATTGCTTAGATAAAAAATTATTGGTAATAAGTATTTCTAATTGATGTAATTAAAAATTTACGCGAAATAACTTTTACAACTTACTTATGCACATTGTTTTTCATACCTACACAATTGTGTAGGTTCGGCCTTATTGCATGCCTATTTAACCTTTACGTTCCCGCCGGGACTTCAAAAATTAGTGTACTTGCCGTTACACTTTTGGCTCTATCTTTACTATTTTTTGATCGATTTTTATACAACTTGTCTTCAAAGAACCACCTTAGATTGACCTTTAATAAAAAATATATTAGCAAATTTTGGATCCATTTTCCCAGAGATATTCCAGATCGCAGTGGGATTATTTTTTCACGTCATAAGTAATAAATGAAATAAAACGAAATTTGCTGCCGCCATCTTATTTTGAGTCAGTAAGAATGAATACATTATACTGTAGAGCATTCGTTCATGCTCCACACTACTGAACCTCCGTTTAGAGTACTACCAGAACCTAAAACTGGTCATTTATAAATTGTTAAGTAATAAAGTAGTGTGGCAAATGATGTATTCAACTACGGTATTTTCTAAGACAAATTCTTGGATCAACATTTGAATGTTTTAAGTCAATCTGGACGTTCCGGTATATATGTTGTATTAAGATTAGTAAAAACTTAACTTGCAAAAAGTTGCGCGTATTTCCATAACTACGTAGCGACCGTTCCGCTGCTTCAGAAGCTGAAGTTTATGAGCCTCGAAGCGATGATCTCGCTCTAAACTAAACGGGGTCAACCCTATTCAATACTGTGGACTTCTTTACACAAAATAATTAGGTTTTTCATGTTTTGTTTTTTCAAAACCTGGCTTGGTATAGTCCAAAAACGGTAAAAAATGTTAAAAATAGGGGAAAATGAGCGAAATGGGGCACTTCCAGATGACAAACAGGAAAGCGGTGGGCACCATGCGATTCTCCGGAAAATTTTACATAAGATCACCTACATTTTATCAGCCTGCAGGCCATATCTTAATTGCATCCGTTTTTTCGGCTCGTTTTTGCCCATAGTGCAATGGTATAAGATAAGGCCGAACCCACACAATTGTGTAGGTTGCTAAATTTAGCAAACATTTATTGCAATGTGTAGAATACACTGGTTTTGGTATCTCGAGCGATAAAAAAAATTTATATTGATCCAAAAACCAAAAATATCGTAACTAAAACCCTCCGTGCTTAAAGGGATATATTCGTAGTGTGAAAACCTCTCGTTTGATATTAAAATAATTGAAATTAGGTAAATTATCTTGGTATAAATCATTATAAATTATTGTTAATTTTGGTGTGGTGTATACGATTGCTCATAACTGTCAAATTAAACGTCCAATCTAAAAATCATTCAATAGTGATCTATTAGGATATATTATCTTTCAAATGAGGCTAATAGCGCATAAATCGGTTTGGCCATCTCTAAGAAACAGGCGATAATTATTACCTTGTCAAAACAGGTTTTTTAAGCATAACTTTTAAACTACTTGTTTGTTTTCAAATAAAAATTCCTGAACAATTTAACTTCAATAAGGGCTTTCATTTGATACTAAGATCGTTAAAATCGGTCATGTAGTTCCGGAGAAACCCGTGTCACTATTTTTCACATTTTTGCTTATAACTTTTAAACGAAACGTCGTATCACGAAACAACTCAATAGTGATTTACTAGACAATAACACCTCTCAAACAAAAGTAATAGCGAACGATTCGGTTCAGCCATCTCTGAGAAACAGGCGATAGAAAAAATCATTACATGCATACACACACACACCCACACACACACAGACATTGCTCAAATCGTCGAACCCTATCGATTGGTATATGTGACTTGGCCCTCCGGGCCTCGGATCAATTTCGTGTTTTTCGACCAATTTTTAAATCTTTCTTATAGTATAACAAAGGAAAAACCCGATTTAATCCACCTAGTGGTGAAAGGAACCTTTGTTATACGATCTTACTTGCTATTTGAGATAGAAATCGACACGTTTTCGGAACATAATTCATCTATTGGTCAACGTTGCGTAATGCGTTGGTTTACATAAAATTTTTAAAAATTGAATAAGTTTACAAATTTTGAACAAAATAGAAACACTTTTAAATTTTGATAGATCCTTTTTTCATGAAATTGCTGAGTAAGGATAAGTAAGTTGTTATTAATTTGAGTAAGTGCAAATAAAAGTAAGTTGTAAGAGGAAATCTTATTCTTTAACATATACATTGCCTAGTAAAGGTCTAGTTTACAGGTTTTTGAACTATGCATAATTTCCTGTAATACCATTCTATTTGGTTCACACCAATAGAGTTTTCTAGAATAATTTTCATCAATTTTTATTAACCTTCGGTTACTCACGCTGTTGTATTTTGTACAACATGTGTAGGTTTTTCAACGCCATATTATTATAAAGTTACAAATCGTTGTTTAACTAACGTATATTCTTCAATAAACTTATTCTGAGCAAAATGTCATAATTATTCAATGCATTAATAATTTAAATTGTTGGGAAAATAGATCAGCATAAACCGCCATCACAGAAACGAAACAATCAGCATGCGAGGTGTACCGCAATTGACCCCAAGTGGAATTTTCTCTCGTTTCTCCATATGGAAAAATGGTGTCTGTATGCAGTAAAACTACCCAATGTAAAATGTTTAAAATGTATCCGTCTGCTGGTAGTCGAGTAATTCGTAGTCAAAATTAGGGTATTTTTTTATAATCAAAGTTCTACAGTTCCCAAACAAGCAAATATAGAGGTATACTATATTCAGCAAAGTTGTGTATTTTTATCATTTGTACAACTTTGTAATACATGAAAAAGTCATACTACAATTACAAAAAGAGCAAAAATATAAAACCTGATTTTACAAATTTATATACAATAAATAAGATTTTTCTATCTTAGCTGCAGAGATGGAAGGTTAATGTCTTTAGCAAAATTTCTTGTAATAATATGCTCTATAACTTTGCAGAACACATCAATGTGTTATATTGACACTGAAGAAAAATAATTTTTTTATTCACTTTTAGGGGGATTAATCAAAATTTAGATTCCACCAGACGATAGAGCTTTTAATTTCAAGAAACTATTCTAAAGGTTCGATAAACGTAAAACCAAGTTTTCCCAGTCAAAACGGCACGTTTTCTTTGGTTTGAGGCTATTGTGCGCGCGAGTAACTGTGTTACAAAAGTTGGCGCGAGTGTTCGAGGGTTAATATCTTTTGACCGCTACAACCAATTCTTATGAAATTTTGCATATATATTTGTAGTGTCGAAACCTCTCGTTTGATATTAAAATAATTGAAATTAGGTAAATTATCTTGGTTAAAATCATTATAAATTATTGTTAATTTTGGTGTGGTGTATACGGTTGCTCATAACTTTCAAATTAAACGTCCAATCAAAAAACCATTCAATAGTGATCTATTAGCATATATTATCTTTCAAATGCGGCTAATAGCGCATAAATCGGTTTGACCATCTCTAAGAAACAGGCGATAATTATTGCCTTGTCAAAACAGGTTTTTTAAGCATAACTTTTAAACTACTTGTTTGTTTTCAATTAAAAATTCCTGAATAATTTAGCTTTAATAAGAGCTTTCATTTGATACTAAGATCGCTGAAATCGGTCATGTAGTTCTAGAGAAACCCGTGTCACGTATTTTTCACATTTTTGCTTATAACTTTTAAACGAAACGTCATGTCACGAAGCAACTCGATAGTGATCTACTAGACTATAATACCTTTCAAACAAAAGTAATAGCGAACGATTCGGTTCAGCCATCTCTGAGAAACAGGCGATAGAAAAAATCATTACATACATACACACACACACACACACACACACACACACACACACACACACACACACACACACACACACACACACACACACACACACACACACACACACACACACACACACACACACACACACACACACACACACACACACACACACACACACACACACACACACACACACACACACACACACACACACACACACACACACACACACACACACACACACACACACACACACACACACACACACACACACACACACACACACACACACACACACACACACACACACACACACACACACACACACACACACACACACACACACACACACACACACACACACACACACACACACACACACACACACACACACACACACACACACACACACACACACACACACACACACACACACACACACACACACACACACACACACACACACACACACACACACACACACACACACACACACACACACACACACACACACACACACAGACATTGCTCAAATCGTCGAACCCTATCGATTGGTATATGTGACTTGGCCCTCCGGGCCTCGGATCAATTTCGTGTTTTTCGACCAATTTTTAAACCTTTGTTATAGTATAACAAAGGTAAAACTGTGTGATATTTTAAGGGGACATAAATGACTAAACTTTTTGAAAATTTCATTATTTTTTACCTTTGTTATACTATAACAAAGGTTTAAAAATTGGTCGAAAAACACGAAATTGATCCGAGGCCCGGAGGGCCAAGTCACATATACCAATCGATAGGGTTCGACGATTTGAGCAATGTCTGTGTGTGTGTGTGTGTGTGTATGTATGTAATGATTTTTTCTATCGCCTGTTTCTCAGAGATGGCTGAACCGAATCGTTCGCTATTACTTTTGTTTGAAAGGTATTATTGTCTAGTAGATCACTATTGAGTTGTTTCGTGATACGACGTTTCGTTTAAAAGTTATAAGCAAAAATGTGAAAAATACGTGACACGGGTTTCTCCGGAACTACATGACCGATTTCAACGATCTTAGTATCAAATGAAAGCCCTTATTAAAGCTAAATTGTTCAGGATTTTTTTATTGAAAACAAACAAGTAGTTTAGAAGTTAGCCTTAAAAAACCTGTTTTGACAAGGTAATAATTATCGCCTGTTTCTTAGAGATGGCCAAACCGATTTATGCGCTATTAGTCTCATTTGAAAGATAATATATCCTAATAGATCACTATTGAATGATTTTTTGATTGGACGTTTAATTTGAAAGTTATGAGCAACCGTATACACCACACCAAAATTAACAATAATTTAGAATGATTTTAACGAAGAAAATTTACCTAATTTCAATTATTTTAATATCAAACGAGAGGTTTTCACACTACGAATATATATGCAAAATTTCATAAGAATTGGTTTTACCGGTCAAAAGATATTAACCCTCGAACATTCGCGCCAACTTTTGTAATACAGTTACTCGCGCGCAAAATAGTCCCAAACCAAAGAAAACGTGTGCAAGGGAGTTTTGACTGGGAAAACTTGGTTTTAAGTTTATTAAACCATTGTAAGAGTTTCTTGAAATTGAAAGCTCTATCGTCTGGTAGAATTTAAATTTTGATTAATCCCCCTAAAAGTGAAATAAAAAATTTATTTTTCTTCAGTGTCAATATAACACATTGAAGTGTTCTGCAAAGTTATAGAACATATTATTACAAGAAATTTTGTTGAAGACTGTAACCTTCTATCTCTGCAGCGAAGATAGAAAAATCTTATTTATTGTATATGAATTTGTAAAATCAGTTTTTCTATTTTTGCTCTTTTTGTAATTGTTGTATAACTTTTATATGTACTACAAAATTGTACAAATAATAAAAATACACAACTTTGCTGAAAATAGTATACCTGTATGTTTGCTTGTTTAGGAACTGTACAACTTTGATTATAAAGAATGCCCCAATTTTGACTCCGAATTACTCGACTACCTGCAGACGGATACATTTTAAACATTTTACATTTGCTGATAGTTTTGCTGCATACATTTTCCCAACAGTTTAAATTATTAATGCATTGAATAATTATGACATTTTGCGCACAATAAGTTTGTTGAAGAATATACGTTAGTTAAACAACGTTTTGTAACTTTATAACAATATGGCATTGGAAAACCTACACGTGTTGTATCAAATACAACAGCGTGAGTAACCGAAAGTTAATAAAAATTGATGAAAATTATACAAGAAAACTCTACTGATGTGATTCAAATAGAATAGCCACAGAGAACAGACATCCAAGCAAAAGGTCCCCACTTGGATAAAACTTATGTCAAATTAGTTGGGAAACTATAGTGATGATGTCGCTGAAGGCACATAAAATTCTACACTAAACTCACAACAGCTAGCTTCTGGCGCTAGCATAACGCTTATAGTCCATATAAACTAACGCCAGAGGAGCCAAAGGTTGTCAGTGTGCAAATCAAAAGAATCATTTAGTTGGGAAACTATAGTGGTGGTGACGCTAGCATATTAGGTGATTTAAATTTGAAATTTTATCCAACAACCCCCAAAAAATTTGTTCGTGAATGGATGTCTGTTCTCTGTGGAATAGCATTACAGGAAACTATGCATAGTTCAAAACCCTATAAACTAGACCTTTACTAAATAATGCATATGTTAAAGAATAAGATTTCCTCTTACAACTTACTTTTATTTGCACTTACTCAGATTAATAACAACAGATTAATAATAACTTACTTATCCTTACTCAGCAATTTCATGAAAAAAGGATCTATCAAAATTTGTGTTCTTATTTTGATCAAATTTTGTAAACTTATTCAATTTTCAAAAATTTTATGTAAACCAACGTACTGCGTAACGATAACCAATAGATGAATTATGTTCCGAAGCCGTGTCGATTTCTATCTCAAATAGCAAGTAAGACCGTATAACAAAGGTTCCTTTCACCACTAGGTGGATTAAATCGGGTTTTTATTTCAGATTTTGATTCTGCAGTCTTTTTCGCTTATCTATATATATAAAAATGAGCGTCAGTTTGTTTGTATATTCCACCATAACTCCAGAACGCCTTGATCGATTTCCACCAAACTTGGCACACATATTCCTTGATATAAGGGAGTCAGCACTGGAGGTTGATAAGAGGCGGGGGATGTTCGTAACAGGGGGGAAGGCCATAACCCAGAACTGCCTGGACGGTTCTTCACCAAACTTGGCATACAGGAGGGAGGGGGAGTCTGTCTGTCTGTCTGTCTGTCTGTCTGTCTGTCTGTCTGTCTGTCTGTCTGTCTGTCTGTCTGTCTGTCTGTCTGTCTGTCTGTCTGTCTGTCTGTCTGTCTGTCTGTCTGTCTGTCTGTCTGTCTGTCTGTCTGTCTGTCTGTCTGTCTGTCTGTCTGTCTGTCTGTCTGTCTGTCTGTCTGTCTGTCTGTCTGTCTGTCTGTCTGTCTGTCTGTCTGTCTGTCTGTCTGTCTGTCTGTCTGTCTGTCTGTCTGTCTGTCTGTCTGTCTGTCTGTCTGTCTGTCTGTCTGTCTGTCTGTCTGTCTGTCTGTCTGTCTGTCTGTCTGTCTGTCTGTCTGTCTGTCTGTCTGTCTGTCTGTCTGTCTGTCTGTCTGTCTGTCTGTCTGTCTGTCTGTCTGTCTGTCTGTCTGTCTGTCTGTCTGTCTGTCTGTCTGTCTGTCTGTCTGTCTGTCTGTCTGTCTGTCTGTCTGTCTGTCTGTCTGTCTGTCTGTCTGTCTGTCTGTCTGTCTGTCTGTCTGTCTGTCTGTCTGTCTGTCTGTCTGTCTGTCTGTCTGTCTGTCTGTCTGTCTGTCTGTCTGTCTGTCTGTCTGTCTGTCTGTCTGTCTGTCTGTCTGTCTGTCTGTCTGTCTGTCTGTCTGTCTGTCTGTCTGTCTGTCTGTCTGTCTGTCTGTCTGTCTGTCTGTCTGTCTGTCTGTCTGTCTGTCTGTCTGTCTGTCTGTCTGTCTGTCTGTCTGTCTGTCTGTCTGTCTGTCTGTCTGTCTGTCTGTCTGTCTGTCTGTCTGTCTGTCTGTCTGTCTGTCTGTCTGTCTGTCTGTCTGTCTGTCTGTCTGTCTGTCTGTCTGTCTGTCTGTCTGTCTGTCTGTCTGTCTGTCTGTCTGTCTGTCTGTCTGTCTGTCTGTCTGTCTGTCTGTCTGTCTGTCTGTCTGTCTGTCTGTCTGTCTGTCTGTCTGTCTGTCTGTCTGTCTGTCTGTCTGTCTGTCTGTCTGTCTGTCTGTCTGTCTGTCTGTCTGTCTGTCTGTCTGTCTGTCTGTCTGTCTGTCTGTCTGTCTGTCTGTCTGTCTGTCTGTCTGTCTGTCTGTCTGTCTGTCTGTCTGTCTGTCTGTCTGTCTGTCTGTCTGTCTGTCTGTCTGTCTGTCTGTCTGTCTGTCTGTCTGTCTGTCTGTCTGTCTGTCTGTCTGTCTGTCTGTCTGTCTGTCTGTCTGTCTGTCTGTCTGTCTGTCTGTCTGTCTGTCTGTCTGTCTGTCTGTCTGTCTGTCTGTCTGTCTGTCTGTCTGTCTGTCTGTCTGTCTGTCTGTCTGTCTGTCTGTCTGTCTGTCTGTCTGTCTGTCTGTCTGTCTGTCTGTCTGTCTGTCTGTCTGTCTGTCTGTCTGTCTGTCTGTCTGTCTGTCTGTCTGTCTGTCTGTCTGTCTGTCTGTCTGTCTGTCTGTCTGTCTGTCTGTCTGTCTGTCTGTCTGTCTGTCTGTCTGTCTGTCTGTCTGTCTGTCTGTCTGTCTGTCTGTCTGTCTGTCTGTCTGTCTGTCTGTCTGTCTGTCTGTCTGTCTGTCTGTCTGTCTGTCTGTCTGTCTGTCTGTCTGTCTGTCTGTCTGTCTGTCTGTCTGTCTGTCTGTCTGTCTGTCTGTCTGTCTGTCTGTCTGTCTGTCTGTCTGTCTGTCTGTCTGTCTGTCTGTCTGTCTGTCTGTCTGTCTGTCTGTCTGTCTGTCTGTCTGTCTGTCTGTCTGTCTGTCTGTCTGTCTGTCTGTCTGTCTGTCTGTCTGTCTGTCTGTCTGTCTGTCTGTCTGTCTGTCTGTCTGTCTGTCTGTCTGTCTGTCTGTCTGTCTGTCTGTCTGTCTGTCTGTCTGTCTGTCTGTTTTTGGAGTTGGATTACAAATTTTTGGATTATCCCGTATGCACAGATTGCAGCAACAGCGATAATTAACGAATTTTAACTGAACAGAAATGCTAGATTTTCTGGTATGGTAATTTTTCGTTTGTTCGGAAAATATTGGCCAAACAAACCTAAAAATTATGACGAATAAAATCGTCACTTCATCAGGCACACAACATCAACGGTGTCGAATTGGTTGAATAAACCTGCTAGAATATTGAAGCACACATGACACATGTTCAAGGTAATCCCGAGTAACACATCATGCTAGAAAGTTTATAATTAACATTTTTTGCTGTTATTAGTATTTATCTCAACTATTAAAGTTTATTGAAAAGAATGTAACTTTTGAAAACTAGATAACGAATTCTGAGTTTCGAAATGATCGGGGTAGCAGAAGACGAAGTTGTTGAATAAGTCGAAGAAAAAAGTGCTTATTTCTCAAGGAAAAGAAGTTATTGAACTACAAAATTTTTAATAATTACTCATTTCACTATTTTAAATGGACTGTATACAAAACAGAGTAGTCAACAGAGTGACAGCAGGAACACGAACACTGACTTTAAACGATACCTTATAAAAAACAGAACTTCAAGTACATAAATAGAAGAGTTTGAAAAATATGGTAATATCTGTCGGGAGAACATAACCAGTTATTGTAACGCGATTGTTATCAATTACAATTTGCCAACTGTTTAGTGGCTGACATTTTGCGTTAATATTATTAAAACGAATTATCCTTCAGGTGGAATGTTATTCAGTTCCGCTCGGGATACTCGTGAGGATTCTATGCAAGATGTCGCCTGAAGAACCGTAGAAAAACATTTGGCCACGGTTCATTTGCTGCATCCGATTTCCACTCGTACGGAGTGGAGGAAATACAGAGAGTGCAACTGTACCAGTTTGTCTCGGTGCCTGTTTAAACATACATTGCGCCTTTCGCTCTATCTACTCTGCTGAGTTGAGGCCCCATCAAAGACAAACCGGACCTTGCGAAATTGAACGGTTCAGCGCTTTAAAAGCGTATTCCCGTTGGTTGATGTTTTATTCACGTATTTTAAGAAAACAGCAAAACACTTCATAAATATGGCATCAAATGGTTGCTGGTTGCTCTGCTGGTCAAGTAGAATCGTCCGAATGTATCGAACGACTGGTCACTGGACACGAAGGAACCTTGTCACAGTGAGAACTACACAAACGGGTTTCTGTATGACTCACCAAGTGTCACTCAAATCAGACTATTGCAGTGCAATCTACAACTACAACTATCAATTCTTTCAATCCTATGTGAAAACTTTAACTGTAGAATTTCTATTATTAGAGCATTAACTAAAACTGTTATATGTGGGGGGCTCCGTAGCCGCAAGGTTACCGAGTCTGCTTTGACAAGCGAGTGGTCGTGGGTTCGAATCTTAGTAGAATCAAGCCATTCGATGTCAAGTGACTTTAACATGGGTTTATTCTCAGGCCCCTCCATTTACCCTTCCTTCGTGCTGAATTCTATATTTACCCTCTGAAGCCTCTTGACAGTGCAAATGTCCCTCCTATAGTTAAGTGTACTGGTCAGAGGTACGAATGAGTCCTCGCCAGGGACGGCTATAATATGGGATAGTGCTGGCAGCGAGGAATAAGTGGGTAAAGTAGATCAAGCTTTGAAGGAAGGGTAAACCCCAATACACGCAAGCACGCATACAATTTAAAATAAGCATATCGCTCACTCAATAGCGATTATAGCAAAAAGAAATGCAGTGCAGGTCATACAGCAAACACCCGGGCGATATTACAATAGATCAACTATACTGGTCGCAGTAATGAGTCCACACATGGAATAAAAAAAAAAAAAAAAACTGTTATATTTATAGCCAAGTAAAGAGCAAAAATGAAGAGTTCTAAATCGTCAATTATCTCTTTGATATTTAGAATCAAGTCTTTCCTACTTTGTGTTTTTACCAGTTCGGTTCGCATACTCAACGTAAGTGCCCCTTAGTAAACTGTTAATTCTGTTTAAATGCAGGATAGGACTATCGTTATTCTCACATGAACTTTTACTTACTTTGTACAAACAAACAGATTTTGTATAACTATTTACTATTGCAATAGATTTCCAATCAATAGAAGCGAAATTGCACACCTTAACACGCAGCACACATTTTTCTCAAAGTAATTTGAAAGTTAAAAGAATATTCCAAATCTCCCAAATTGTCGAATTGTTCTTTTATTATGCTACTGCTAATACACTTCGGTGATTTGAAATGTTTACCTTCTAATACCCACTGCTCTTGCACCCAATAGCACTTCCCAGACTGCTTCACGGAACACCGAAAGGTAAAAATATAGAAACTCAATGTTAAATAATGCATGGCCAATTCCATTTGGTATTTTTCTCATCACTGCTGTTGGACGAACTAAGAGCTCGCGAAGTTGATCTCAGTTCGTTTCACTGTGACCAGTGGCAGCTCCACTTCAGCGGGAATTTTCATGACCATCTTTTTGTTTTGGTGTTGTACCTATGGCTATGAAGAACTTACCACTGTGCGAAAACTCTTCCTACCAGCCGGCGCTGTTCTGCTGCTATTGTAGGTTATACGTAACTACCATGATATATTCCGAGGATACGGTAAAAGTATGACTTTCTGCTTCACTTGATATAAAAGCATCACTTCATCGCATCGGCAATCTTTGCGGGGCTTATACAGAATGCAGGAACACTTGGAAACATTTTCTGGAAAAAGTCAATTAGATTTATTGAAACCTGTTGCAATATTAATAGCGAGGGCGTGCTAGTAAATCAAGTTAGAGAACCTCGGATGTTCACGCTGTTGGTTGATTCGAAAAGAAAATCAGCATCTAAGCCACTTCGCAAACTTTGCCTCAACGCCACCTGACAGATGGACCGTTGTTGGCACTCTACTAGAGTATGTTTTACGCATACTGGGAATCGACGCATAATGACATTTAGATCTAATGGAGTCATTTTAATTTCAAATTTATTACACGGATATGGAGCACACAAAGTTTGTGGAATATTCTTGGATGTCAGTCAAACAACAATATATAAGAGGGGTACACTCTCTTATAATGTGACAGAAAAAAAACATGTTTTCAATTATGGCAACATTTTTGGTTACTACCTTAGTGAAGTTAATAAACAGGTAACGCCATCTGTAGACGAGCTTTGCCTTAAGAGCCTCAGAGCCGCATATAAAAGTTATATTGAATGGACAATATGAACTTCGCATTGGAGTGTCTGGTGGGAATACACAGGAATGATATAATTGGGAGCATCAAACAAAACTAGGTATTAGACTACCTAAGGTAACGGGCGACAGTAGTTTAGTGAGTAAAACAATCGGGTACCAACCGAAAGAGCGTGGGTCTGCCATTGCACAACCCAATATATTTTTGGTCTATATCGAAATTTTCCAGTTTGCTCCAGATTGATTGGATGAAATCATTCTTCGCATCAGAGACATCCAAAATAATTTGCGTCATGATCGCGTATAGGGTCATAAAAAGTAAACGAATAAATAAAACCTGATTTAATCCACCTAGTGGTGAAAGGAACCTTTGTTATACGGTCTTACTTGCTAATTGAGATATAAATCGACACGTCTTCGGAAAATAATTCATCTATTGGTTATCATTGCGTAGTGCGTTGGTTTACATAAAATTTTTGAAAATTGAATAAGTTTACAAAATTTGAACAAAATAGAAGCACTTGTAAATTTTGATAGTTCCTTTTCTCATGAAATTGCTGAGTAAGTTGTTACTAATGTGGGTAAGTGCAAGTAAAAGTAAGTTGTAAGAAGAAATATTATTCTTTCACATATACATTGCGTAGTAAAGGTCTAGTTTATAGGTTTTTGAACTATGCATAATTTCCTGTAATAATATTTGATTCACACCAATAAAGTTTTCTTGAATAAATTTCATCAATTTTTATTGACCTTCGGTTACTCACCCTGTTGTAATTTGTACAACATGTGTAGGTTTTTGAATGCCATATTGTTATATAGTTACAAATCATTGTTTAACTAACGTATGTTCTTCAAAAAACTTGTTATGAGCAAAACGTCAGAATTATTCGATGCATTAATACTTTAAATTGTTAGGAAAACATTAGCATAAACCGACAGAAAATCACAGAAACGAAGCAAACAGCATGTGAGGTATACCGCAATTGGCCTCAACTAGCATTTTCTCTCGTTTCTTCATATAGAAAAATGGTGTCTGTATGCAGCAAAACTATCAGCAAATGTAAAATGTTTAAAATGTATCCGTCTGTTGGTAGTCAAATAATTCGGAATCAAAATTAGGGTGTTTTTTAGATTCAAAGTTCTACAGATCCTAAACAAGCAGACATAGAGGTACACTATGTTCAGTAAAGTTGTGTATTTTTACTATTTGTACAACTTTGTAATACATGAAAAAGTCATACAACAATTACAAAAAGAGCTGAAATAGAAAAACTGATTTTACAAGTGCATTTACAATAAATAAGATTTCTCTATCTTCGCTGAAGAGATAGAAGGTTACTATCTTCAGCAAAATTTCTTGTAATAATATGCTCTAAAACTTTGCAGAACACATCAATGTGTTATATTGAAACTGAAGAAAAATAATTTTACCTTTGTTATACAATATAACAAAGGTTTAGGAATTGGTCGAAAAACACGAAGTCGATCTGAGGCCCGGAGGGCCGTGTCACATATACCAAACGATCAGGTTCGACGAATGAGCAATGTCTGTGTGTGTGTGTGTATGTGTGTATGTGTGTGCGCTTCAATTTTCAATCGCCTATTTCTCGGAGATGGCTGAACCGATTCGTCTGCTATAACTTTTATTTTAAAGGTATTTTTACCTAGTATATCACTATTAAATGGTTTCGTGGTCTGACTTTTAGTTTAAAAGTTATAAGCAAAAATGTGAAAACTACGTGACACGATTTTTTCTGGAACCACATAGCCGATTTCATCGATCTTAATACCAAATAAAAGCTCTTACTATTGCTAAACTTCACACCAATTTTTATTGAAAACAAACAAGTGGTTTAAAAGTTATGCTTAAAAAACCAGTTTAGACAAAGTTCAAATGATCGCCTGTTTCTCAGAGATGGCCAAACCGATTTACGTGCTATTAGTTTCATTTGGCAGGTAATATAGCCGGATAGATCACTATTGAATGGTTTTTTGATTGGATGGTTAATTTGAAAGTTATGAGTAATTCAATACACCACACCAAAATTAACAATAATTTATAATGATTTTAACCAAGAAAAATAACCTAATTTCAATTATTTTAACATCAAACGAGAGGTTTTCACACTACGAATATATATGCAAAATTTCATAAGAATTGATTTTACCGGTCAAAAGATATTAACCCTCGATCACTCGCGCCAACTTTTATAACACAGTTACTCGCACGCACAATAGCCCAAAACCAAAGAAAACGTGCGCACTAGAGTTTTGACTAGGAAAACTTGGTTTTAAGTTTATCGAACCTTTGGAAGAGTTTCTTGAAATTGAAAGCTCTATCGTCTGGTAGAATTTGATTTTTGATTAATCCCCCTAAAAGTGAAATAAAAAAAATATTTTCCTTCAGTTTCAATATAACACATTGATGTGTTCTGCAAAGTTTTTGAGCATATTATTACAAGAAATTTTGCTGAAGACAGTAACCTTCTATCTCTTCAACGAAGAGATCTTATTTATTGTATATGAATTTGAAAAATCAGTTTTTCTATTTTAGCTCTTTTTGTAATTGTTGTATGACTTTTTCATGTATTACAAAGTTATATAAATAATAAAAATACACAACTTTGCTGAACATAGTATACCTCTATGTTTCCTTGTTTACGAACTGTAGAACTTTGATTATAAAAAATACCCTGATTTTGACCCCGAATCACTCGACTACCAACAGACGGATACATTTTAAACATTTTACATTTGCTGGTAGTTTTGCTGCACACAGATTTTTCCATATGAAGAAACGAAAGAAAATTCCAGTTGGGGCCAACTGCGGTACACCTCACATGCTACTTGCTTCGTTTCTGTGATGTCGGTTTATGCTAATCTATTTTCCTAACAATTTAAAGTAATAATGCATTGAATAATTCTGACATTTTGCTCATAACAAGTTTATTGAAGAATATACGTTAGTATAAACGTAATATACGATTTGTAAGTATATAACAATATGGCATTCAAAAACCTACGTATGGTGTACAAAATACAACAACGTGAGTAACCGAAGGTTCATAAAAATTGATGAAATTTATTCAAGAAAACTTTATTGTTGTAATTCAAATAGAATGGCGTTACAGGAAATTATGCATAGTTCAAAAACCTATTAACTAGACCTTTACTACGCAATGTATATGTTAAAGAATAATATTTCATCTTACAACTTACTTTTACTTGCACTTACCCTCATTAGTAACAACTTACTCAGCAATTTCATGAGAAAAGAAACTATCAAAATTTATAAGTGCTTCTATTTGGTCAAATTTTGTAAACTTATTCAATTTCCAAAAATTTCATGTAAACCAAACGTGTCGATTTCTATCTCAAATCGCAAGTAAGACGGTATAACAAAGGTTCCTTTCACCACTAGGTGGATTAAATCAGGTTTTTTATTTTACTTTTAGGGGGATTAGTCAAAATTTAAATTCTACCAGACGATAGAGCATTCAATTTCAAAAAACTCTTCCAAAGGTTTGATAAACCTAAAACCAAGTTTTCCTAGTCAAAACTCTAGTGCGCACGTTTTCTTTGGTTTTGGGCTATTGTGCGCGCGAGTAACTGTGTTATAAAAGTTGGCGCGAGTGTTCGAGGGTTAATATCTTTTGACCGGTAAAACCAATTCTTATGAAATTTTGCATATATATTCGTAGTGTGAAAACCTCTCGTTTGATATTAAAATAATTGAAATCAGGTTATTTTTCTTGGTTAAAATCATTATAAATTATAGTTAATTTTGGTGTGGTGAATACGGTTGCTCATAACTTTCAAACTAAACGTCCAATCAAAAAACAATTCAATAGTGAACTATCCGGCTATATTACCTTTCAAATGAAACTAATAACGCATAAATCGGTTTGGCCATCTCTGAGAAACAGGCGATCATTTGGACCTTGTCAAAACTGGTTTTTTAAGCATAACTTTTAAACTGCATATTTGTTTTCGATGAAACTTGGTAGAAAGTTTAGCAATAGCAAGAGCTTTCATTTGGTACTAAGATCATTGAAATTGGTTGTGTAGTTCCGGTAAAAACCGTATCACGTAGTTTGCACATTTTTGCCTATAACTTTTAAACGAAACGTCGTACCACGACACAACTGAATGGTGATGTAATAGGCATAAATACCTTTCAAACAAAAGTAATAGCGGATGAATCGGTTCAGCCATCTCCGAGAAACAGGCGATAGAAAATGAGCTGCACACACATACATACACACACACACACACACATACAGACATTGCTCAATTCGTCGAACCCTATCGATTGGTATAAGACACTTGGCCCTCCGGGCCTTGGTTCTATTTCGCGTTTTTCGACCAATTTCTAAACCTTTGTTATATAGTATAACAAAGGTAAAAAGATAGAAAACCAATTTCTTGAAAAATTAGCAACGATAATATAGCATTTTGTTGTCTCCCATCAACAACAAGAATTGAGAAAAGTTGTGACAGAAATCATAACGTGAAATTTAATGCGAAAAAATTTGCAATATTTCTTACCTGGCCCTTTTTTTGAACAATTTTACTTGTTCCATTTGTTAAATTAATCAATCCTCAAAAAAAGTTATTTTATTTGAACACATAGCTTAACTAAATAAATTTTCCATTCCAAATTAATTGTAGTTCAACTATGTAATCATCGGCAGTATAGCTATATCGTTATTACTAACTGGGTCCTTGCAACCGCTTATTGGAGCATATCAGAAAGACTAGTTTTACGAAAGCAATTAGATAAACGACCTTTTATCCACAAATATTTTCTTTGTAAGGCAGAACATAAGGCAATAATATATCCCCGATAAAATAATACCCACAGTATGCCTACATCTCACTTCACTTTCTTATTCATGATGCAACAGTGAAACATCCATTTATACAGAACGTTGGTATGTTTCAAAAATATTTTTTATAAAACAAGTTAAATTTAAAATAAAATGAAAGTGAAAAAGTAGAGGAATTTTCTCGATTCTTTTTCCGACTTACGACTGCGGATCGAATCTGCAATCTTCAGCCACCGCAAACGGAAACATAACTACTGCGTGTGTAATATACATACATTTCGCAGCGCGTCTTGCGATCTTACATCCGGCAATCATGATTCATAGAGCGATAAAATAGCAATGCAATGTATTTTTAATGGCATAAGTTGTGAGCAATGAGTAGGATATAAACAATCCACTTCTCTTGACAATTGAAATGCATAAATTGGCTCTGGTAGTGACACACATTTGTATTTCAATCCCAATGAAAGAAGACTGCTCACGACATAAAAATATATATGTGGAATTTGTAAATGATCTACCCAAGATTGCTGTTTATGTGTGGCATTGTTCTATGTGCGGTGTTTTATGGTTTGATTTGGTATCTGAAGAGATTCAAGAAACAAATGCTTGACGCGGAACATAAATGAATACGTACAACAGAATATCAACCCGGCCAATAGAGAAACACAAACTGATGAAGAAGCGTGTGATTTGTCTACAAATGTGACTACAAATTGTTTCCTTACAGCAAATTGAATCATTGACCGTTTTTACTATTTTATTAGCAATAAGGCCATTGCAAATCATTTCAAAAGTTTTTGTTGTTTTTGGAAATTGGCTTGAAAAATCGGGGTTAATTTTTTTTTATAAAATCAATTGTCTTTGAGCTCTACAGTCTGAAAAACTTGAAAAACGAGTGTACGAGTTGAAATGGAAATTCAAACAGCGGAATTTCCGAAAATCGGCCAAAAAACTTTTCTTTCGTTTTTGTCTTTTTTTCGTAGATTTTTGCATGGAAATTAAAAACGAATATATTAAAAGCAAGAATAGATTTGGTTTTCACGTTTAAACTTAAAATAAAAATGCCTAAAATCCATATTTTTTTTGCTCGATTCAAAAATTCTCTTTGTTTCTTTGCACCACCCTCCCCCCCCCCTTCAGTGGCCCAACACCGGAGGGACAAAAACTTTTTAAAATATTTGTAATGAGCTAACTCAAATTCAAATGCAACCGAGTCTTACAAGTGAAACTTGGCTCTAAGGTACCGTTTCCGTTCACGAAGCAATCTGGTGTGCCGCAAGACAATAGCTTAGGACCATGTTCATTGTTATTCTGTAACAATGCTGCCTCCGCTCTTGTAAAAGGCTGCAGACTTGTTTATGCTGACGATTTTATAATCTACCTACTGGATGATTCGTTACATCGAGGATTGTCATCGCCTTCAACTTCTCTTGGATACGTCGGTAAATTGGTGCTAAGTAAATAACTTGACTATCAGCGTCCATAAATGCGAAGTCATGACGTTCCACCGAGTCAAATCTATACCTATAAAAATGGATTTCTGTCTGTCTGTCCGTATGTTCCTTATAGAATCGAAGACTACTGAACCGATCGGCGTGAAAATTTGCATATAGGGGTTTTTGGTGCCAGGAAAGGTTCTTCTTCTTATGATGGTTAGAGATCCCTCACCCCACTAAGAGGGGGGGCTCCCATACAAATGACACACAAATTTCAGCATAACTCGAGAACTAATCAAGCGAATGGAACAAAATTTGACGTGTTGGTGTTTTTGGAGACAAGATTTTTTTCTATGGTGAATTGGGACCCCTCCCCTCTTTAGAAGAGGAATTATGACCCCTCTTCCCTTTAAGAGAGGGGGAGGGAGGCTTCCATTCAAGTGAAATACAAATTTCCTCATAACTCGAGAACTAATCAAGCAAATGGAACCAAATTTGGCATGTGAAGGTTTTTAAAGGCAAGAGTTTTTTCTTTGGTGAATTAGGATTAGGGGGTTCTTATACAAATGAAATACAAATTTCCTCATAACTCGAGAACTAATTAATCAAATGGAACTAAATTTGGCATGTGAGTGTTTTTATAGGCAATTTTTTTCTATGGTGAATTAAGACCCCTCCCCTCTTTAGGAGGGGAATTATATCCCCTCCCCCTTCAATAGTGGGGGGGCACCTATACAAATGAAAAACAAATATCCTCATAACTAACTAGAGAACTAATCAAGCAAATGGAACCAAATTTGGCTTGTGGGGGGTTTTGGAAGCAGGAATTTTTTTATAATGGTCTGAGACCCCTCACACCTGTGGTAGGGGGATAAGGACAAATAAAACAGAAATTTTTGCGTAACTCAAAAACTAATTGAACTCGAGAAATTTTAGACTCTTTCATAAAACATTAGTCAATAACAAGACCACCAAAAACTATCAATAGTAACATTAGATGATTCAGGGCGAGACGGATACAGGCCGCGAGTGTTGCCGGCGACCTGCCGTCGGAAGCGCCGGCCACTGCGGGGGCAGCTCCCTGTAGAGACCACCTCTATCTAGGTTTATTTATTTTCCTAGATCTACTGACCTCTATTACTTTTTTTCAGTTGGGTCACCGAGATTCAGGATTTATGTACAACACAGTTTAATTTGTGGCAATACGAAGTTTGTCGGGTCAGCTAGTCGCCTATAAAATTGACGACCAGGTGCTGAAAAGGTTTGAGCGTGTAAAATGACCTTGGTGTGATTCTCGATTCACAACTGATTTTTAATCGTCACCGTACAATGATAATCTCAAAAGCGACTCGCCAGTTGGAATTTATTGCGAAAATTGTACAAATCTGGTCAATCTAGACAATCTTGGTCTAGATATATTAGAACGTTGACGCAAAATTCAACGAGCTTTGTTTTTGGCAAAACTGTTACACGGCAAGATTGCTTTCCGCTTTCATCTGACTTAAACCGCAATGAACCGATTGCATCGTGTACTAGAACGTTTAGTCGTGTTAAACAAAATACCTTGAATTTGGTAAACGTTTACATCAAGCTCTAGTTTATTATAGTTCATTAAGACTAATAAGTCAGATGAATTGTAAAATAAAGAAAATAAAGAAAAATGAATTTTGCACGTGACTCTGAGACTCTAAAAAGCAATGACCGTCTACAGACAAACTTTGGATTTCACGTTGATATTATACAGTGAAAATAAATGTACCACTTTCTCAGTAGGAACATGAAAATGTTTTTATTAGAAAAATTTTTTTGCTTCAATATGTACATTTGCGATCTAAGGAAAACTTATAGGTCACATATTTATCTATCTTCAAAAAAAGTTTTATCAATTTCTGAGATGGCCTATTTTGGCAAATCGATTTTTTTTTTAAATGCTTTTTTTTTTCATTGTAGACATCTAGTTTCATTTTTTTCAGTATTTTTTCTAAAAGCCACCCGTGGATCATTTTTTGTAGATTCAATATTTTTTATAAATAAATAGAGAAAAAAATTAGGGGAACAGTGTATAGAGCAATTGCAGCTCAACTAGCAAAACGATTTGACTCGACTATTTTTGATTGGAATGAAACTTTCCTAACGTGTTGGATACCAAGCAAGAACTCATTTACCACTAAACTTGATTTTTTTCGTCAAGAGTAACTTTTCGAAAGGGACAAAAGGGTTGGTATTAAGAAATGAGATTACTTTTCTTCAAAACATCATAGGGTATGTTGCTGCTTCGTCGTAATTGCCTATTCCCGTCTTATCAAACACAAATTATCAAAAATATCAGCATTTTTATGCCACACAATGCAAAACTAGTTATTCCCTAATATTTTAGTTTATTGTCTATCATACGCAATCAATCAAAGTGAGCTGAGATCTATTTAAATACTTTTTATCATTAAAAAAGTCCTACCAGCCAAATTTTCTACGTTTTTTTGTGCGACGAAGAAGAAAATGTCGACTAATCGTTTTAATTTCCGTCATTCATAAATAAAAATAACTCACGCAAGGCATTGTCGTTATTCTACAGCGAGAAAAGCTTGCCTGGCCTGCAGAAATTTTGCAGAATTACATTTGTCATGCCGTCCTATACAAATACATGCGCGTAAGCTTCGTAAACATTGTTGTGATTTTTAGTTCGGACGGTGAAAAATTTTGATGGACGGATTTTAAAACGGTACGACGAATTTAAGAAATAAAGTCAGTTGCGTAATTTCAATAAGGCCATTACAAATATTTTATAAAGTTTTTGTCCTTCCGGTGTTCGGCCACTGAAGGGGGGGGGGGGGGGCGAAAAAAAAACAAAGTGAATTTTTTAATCGAGCAAAAAAACATGGATTTTAAGAATTTTTATTTAAGGTTTAAACGTGAAAACCGAATCTATTTTTGCTTATAATATATACGTTATTATTTTCTATGCATAAATATACGAAAAAAGACAAAAACGAAGGAAAATTTTTTTGGATGATTTTCGGAAATTCCATTGTTCGAATTTCCATTTCTGTTTCGTGCTAGAAGCGTTAATTCAACTCGGAGACTCATTTTCCGAGTTTTTCAGACTGTAGAGCCCACAGACAATTGATTTTATAAAAAGAAATTTGACTCATATCCTACAAATAATTTTTTTGCCCCCCGATTTTTCAAGCCAATTTCCAAGGGGGGGGGGGGGTGACAAAAACTTTAAGTATGATTTGCAATGGCCTAATATGCTTTCATAATCGCTTTTCAGTAATTTCAGTAATTTTACCTTCCGATCGGTAAGTGTGTTTTAGTCAAATTAGCACAAGAACTTTTGGAGTATTCATTAAATCCATCCAACAAATGATGAAAATTAGAATGGCTTTACTTACTACGACAGGAATTAGAAATAAACCCTATCTTGAAAACTACTTATTTGATTAAAAGGACGCCAAAGGAAAAGTTGTAGGAAATTAAGTGTATTTTTAGAAAAAAGTTACACTGAAAGAAAAAACTTTTCAAAACCATGATAAAAATCATAAAATGTCAATTATCCCAAAACCATCCCCTCCGATTTGCATAACTGTTTTTTCAAAGATTGCTTAAATTATGCCCTAAAATCTGGTGAAGAGCTATCGATGGACACTCTTTCGGATTTTTTTTTAAATTTTTAAGTTAGACAAATTTTTCAAAAATATCCAAATATTATTTTTTTTGTAAAACTCAAACAAAATCAAATTCTACGCATAATTTTGAACAAATTTTCTTAAACTCAGGCGTTCTCAGTTATTGCAAATTTAAAATTTACCCACAGGGACATTTAAAATTTACCCACAGCATGCAATAACTTGAGAACGGCTCAAATCATATTGGCCAGGGGGCACGTTATACATTCTTGCCCTAGATCTTTCAACAAGTTAGTTTGGACTAATTATGGGAACACTAAGTATGTAAAGTTGCTTATTTACATGACTACACTTATTTATACACACAAAGTTTCATTGAATTCTAAGAAAGTGCTGCCAGCCCCATAGACGAGTTCGCGTGATATCCGTGAAATACAAAATTATAGCTAGATACAAACTGCAAACTTTGGCATAAAGTATCCTTGATAAAACAACCATATTTTATAGCAAAATACGATAGCTTTGTAGCATCCATCTTTAGCTTCAGGATTCAACCGGCAACAAACTTTCAAAGCTGCACCAGTTCAAGGACTATCCACAGGATAACAAAAACAAAATCGGTCAAAAAGCACCACAGAGAAAAGCTTTCAGGCTGAGCTAGCAGTATTTCGCGTTCTCAGCTCATACCGTTTGTTTACTGTCTGGCAAGAGCAAAGTGATGTGGCACGATGCATGCAATGTTTGCGGTCACGAAACACGAAACTAGCTCATCAACATTTTTACATTTGCTTGAATTGCTTATGCTTATGCCAGGCCAAGTGAACCAAATACAATTATTTTTTAGACTTTATTTTTTAAAGATCAGCGGTAGGCTAATTAAAATTAGAGTCAGAATAACTAAGTATACAGTTTCGAAAGTATACATAACTCTTTGGCAAGATTTGGATTAGTTCTCGCATGTGCGTTAAAATAATATGTAATTGATTACGTGTTCAACAATAAACAAGCATGAAAAAATACATATTTTAAGAAATTGCATCATCTCAATACCCAAATGTAAGCCGCACCTATTCAAGTATATTAGCTGAAACGCAGTTGTCAAATAAAATGCAGCTTTTTATGTAACATATCAGCTGCCGCTTATGTTTCAAGTTCAGCTTAGAATTATCAAAAATTTAATCTCAGCCAGCCGACCCGATTGCTTTCTTTTGTTACGAAGCGGAAGCCTCACACTATAATACAGCTAGTTGCTACCAAAGCTAAAAATGAAACTAGGGAGGCTAGCACTACATCTTGAACATGCGCATCACCGTTCTCGCTTTCAAACTAATATCCTTTGGCAGGCGTAGGTACTGTATGCACACAACAGAATGTACCCCTCGAGGCCTTACCGTCTTTAGCGCTGCTGCAATTACGAGGCTTTGTATTAAACGCAGCGAAAATGAAAACCCACACACAATTTGACTCAGCCACGTACTTAAGCGCATGCGTCGCGTTGAATCCTTCGCGACCCTGCTTGCGAAGCCGACCGTGAGTATATTGCTGCGACACAGGCACCCTTCATCTCTGTTGTTTTTTTTTCTTTTCGCTTCATTATTCAACCAGCGAAGGCTGGTCTGGTCCTGACGCTGACGAAAAAATCAGCATGTGTGTGTCCTAGTCGTGGCCGGTTCATTCAACCGCATTATATGCCACCACCCACCTCGCTCAGCAGTGCATTAGCGCAATCAAAGCGGAATACGCGGTAAAAATAAAATTATGCTCGATGCTGTTGTACCTACATATTATACATTTAAACAGATATGCTACATAATAAGCATAATAATTGCTCCATTGATGAACGAAATTTTAATAAGTAAAGAATATTTTTTAATCATGTTCTAATATATAGAAAAATTAAAACCAAAAATTTTAATAACTTAATTGCACTTTAAACGTTTGATGTTTTCAGAGATATTCTATTAGAAAAAAAATTGCTCCAATTTAATGAACAAAAATTGAACATTCATTTCATTCATGCTATGCCATGACAAAAATAAAAAAGAGTGATTTCGTGCCAAGCCGACCACAGGTTGGCATGAGCTTTTCCGAATCAAATGACGCTTGTTGGGTGTAAAGACCTCGTCTAATTAGGAAACTTGGTATAAGTTTTTCCGAAATTAGGCCAGACTAATTTTTGGAAAAGGTTTAACATTTTTTCTCTTTTTTTATAAATAAATCAACTCGAAAATTTTGAGACAAAAAAGGGATCTATGGGTGACTTTTGAAAATTCTAAACGAAGTAAAACAAAAATTGTACATTGAAAAAAATAAAACCTTTTTAATACTAAAAATCAATTTACCAAAATAAGCTATCTCAAAAATTGATGATTTTTTTTGAGACAAATAATTATCTGGCCTCCCAGATGGCCTCGAGGTAGGATACTGATCTAATAAGCCAGCCGTCGTATGTTCGAATTTGGGCTGGGAGAGGCTCTTAGATTCAATAGGATCATAGCAACTGACCCTGCGATTGTCCTGTACTCTAACAGCTGGCTGCGAAGTCTGTCGTATAACAAACAAAAGGTCAAGTTTCGATAACGGAATGTAGCACCCAGGCTTTGCTTTTTTACAAATCCATCTTGCGCTGCTGACTATCTAGAAAGTTGCGGTCTTCGAGAAGGTTGTTCAAATAATTGTCACCTTCATGATGGCATGAAAAATAGCGCAGAACTCACTCACTACGCGGCGCTAGTGTATATGTGATATGCTTAGACAGGCTGTATCTTGCGCTGCGACTGTCTAGAAAGTTGCGGTCTTCGGGAAGCTTGCTCAAATAACTGCCATCTTCAAGATGGTACGGAAAATAATGCAGAATTGACTCAACGGACGCCGCTAGCGTATTTGTGATTTTTTTTGTGTTTACCATAACTCATGATTTTGGTAATGTACAAGAAGTTGCTTTTTTCGGAAAGGTCACTAAAAGAATCTTTCCGAAAAAAGCAACTTCTTGTACATTACCAAACAGTGGTTATTTAACTACTTGAAAAATTAGCTAATATTTTGCTCGTTATTTAACACAATGCTGGTCGCTTACAAAAGTTAGCTGCAAAATGCAACGTTGGCAGTCGATGAAATTCCTTGGATTTTTTTTCACTCCTCTCATTTAATTTGCAACGGACATGAAAAATATACTACAACACGAGAAAGCTGAATTACTAAAAGTAACATTACGTATGCCGTTGACTTCACATTATTAATACTGTGCGACATTGATGCCCATTAAGTTGTTGCAAGTTTCGATTAAAAAAATAGTGATAAAAATGCAAATATAATTGTTAATGAATCATTAAAAATGTTTAGGTGGGATTTCTCTGGCCATTTAGGAAGTAGCATTAATAGTTGGTAGATTAGCACGATAGATTTTTTTACAGGCAGTAAAATGTTGATAGAGAATAAAATTGAGCGTTGAGTGTTCAGCATCGCAAGATACAGCCTGTATAAGAATACTACATATACGCACCACGAGTGAGTTCTGCGCTATTTTCCATACCTCCTTGAAGGTGTGCATCATTTGAGTAATCTTCCCGAAAACCTCAACTTTCTAGATAGTCAGCAGCGCAAGATACAGCCTGTCTAACCATATTACATGTACACTTGCGCCACGTAATGAGTCGGTTCTGCGCTATTTTCCATGCCATCTTGAAGGTAGCAGTCATTTGAGCAACCTTCCCGAAGACCGCAACTTTCTAGATAGTCAGCAGCGTAAGATACAGCTTGTATAAGAATATCACATGTACACTAGCGCTACGTAGTGAGTCAGTTCTGCGCTATTTTTCATGCCATCTTGAAGGTGGTAGTCATTTGAGTAACCTTCCCGAAGACCCCAACTTTCTAGGTAGTCTGCTGCGCAAGTTATAGCTTGTATAAGAGTGTTACATATACGCTAGCGCCACGTAGTGAGACAATTCCGCTATACTATAATAAAAAAAAAACCCTTTGATGTACTGAACAGCTCTGTCAAAGACACGTAGACTCCAATAAGGACGTTTGACCGCGTTAATGGAATCACTCGAGACCGTCCTTATTGGAAACGTCCTTATTCGAAACCGCGTTATTCGGGGGACTGCTGTATATTTAAAAATTAACAAACTACATGTAGGTTCGCAAACCCTATCTTTCCATACACTCAAAATAATCCGCACATAGCTAATGGAAAATTTCCATATGAAAATCCTTATGATTATTATGTGCCACATATAAACACAATCCGCCCAGAAGTACACATGAAAATTGTATGCATATATGAATAATATGTGCAAATTTTAAAGATAAATTTTAAAAACACATAAATGGTTTGGCACATAAAGTTCATTTACTGGGCGCGTGGCAAAAATCTATGTGTGAAATACATAGAAACTATCGGTTCGAAAAGTTTTCTCAGTGTATGAAAAGATCATGGATCTTGAATAGTTCATGGCGTAGCTATTCCTGATGACTCACTGCTCCTGTTGTCTCACCGTTGACTACTCTCCCCTAAGACATTTTATAGAACTAGTTATCTATATATATAAAAGTGAGCATGAGTAATTTTGTATGTTCCACTATAACTCCAGAACGCCTTAACCGATCTGCACCAAACTTGGCACATATTCCTTGATATAAGGGAATTAGCACTGGGGGGTTGATAAGAGGGAGGAAGGTCGTAACAGGGGGGGGGGAGGACCATAACTTCGAAATACCTGGACGGTTCTTCATCAAACTTGGCACATGTGTTCCTTGGCATGAGGGAACCAGAACTCACCCAAGTAGCACTTGTAACTAATCATAAATATAAAAAAATACAAAAAGGTTGCACAGCAGTTACATTTAGGATACCTGTAACGAGTTAGGTTACATAAATTAAAAATAGTTACTTTTTAGTTTTCTAGTGACAAAAATCTCAAAAAGTTACCAGGTAGTTACCAAATGACCAAATTGAAACCTTAATTTCGAACTGTCAACAACTTGGTCGTCGCAAAACAGTCACCTTTCAGTTACGAGTTACCAAATAGTTATCAAGTGACACAAATGAAACCTTTTTCCAAACTGTCATCAACTTGCTGGTCGCAAAACAGTTAATTTTCCGTTACGAGCAGTTACGAAGTCAAAAAAAAGTCGGCTAGTAACATTTTCGCAACAACTTGTTCACTGTTCCTTGTAAACACAACGGATTAAGCAAAAACTAGATCTCAAGAATTTTACTTATGGTAAAGATAAACAATTGGTACACGGGTTGTAAAATGCTCTTGTAAATGCGTTTATTTACTTAATTGATGGTACTTGGAGTCTTCTCCGCACAGACATTGGTATTAAGTAAACTAATTTTGATTATTCTCAAACGTCAAAACGATCAAGTTACATCGAAACGAAACCGGCAATGAAAATAGGTTACAATGTAACTTAGAAATGATGACATAAGAAATAAGTGACCACAATATTGGTTACCGTAACCGATAGCGTAACCAGGTCGAAGGCTAAGGTTACGTGTAACTAGAATGTAACTGAAATGTAACCTTCTATGATTAACACTGCTGGTAAACTGTATTATTCAAACTGAAACTATTCTTTGATATTAAATTAACACTTTCTTTTCACAACAATCACTAAAAAAACATTTTCCCAATATCTATGAGCAATGTCTGCTTCGTATCATTTCATGCAATATGCCGAAAACGATACAAAACTTCAAGGACGATGGTGTAGTAGTTAAAACCAAAGGCAAAATGGCTATGAATTTTACTAAGTGATAGCGAAAACAATTTGTTTTTTAATGATTTCTAGGTGAATGCTTCACTAATTCATTATTACTAAGAATGAAATTAAAAAATCAGAAAATTAAGATTAAAATTTTTATATTTGTACATATTTGTTTTACAAAAAATCAATTTTTCAAAGAAGTAAGTAACGAAAAGCTAGATTAAATAAGAGCGCGTGAATTTTCCAAAGCTAGAATCATGCATTTCACCATAAATTTGAAACTGCATTAAAATTTGTGTTGAAATAACAAGCAAAATTTATACACTCTTCAATATTCAACAGTTAAATTCACTGCTTGACGTTGACAGCCATAGATTGAAATAATAAACCTGCTGCATTGTTTTCGCTACGCAATAAAAGTTTCAAGATAACTAATTTGCCACCAATTAAAAGTCAATTTACAGTTTATGTGTAACTTCAATAGTAACCATTTTGTAACTATACATTGTTACATATTGGTTATTGCGTAACTGTTAATGTAACCATATTTAGTTACATAAGTTGCGCTATTTCGGTTACACAACTGTTATATTTTAGGTTACTGTAACCGAAGTTTTACATTTAAATTTGTCGCATATCAGCCGCTGCGACTCAATTGTGACAACGTGTGCTACTTGGGCAGGTGGTTGACAAAAGAGGGGGGACGGTTCACAACAGGAGGAGGAGGAGTTTATAGCAGGGGGATGCCATACCTCCGAAATTCCTGTACAATTCTTCATCAAACTTGGCATAAAACTCCCTTGACATTACGGAATTAGCACTGGGAAGATGACAAAACGGGGGAATCTCTAACAAGGGGGGGGGGAAGAGATCTAAATAAGTAAAAAGAGTTGCGTTTATCTTGCATTTAAAGCTATTGCAGTTGTGCAACTGGCTTTGAGAAAAGAGGGGGGGGCTCCCCCGAGGAGGAATCATGGTAAATAAACCTTTGTTTCGTTTCCATTATAGTGATTCTCATTGAGCAAACCGATGCATAATTGGCTACGTGACGGAAGGGGGAGCTAACTGGGAAGGAACTGACATGCGGGGGAACGAGGAACGTGAGTATGAATGTATGTTCCGCCATAGCTCTGGAGCTTCTGGACTGTTCTTCATCAAACGTTGTTTGTGAAACACATGTTTTTGGCAAGATCCTTTTATGCCGGGGGTTGACAAAAGAGGGAGACGGTTTCTTACAAGGGGAGAGAAAGGTTCAAATGGGTGAAGGGGTACGTTTCCTTTGCATTTAGAACGATAGCAGCTATACAAGTTGTTTTATTTCTGAAAGGGGAAATGGGGCGGCCATAAAAATGCAGAAGTTCAAAAACATAAAAATGGTTTTGTGTCAATTCATAGGGATTACCGAGTAGAAAACAGATTTACAAGTGGTTGTGGGACATATTCAAACGAAAAAAAAAAGAATATTAATATATATGTATGACCGCATTTCAAGGTCAAGACTAAAAACTTGTGATTAGTCGAAAAAAGGGGTTTGTTTCTTGCATTATGTGATTTTTATTACCAAAATAGATGTGCAAGTGACTGAGTGACAAAGGGGCCCCGAGTGAGATCGCGCAATCAGCTAGTTATTTATAACATTGCCGAATAAAATTTTGCCGTATTTTTTGTAGCGCACGAGGGAGAAAAAAAATAAAAACTGTCATGAAAAAAGGAAAACTGGAAGAAAAAACGAAACAGAATGGGAGAAAAAACAAGAGAAAAAAATGAAAAAGAAGAAAGCAGAAGAGAAACGAGACAAGAAACGACGACACTGGATAGAAAAAAATGAAAAAAGAGATGATGAAGACAGAAAAATAAAAAAGTAGGTAACTGAGAAAAGAAGGGAAACCATAAAGGAAACGAGGAAAATAAGAAAGAAAATTAGGAAAAGTTACTAGAAAATGGAAAAGGCGGGACAAAAACATGATAGAAAAGAAGGAAAAGGAAATCAAAAAATATGGGAGTTGGAAAATGGAGAAACGAGAACACACACAAAAAAGAAAAGAACGGGATAGAAAAACAGGACAACGGATGGCAAACGAGACAAAAAGAAAAAAAAACAGAAATGGAAGAAAAGTATGATATAAGAAATGAAAGAACGTATTAAGCGTAAACGAAAATCGGAATAGAAAAGGAGTTACTTATTTTATTTTTCCGGCGATAATCCGCTTATCAAATCCATGCCGATTTTAAGAGCCGTCTCCACATTTCTCGGTCTTGGGCCGACGCTCTCCAATCGCCCCTAACACCCGCTGCTCTGGCATCCACAGCGCTCGTTCAACGGGTACTGTTTGGCCTCTGTCGGGTTCGAAGCTCGAAGTAGTTGACCTCTGTCGGGTTCTCTGCTAAATATTATTTTCGCTGGTCTCTCATCCGGCATCCGGAGATAAAAAGTGAAAAAATAAAAAATCAAGACAGGAAAAGAGGACGCGTCTGTAAATGAAGAAAAACAAAAAACAGACGAATAACGAGACGCGAAAAGAAGACAAAGTAACAGGAAAAAGCTAACAGCGGGCAGAAAAAAGGAAACACTACAGGGAAAATGAGACAAAAAAGGGAATAAAAACAGAAAACAAAAGAGGGAAAGTAGAGAGAGAGAGATAAAAGGAAACCAATATAGGAAACGAGGAAAAAGAGGTCAAACGGGTTATAAAAAGAGAAAGATAGTTTATTAAATAGGAAAATTGTACAGGAAAAGATGAAGAGAAACACTGGAAAAACGGATTACCTACGAATGGCCGAAACACAAATGGCCGAAACACAAATGGCATAATATATCTAATGGTCGAATCACGAATGGCCGAATCACAAAAGGCTGAAACACGAATGGCCGAACGTCATATTCGGCCGAAAATAATCACGACCTTCAGCCTGCCCCCCCGCAGTGGCCGACGCTTCCGACGGTGGGTCACCGGAACACACTCGCGGCCTGCGGCCGTCTCGCCCTGAATCATCTACAAAACATTTGCTACTGACGCGATCAATAGGCCTCGCACCCTATAATTATCCTAAATAATTCGCGCTTAGGGGAAAAACGAATCTTCAATAATCTATACTCTATCTACCAAAATAAAAAATAAGACGCAGAGTATGTCTTGTTTTTCTGAAACTAAGGTACAGAATTATACGAAAAGCTTTTCTCCTTCACCTATCAATGACGCAGATCATCACAGAGCTGCGAGTAGAACAAAAAGCAATAGAGGGGGAAATTTTAAAGGTTTTTCAGGGGGATGTTTCAAATTCGCGGAGAAAAATACATGTAAAAATTTATTCAAAATGTGTAAGGTCTTACAACATGAGCAATAAAAATGTTGTTGAATTGGACATTCCGGGAAAATTCGGTCTTTCGTGATTCGGTCTTCCGTGATTCGGATTTTCGCGATTCGGCCTTCTGTGACTGTTGTTGGAATTCGGCCGTTCGTGATTCGGCCATTCGTGTTTCGGCCATTCGGTACCAGCCCGGATAAACGGATTTAAAGAAAAGGATTTAAAGAAACGAGAGACAAACGATAAAAAAAGAAAACCGGAAAGAAAAAAGGAGACAATGAAAAAGGAAACATAGGACGGAAAGAAAGAAAACGAGAGAAAAATAGAAAGATCGGAAGAAAAGTGAGAGCAAAACCAAGAAAACGATACAGAAAAGTAGAAAATACCGAATTGGAAAAGCGAAAACTTTAAAGTACTCCAAATTAAAGTTTCAATTCAGTTCAATTACATATCCGCTTTTAGACCCAATTTCAAGTCTAATTTAATTCAGATTTTAGGTTCAATTTTAAGTCAAATTTACCCCATTTCCTCCCACTCTTCTATCGACTCTAGGGACAGCCAAGTTTTAGATACCAACTTGAACCCAAAGAAACGAATAATGATTGAGAAAAAATCTAATCGACCTGTTTTTCCACAAAGCTTATATGTTACATATAACAAAATTACAGCCGTGTAAACATAAAAAGTTTTGCTAGCTCTCAGCTAGCTCAAACTAGCAACTTTGACCCCGGACGGTGGAGGCGAAACTGGTGAAAGCGGGAGCGTCAATGACAGGCTGAACTTTCCTGAAAGTTCGAACTTGTTGTCTCTGCTGGAAAAAGTGTGGTGCTTAATGGGTTTAACTCCTATTCCATCTCCAATTACGAGTATAATTTGAATTACAACTTTAAATCTAATTTTAAATGTAATTCCGAATCTAATCTCAAGTTTAATTTAAATCCAATTTATGTCCAATTTTAAGTGCAATTCATCGTAACATCGTAAACACGATGCGATCAAATTAATAATTATTTTTTCATGAACTCAAAATAAACTTAAGTTTTGATTTCTATGCAAAAATAATTACAAAAATAGCGCTAGGTAAGAAATAGGTCGAATACTCACAGAAATAATTTGAGGTCAATCATTTAGTTCTAAATGACCTTATTCTTCAAAAGTAAAAAAGGGAATATTTGCGTAATATGTATTTTTTTCGAAATTTTCCTGAATTCTTGTTTTTAAACTTTCAGTTTTTAATCGTTCTACCAACCAAGAATTCAGGAAAATTTTGAAAAAAAATATTACGTAGGTTCTTATTCCCATTTTAGGGCATTTAGCCTTAAAAATGTTAACGGTTGAATTTAGTATCAAAAGTCATGGAACACCTGTGCTACCATGGGGCAGAGAGAATTCATCGTAATTTCCAGGAATACCCCCAGTGGATAGATCAGGCATTGAAGGTCCAGATTTAAAAATTTAAACGTTGCTCAGTGGAAAGAGAAGTGAATTTTAGATTAGTATTAACACGATATTTGCTCCATTAGGCAAATAGGTTTTCCCGTCAAAGTTTCAATTTTTTAGTAAGGTAAATGGAACAAAAATGTTTAATAGGATTTGAAACATAATTAAAAAGTTTGTTATTCAATGGACATCCGAATATCAAAGGAATACATATTACCAAAAGTGTTAGATAGAGCCAAAACTAAGCCTAATTTAGCTAGAGCAATAGTTAGTAATGAAATTCGTGTATCCCCTTTATAGTCAAACCAACCCGCATTATTTAATTCCATTCGTCCGTGCATCACGCTAAACACCTTTATCGATTTTTTGTAAAACACCATCGTGCTGCGACGGACTATCCATTGTATGTGTGCTTTAGTCGCTACGACGATTCGGCTGCCTACTTTGTCTGAAGCTGAACACTGTGGACACGGTGGCACGATATGGAATATAATCATTCGCTCCGGTGTGCATGGAACACACGCTCAGCCAAATAGGCGCTAGGCCTGCTCGAAAACCTAACGCCATAAGGCAGACGATTAGAGGGGACGTAAATCTCGTCCTTTTTCATGCGGCTCATGTTTTAGTGCTGCGGCTGTTGTTGTTATTATTGGTTGCTGCGTGTATCCTTTTTATTGCGCTTCCACTGCGTGTGTATTAAATATGTTTGAACTGCATTTGATTCTCGTACTCTTGTTTCGGCTGGGCTATAAGCGAATGAAGGAAGAAAACCAGACATGCGCACCTTGTTGGAATCAGATTTTCCCTCCATCGATGTCAGGCGAAAGCACGTATCGCACCATTCTACTACCATTCAGCTTGACAGAGGAAGGGGGAAAGCTGGACTTACTTGTGAAATGTAGCTGAACCAGCAGTAGAGCGCTTTTTCGGTGGTGAGTGAGAATCGAAGGAGGCCGATTAGGCTGAGTCAATCAGTTTGAGTTTGGCGATCCTGTTAAAGGGACGCACTGTATCGTGCACTCGCGCCAAATAGGAATATCTACATAAGTTGGTTGGTTCGGACTGAAACAGGAACAGTAGGCCATCACTGCAAGCGGTGCTCGTCGTTTGAGTTATCGATTTTTTTCTGCGCTTCACCGCTGCAACCAACTTACGGCTCAGCGACTCCACTCGTTGTCTCGCCATTCCGGTTCGTGTTTGAATTGAAAAAAAGTGTGTTTGACGCTGGTGGATATAGTTCGAGATGGGGTTGAAAAAACGTAGCGTTGATTCTGCCGAGCCGCTTGCCCAGCCTGTGCATCGCGAAACCTGGGTATCGACAAATAAAATTCTAAACAGTAGTCTGAGTGCAAAGCGCATGAACAGCCGCAACCCAAATTTTGACTATGATGAAACCAAATTGCTGATATCATTATGGGGGGATCCGCAAGTGCAAAAAACTCTTATTACCACTCACAAAAAACATCCGGTTATTGCCGAACTGGCAATGAAGATGCGTGAATTCGGGTACAACCGCTCAACGGAGGAAATTAATACGCGCATAAAAAATCTTAAATGCTTCTACAATCGCATCAAAAAGGACATGGCTGCCGGAATTATTAATCAAACAACTTGGAAGCACTTTAGCGAAATGGACGAAATTATAAGCCGTCCGGTGTTCGGAAACGCTCATCGGTTGCACATGATGCAACAGCAGAAACAGCAGCAGGAAGAAGAGGAACTGAAAAAACAAATCCTAGAGCAGCAGGAACAAATGCAGCGCTTCCCAGTGAAGCTGGAGTTAATGAGCGATGACGATTCAACGGAAATCCGCGCTGAAGACCTCTTGACCATCGATACTAATCCGCCCGACGAATCATTAAGTGCACTGGAGAAAGATGAGCTGAACATCAAAGAGGATACAAAAAATAACTACGAGGACGATGACGAGGACGACGACGACGAGGATGATGATAGTGATTTCGATGTGGAAAAGTGAGTACATGTTTAGTTTTTTCGATGTGTTATAGGGTAATATGCCCATGTTCGCTTATATTTTTGAATTCATTGTGCGTGTTGTGTTAACTGCTCCTCGAAAATAATTATATGGATATAGAATCCGTCTTATCACAGACTTCAGCCAGTAGCAGAACAAAAATGTTATTATTTCTAGAATGGTTTTTCGATTTGGGGGAAAAACTGACGCTCACCTTAAATTTGATAGAAGTCACTAGAATAGGTACCGTAAATGTATGACACATGTGACAGATATTAATGGCCAATTAATCGATTAAAATAACTCAGGGAGTCAGTCTTCATTAGCGAATTCTTACATAAGTATTGGTAGAACTATGCGGCTCTTTGATACTCCGATTTTACTTGCTTGAACCGGCCGTACCGATTCAGCCAAACAAAATTTGAAAATGTTATGTATGTGGTACCGTACCAATGGTACGTGGCATTAACGGTACACTCCCGATTTACACCCGGTGGTGCACAAAGAGCGCGCTTAATGCATCAACAGATATGAACCGTGATTGCACCATAAATACAAAAGATAAATCAATACTTAATTCAGCAATAATTAGCACTATAAATGTCCAATACGTAACATTTTTAAACGTTACTTGGGTAAGGCGGTACAGCCGAATAAGTGAAATCGCAAAGTACAGAACAGCTCTAGAAATAAGTACTATTTTCCATAGTTACCTCTTTGGCGATAAGAGCAAGTTAAGTTATGTGATTGTAAGGAGCCCAACTTACTCCTTCACGTAGCGTAAATATATTTTTACTTCCTCATACAGAAGGACAGAATTGCTTAAGAATCCTTCAGTAGAACCTTCAGTAAAATAGTAATTCTTATTGGATATTAAAATCATTTGTCGGTTAATTATTTTGCCTTAAGAGCAACAAAGAAAGTAAAGAATATATATTATCAATAATTCGTCACTTAGACTACGATTTTTCCTGTAGGAGCTATGATAAACATTTCTAATTAAACAAACATAACGTTTCTATTTGCAGTGAGTTTAACGATGGGCTAGACGAGTTGCTCTCCAAAGCTAAGTCTACCGGCAGCAATACAACATCGGCAACCGAGACACCATCCTCTGCTCCAAGCTCGACGCCCAAATTAGCTAGCGCTAGCGAGTCTGTAACCATCACGACCACCACGTCTACTCCCGTCAGCTCGCAAGGCAAAATATCAGTCGTCCCGACAAACCTGCTATTGAAACCAACCCCAGCAAACGTGAGCATCAGCTCGCCTATTCAAATCTACACCCAACCGACGGTCAGCCTGGCGAAACCACCGACCCTTGCTCCGGCTCCGCAAGGAGTCATTGCATCCAGCTCTTCGGCAGCCACCATGGCACCAATGAAGCTGCTACTGGTCAACACAGTCTCCAAAGATGGAACCACTCAGCAGATTTTAACACCAGCTTCGGAAGTTCCAAAAATGCCCCAGATGCGGCCGGCACCCATGCTAGCTCCCAAACCGACCGTCATACCGATTGCTCCTAAGCAACCAATCGTGAGCATACCTGCCATTAATGTACCACAAGGTTCGACTCCTGAGAGTTTGACTACTGCCGGACGAAAACCTAAGCCAGCTCTGTTGAATGGAGAGAAGTCATCTGGCGTGAAAGTGCTGCTCAATCAATTAGTTTCCGTTCAGCGTGAAAATTTGGTCGTTTCCAGAGCCAGGCTGGCACTGGAAAAAGAGCGACTCGAATTCGAAAAACAAATCGGAGGACCTCTGGTCGACGTCGTACGAAGTCTGAGTAATTTTTTCAACGGATTTATGCAACAACAGCAGAAGCAAGCCTCTTCTACCCGCGAAGATGCTGGACAACCGGCTGCCAAGAAAAGACGCACGGAAAACAGTGCAGACAAACAACAACAGCCGGCTGTAACTACGACAGAAGCCATCAAAGCTGAAGTGATTAGTGATACCGAAGATAAATAAATTGATTTCCTTTTTGCTATAAGTTACATCATATTAAGCAGATTTGATTCCGTTTGCATTCCATTAAGAGTTTTAATTTATTTAATTTATTGCTAGTAATTTATTTTCCTTATTTAAATTTGAACTATTTAACTGATTTACGAAAAGTAGTAATTTAAGCACCTCAGAAGAGCAAACCTGTTACAATAAATACAAACGATATATTTCTAATATAAATTTTCGTAAACATTGTTCATCAGTTCCATATCACGAATTTCCATAATATCTGTTTTGAGCCTCTGTTTAATCATCTCGCGTAATATATCTTCCCGATCTTTTTCATCCTGAATACCCATTCGCAAGAGCGAATTATCTGTTATCCGGAGAAGTGCTCGACCAGTAATCTCATGCTGAAGAAATTTGATTCAGTATATCTTTTTTGCTATGACGTTGTGTATAAATGATACATACCTTTTGAAAGAGATCACTGTATTTACCGCACCGTTCACTGCAATGCCGCCTTAGCCATTTTTGTGTATCCGCCACGGTCCACAAGTACACTGGTTTTGGACGTGCTGCCTTATTTTCTTTATTCTAAAATCAAGTTTAAAAACATAAAAATATCCATTTTAACCAAATAAATTAACGTATACCTTCGTTTTCACGACCGGTGCAGTTTCTTCTACCATTATGGGAAAATTTGCAGAACAAATCCGTCACAAATAGCATTCACTGCGACGTTCGTCGATTATAATACAAGATGATTGATTATTGAATATTTTCGATTTTAATGCACTTTTATGCGGTGATTCGCGTAATTTAACTTCGTTTTAAATATGGTGTTTATTTTGATTTCGATTCTCATCACTCTCTCATGTTTCTACCTGAGAGAGATTCGCGGATAGGAAAAAATCGTACGTCAAATGCAGCCAGTTCGAACTGTCAAATGCAGCCAGTTGTTATTATTGGTTAGAAATGGAAAAGTATTGGTGACTCATACAAGTTTTCGCCTTGTAGTTCTTTAGGAAAACACAGATAAGAAATTAAATTGGTATTATTTTTTCGTTGGGAATTAGCTAAAAAACGTTTGATAATATTTTACGCTAAGCATACTTTCGAATTTCTCACAAAAGTACTCATAACGTGTCATTTTACATGCAATTAACTATGCGCTTCCGATTTATCGTATGTTGCATACAGTATTTTTGCAAAAGCTGATGTCCCATAGACCAACTAGCACCAAAAAATGTTACTACAAGACACGCATTTTTCACGTCCAATGTAGAGTTCACGCACGCGCTTGAACATTCAGCCCGAAAATGAACATAAACATAATAATAAGAAGAAGAACTGTCAAAGAATAAGAAAAAGAAAACCGTCTTCGCGACTCTCTCTCAGGTTTCTACGAATGACGTTAAAGAGACACTGAAGGAAGATTCGCAAGCATGTGTGTACGCAGCCAACACAAACATAACATGAATTACAAAAGGTGCGGTGGTTAAAAATATAATTTGAATACCCTTGAATACCCATCAAGCACCGACGTTTTGCTAAATCTCAGGTCTAAACGTTTGATTTTATGGTAACAATTTATTCTGCTTGTATTCAACACAACTCAATATTTGCTGATTTAGCATGAAAAATCTTACATTCAAAAGTACGCATTCGCTTATATCCAGCTTTTTGCGAGACGTGTTTGTTTTGCTTTTGCGGACGTGTTTGTAACATTTGAACAGCATTTTTGACATTTCCCTAATACATCGCACGTTTTCTTTCCGTTCATTCCATTAGTTTTACCGTGAACTCGCGAAAAGAAAACGTGCAATGTATTAGGGAAATGTCAAAAATGCTGTTTGAATATTACGAACACGTCCTCCATTATGGCTCGTAGAAAGCTGGATAAAAGTGCTGTTTAGATTGAATTGCTTCGGTAAATATCTGACAATGACAAAAATATATATTGTGAAAAACAGCTATCTTTTTTTTTTGTTTCGGAAAGGTCGGACATTTCCGGTTTTTGCAAACAAATGGTACGACAATGAGCTGGGTGCAGTTTAAAAACTACAAGGTATACAGCCCGAAGGGTTGTACGAATGGGTGACGACTATATCAGATCATTAGAACAAAGACTAATGTAAACTGCATTTCTGGCATATGTATGTTTATAAGAATCTGTGAGTGCCATTGTTTAAGTGAATGTTTAAAAGAGATGATCGAAATATTCAGATTCAATTCTTCGTTGAATGCAATGGTGGCTTTGAAAATACCTAGACGGGGGTTCATAAGTACAACGCCTGTAACCATTGAGACATAGAGATTTCTTTTGAAAATTACTTGTGTGCATCATAAAGGTTGAAATAGTAATGTATGACCAACCCACAGATTATTGTATTAAATATGATTATGCGTAGCTTGACATGTTCCAATAATCTTACTTTAACTCGCTTGTGGCCTTTAACAGGGCCATTGTGGCCATATTATGTGCTATTCGAATGTCCTTCTGTTTTGAAATGAATGGAAACAGACGCGTAAGTTAGCGGCGTCGATTCACTGTCTCTTAATCCGAGAAGGTTTTACTAGTTTACTTTCACAGCTTACTGCTTGTTATATCGCAGAAAATATGGTACATACGCAAAATTTCTGTTTTATTTGTAAGAGAGTCCTTATCCTCGTACCACAGGGGTGATGGGTCTCAAGCCATCATAAAATAAATTCATGCCTCCAAAAACCCGCACATGCCAAATTTGGTTCCATTTGCTTGACTAGTTCTAGAGTTATGAAGAAATTTGTATTTCATTTGTATGAAAGCCCCCCCTCTTAGAAGGAGAAGGGGTCTCAGTACACCATAGAAAAAATTCTTATCTCCAACCCCCACAAATTTGGTTCCTTTTACTTGATTAGTTTTCGAGTAATGAGGAAATTTGCATATTATTTCTATGGGAGCCCCCCTTTCTAAAGAGCGGAGGGGCCTCAATTTACCATAGAAAAAATTGTTGCCTTCTGAAACCCCCATATGCCAAATTTGGTTCCATTTGCTTGATTAGTTCAAGATTTATGAGGAAATTTGTATTTCATTTGTATGGGAGCTCCCCATCTTAGAAATGGAAGGAGTCTCAGTACACCATAGAAAAAAATCCTACCTTCAAAAAACTCCCAATGCCAAATTTGGTTCCATTGGCTTGATTAGTTCTCGAGTTCTGAGGAAATTTGTGTTTCATTGGTATAGGAGCCCCCCTCTTACGCCCTCCATAAAATTGCTCTCTTGCCCCTGCATAAAATTGCTGATCATTTTATCTATCCAACGGCATATAGATTGTACAGTTTCGCTCAGTAGTGTAGTAGTTATTAACATTTTAAATCTTTCATTTAAACGTTACACTTCTATTTTCGTTTTCACAAAGTGCTACCCAGTCCCAGTATAGTAAACAAAGACGTAGTCCTACGTCAAAACACTTCCCCAGCCTGGGGAATCCCAGGATCATTTCCGAGACGAGTCAGGGCCAGGGAAAAGAAGCTGAACCAGAAGCTCATGAAATAGCCAAAATCATTTTTACTGATTCTGGGCAATCGACTCCTTCGAACCGTTCAAATCACTGATGGGATATTGCCAGTATTGCTGCAGAAGAGTGTAGTAGATTCAGGTTATCGCCCATAAAGATAAATTTGAAATTAACGAAATGATATTCTTCAGTGTAAATTATTGATACAAAGCTACGTAACGAACGCATCAGAAAAGGCCTTTTGTTGTCACTCTATTTATATGCACTCTAGGGCTATATATAAGAGAAAGAGAAAGAACAACTGTCGAAAGGTTCTCTGTCATAGTTCATAGTACCGATGGTTAACTATCTCATTTTTGAAAGAAATTTTTGGGGCCATTTTATATTAAATCATGTACCAACCGCTTGGAGACAAACATGGGTAATATTCATACCGAAAGCTGGAAAGCGTGACAAAACACTTCCGCAAGGATGGAAAAAATCATTTACTCAAGTAGAAGTGAGCATCGCTGATTTACGATCAGCTGTCAAAGGCAAAAAGATTACTGTCGCTATCACACAGCAGTGATCCAGAACTATACTGACTCGCTCTCGCTGTTAGATGTGCACGAACCAGTCTCGAAAGGGAAATGATTCAAAAGGGATATGAAAAAATACTGATTGGATCAGAACCGACACAATAGCAAGACGAACATAAGCGATGGGAATCGGTTTGAATTTGTTTCACTTACGCTCACTGATCGTTTTGTTTTGACTCAATGGTATTCACACTTCTGCTATTAAAATATTGTTATTATTCTCCCTATGTTTCAAATATTCAAACACTGTAACTTATTCAGAAGTTACATAACTTATTGGAGCAAAATTAAAGCTGATTCAAATGATGATTGCAATCATTTTCGGTTCATGAACGATTGAGAACATGAACAACAAAATAAAATCGGATCAGATTCGTTCAGTGGCAAACGTTTGGTTCGCTTCGTTAGGGTTAGTGAGTAAAAAAACAGAGTAGGCATGATCCCAATCATTTCAGGTCATATTCAATTTTGTTCGTTTCCAACAAATGATTCAAACTGCTATGAGATCACGCTTGGTCTCTCTGAGTGAGTTTTATATTATAAAAGGTGATGGTTGTGTGAGTTGAATCGGTGATTGTGTATCGATGACAACATTTTGATGTGATTTTTGACCATGCCTGCACTTCCGAAAGCTTTTAGGCAAATTAGTCTGACTTCCATATTCTTAAAAACTATGGAGAAAATTGTCGACTATTACATTAAAACAATATATTTAGAGAAAGCTCCATCCAGCTTTTTACGAGTCATAATGGCGGGCGTAATATTTGAACAGCATTTTTGACGTTTTCCTAATACATCACACGTTTTCTTTCCGTACATTCCTTTAGTTTTGCCGTGAACGCGCGGAAAGAAAACGTGCGATGTATTAGGGAAATGTCAAAAATGCTGTTCAAATATTACGAACACGTCCGCCATTATGGCTCGTAAAAAGCTGGATTGAGTAAATTTCAATTCGCATTTCAGAGCAATAAATCTACAGTAGATGCATTAAACATGTTAGTTGACAAGCTAGAAAATTCTATTAATACAAAAGAAATCTCACTGGTAGCCTTCCTTGATATTGAGGGAGCCTTTGACAACGCTTCTCATAGATCAATGCAATGAGAAAACATGAGATTGACAGCTACACAACAAAATGGATAAAGGCAATGCTGGTAAATCGCAAAATTACTTCCTCGCTTGGGAATGCAACTCAATCAATGAAAACAACAAAAGGCTGTCCTTTCTCCTCTGTTGTGGTCACTAGTTGTGGACGGTTTACTGAAAACATTAAAACATATAAACGGATTTGAACCCACAACACCTGCCAGGGCATGTGGCTCGCTGGTACCCGTGTACCACAGAGGCGCTGGAGTTGTAATATTGGTAAAGCTGCATGCACGGGTGCATACATATTTTTTATGCGTCTGGCAAATTATTTCTGGAGGGCGCCACCGGCAGATTTTACACACAAAAAATCGATTACTTTCTTCGAGCCTGTTAATCTATTCTCTGTAGTATAATCTCGGCGTCATCTAACAAAGTTATAAATTTGCTTAACAAACTGTGGAATATTTGCAAAATGTCCAGCGTTATCGAATTGCATCTACATTCGTAGTTCTACGTTAGCGCCGCGTACGTGCCCTTAGGCAGACCTTCACACTTTTTACAACGAAAAAAATAATTAAATAAGATAGACATTAAATAGGATTTTGTAAAATTAAAATTAAAAAGAATAAGAGAAAGCATAAATAAACAACGAACAGATGTTGCAATGGTCAATATAAAATTCGTTTACTACAAACAATCCAGCTACGTATTCTGAACACTGCTTTAGTTTCAACAAAAAGCATGTTATTTGAAATAACAGCCTTGAATAATATTTGGTTAAATTTTAAAACTAACTTATTGGATTAAATTATTACTACAGCCTGAATTCGTTAATTGGGCCACGACTGCACTCCAGCTGATTCGCTAATTGGGCCGACTGACAGTTGTTAGAAATTTCTAAACTCGAAAATTCCATACAATTTTGACATTCAAGTTGTCACATAGCCCAATTAGCGAACACCCAATTAACGAACCGCCCAATTAACGAACCACCAATTAACGAAACTTTGCTGTACCAGATTGCCGTGATGTAAAAGTAACATTTGTTTCGAACAACATTGTGAATATTAACTACGTACGTTTGTATCTGTAACAAACGGAACGTTTGTTTAAATTCTACTGAATTCCAATTTTTTAGTAATGTTTTCGTTTCGTGAAAGAAGTGAAAGTCTATTTGGTCGGTGTTAAATCAGACTGAACCAAGTGACAAAATTCTGATTTCGAGAAAAACGCGTTCAAAGTTCGACGCTCTGTATAGTTTAGAGCTATTAACCGTTCGAAATCATCTCATAACACTGGCTGTTTGCAGCATTCATGTAATCTAATTAGAGTAAAATGTAGCTTAGAAAATTCTTGATCGTTTGCTGTGTTTGCTTATTTTTTAATTTTTGTCACTTGGTCCGATTTGATTTAACACAGACTATTTTACCTTTTTTCAACAAACTTGATGATAGTACCTAAAACAGAGTTAAATTCATCTAAAGCAAAGCCTTGGGCTTATACCGTCTTTAGGACATTACCCTTCTTTATCTACAGACTTCGCAGCCGGTTGTTAGAGTACAGGAAAATTACGAGGCCAGTGCAACGATCCTACTGACTCTATCTAGCGAGCACCGCCTAGCCGAGATTCGAGCATACGACGACTAGCTTGTTAAATCAGCATCGTATCTGGAAGCTAACTAAGCAAAATTAAATTCATCTACGTGTACTTTCAGAGTAGAATTGGTTCGTCATCTGCTTCGAATGAAAACAGTTTCTTCTTATGCCAAGGACGGATTCAATCCTCAGAAATACTCTACGTTTCAAAGTCACACTCAATCGCCATTTCTCTTGCATATGAAATTGTCGATTTTCAGAATCCCATTAAGCGAATGCTAAACCTTCAGAAACAATAAAATTCTGTTCAAAATTCCTAATGCATCAGATAAATCATAATTCTCGTTGTGGGGTGTCTTGAGCTGCTGTAGGAAAATCATGTTTTCCGAAGTTCAGTTTTATTCAGTCTCTACCCCTGTTAGATTTTCTTTACCAATTTTTGGTACCAAACTACCTGTGATCAATGTTCAAAGTTTAGTGATATTTCTTTACCACTATACTAATCACAACATTAAGTAATGTTTACTGATGAAACAATACCAGAAATACAACAAAAATTACGAAAGTTTTTATGCAAATTTTTAGATGCCAAAAGAAGCGTTTCGGTCGTTAATAATTATAGAAATAATGATACAGATATAAAAGTGTCTCTTGTTTTATTACTGAATTTGTACGAATAATTTAAAATGGCAACGAAAAAATTACTGTGAACAAGTATATTTCAAGTAAGCTTCATCATTGTGTATTATTTCTTATTGAATAAATTTTCCATCAAATGGTCAGACTAGCCAGGTAATTCAGAAGTCAGAAACAGGAAATTTCCCCTACTTAACACAAAAGATCCTTCATAGCTTATAAAATAAAAATATCATCGGTAGCGATAGAAATATTGCATTGTCGGGGGATTCAGTCCGAGTCGCTTATTACTTCCGCTTTTATAGTGTCTATCACAGGGATGAGATTACTAACAATCGGTGTATCTGCTTGGTTGTTATCGTTGACCCGTGTTTCCTTGTCGCCGTGGTTTGCAGATTGGGAATAATGTTGAGACGATCCGAAACTAAAGTCATCCCCTACGCTAACAGTACTGCTATAACTTTGAAGCATGTTATTGAGATCATTTAGAGCCTCCACGAGTGAACATGCCATCTGCTTTTCATTATTCAGCCGTTCTCGTTCGACGTTCATCCTGCTTCGAGATATCGCCAGACTTTCGCGTTGCAAGCACACTAACTGGTTAAGCAGTCCTTTAAATCCAGTTTGTTTGGGGGCAGCGACTGGTACTGGCGTTATAGTAACCGGGAGAGGAGGAGCTTCTGTTTTCTTCTGGGATATCGTCGCCATTAAATTGGTTGCTGTCGTTATAATTGGTTTCGGCTGAATTGCTATCTGTGTCGATGGAGTAGTCTTGACAACAGGAGTAGGGGTAGTGGTGTACATTTGATTAGAAGCAGAGGTGAAAATCTGTTGCTTCTGAGAGCCAGCGGTGTTGACCAGCAGTAGCTTCATTGGCTGTACCGAGGAGGCAGATGAAACAACTACTGACGTTGGAGCACTGCTAGCGATTGATACGGTAGGTTTGGTATAAAGTTGAATCGGCGAATTAAAGTTAATGTTTGGAGGCTGTGGCTTGAGTAGAAAATTTGTGGGTACTAGCGAAATTTTTCCAGCGTTGCTAGTAGTGGTAATCGTTGGCGAAGCTGATACAATTGCTAAATTTTGTCCCGTTTGCGAGGAAACCGCACTGGAATTTGGAACAATTGTTGAAATATTAAGTCCAGGTTTTCCAGGTGCATAGTTAATTATTTTTATTGTGCTTGGTGTAGGTTGCACTGATGCTGGTGTAATTATGGGAGGTTGCAAAGTAGTAACGGTCGATGACACTGTTGACGAAACAGTTGATGTTGCGGATGAAACAGCTACAGTCTCCGTATTCTTTTTAGTTACTTTACGTGACGCTCGGCGACGTAATCGGGCACGACGACGTTCACTGCGGATGACAACAAAATACGAAATTATTAGCTGTGATGAACAACCACCTGTGCCACGGAACACGTGGCGTACAATATAGAAACAAAACCCTAAACCAATGACCGCGCATACACAGAAGTCACGTGAGATACTTGATCCTGTTATTCATTCTGTTTCATGAACGACCAGGTGAACACAAACAGTTATACTTTTGTCGCGCATGTGCAAAGGCTGCAAATGAAGAGTGAATATGTTTTGGAAAAACCACCCTCTTCGTGGGGTGGCGAATTGATGCTGTTTTCAAAGGAAGGGTGGAAATTTGCTGCCAGGTAGTGTTCGAACGTCAAATGAAAATATTGAATCAAACTTACTCGTTAATATCAAAATCAGAATCGTCACTTATATCTTCGCTCATGGTTTCGTCCTCATCGTCGCCATCATTAACGAAATCGGGATCATTTGGATCGTCTTCTTCGTTATCCGCATCTACCGGCTCGTCTTTTGGTATAAGTAAATTTGGCTCCTTTAATTCGACTTGTTCGGCATTTTTCAGTAGCTCTTCAGTTCTAATTTCTTTATCATCATCAGTAACCATCTCCAATTTAACTTCAACTTGGTCGGAAATCTGATTACTCTTTGCGGAAGATGATCCGGCACCAGTTTCTTTGCTGGAAAGTTGCTGATTATTACCAAAAATCGGTCTCGTCATTATGTCATCCATAGATTGAAAATGCTTCCACGATGTTTCATTGATAACTCCGGTTTCAAGATCTTTTTTTATGCGATTATAAAAGCATTTTAAATTTTTTATTCTTGTATTTATCTCTTCAGTTGATCGATTATAGCCATATTCTCTCATTTTAGAGGCTAGTTTGGCGATTACCGGGTTCTTCCGGTGAGTAGTAACCAGCGTTTTCTGAACTTTCGGATCACCCCATAGTGATATAAGAAGTTTAGTTTCTTCACAGTCGAAATTCGGATTTCTACAATGGGGCTTTTTTGGGCCGCCTACTGATCCAATAAGCACTTTATTTGTCGACACCCACATGTTAAACGAATTGCTTTCTGAAGCGGGTCTTTTCAATCGTGTACTCATAATCTTGTAATACTATCGAATTTTTATAAAAAATCGCGAGGCCTATTACTTTCACAAGTATTTTACACAGCGCAATGGAATCAATCCCGACGGGAAAAATCGATATTTCCGTGCCCCTACTACTTGCACAACAGAATGTAATAAAAACTAAAGTTCACGCTTGCGGAACAGAATCTCGAATAAACGCGCACTGCCGGCGTTGAAGCACACCTAGCACTGACTGATTTTCAAAGGGTCCCATCGAGCAGGCGTCGAATCCGAGCTTGTGCTGGTGGGTAAATATTCTACCCTCGCTCTCACTGCAACGCGGAGATAGTAAACTTGCGGTGCGCAGGACGCACATGCCCACCAGACCCGCAAACAGGACATTGTTTCGTTGGAAGCAATCCTGTTTTCCCTCTTTCTATCTCTCGCCGACCGGCAGCTAATGCATATGCAACTTTCAGTGAACGATACGCGCGCACGTGTTCCGTTTTGAGCGTCTCGCTTCAAACGACCATTGAATGAACGAACGATTGAACGAAAATAAACAATCTGGTGCTCCCGCAACAAATGCACTCACTGATGAACAGATCTGGTTGTAGGGTGAATTTTTATGCGCATGTATTATAGCAGCCATATAAATGAATCAATGTAACATAAATTAAATGTTCCTCGTTGAACGTTAAACACTCATATTATCAGCATAAGCGGATATTTATATAAAATGATTCAGATAATGTCAATGAATCTAATTTCATGATACATCAAAAAAAATTTGACTACGGCACAATAGTAGTCAATACTGGTCTTATATTGCATAATTCGTTCATAAATTTGTCTGGAAATGATACTTACAAAGAATTATTTTATTTTTGTTCAATAATTTATCTGACGCTGTTGTTTAGGTTGAAGCGTCCCAGAGTTGGGGGCCCAGGGAGAGATTTGGCCCCCGCGAGAGAAATCGACTCATTTTTTTAAACTTAAAAAAACTCAAGTTAGTAAATTATAAGTAACAAAGACTTGAGAGAAATTTTTATTTGCATCACTTTTGTAAGATCCCATGCATTAAAGTGCATTTCATTTTAAGAAGCCCCACAGGAGCAGTGCAGATACACTGAACTTTCTAGTTCTGAGGTGCAAAAGCGGCAAATATCAGTTAAGACCTTGCCTAGTCTCTTTAAATGATGAAGAGAGGAACAATGTCCGGTGAAGAGTCCCGTGATTGTGCGTATTTCACTACGCGTTAAGGCAGGTTTATAGTTTTTTAACTACTGCAGTATGTGGTTAGGGCTGGTAAACTGCTGGGTAATGCGTGCCATCGGTGCTTTGTGCACTAGGCATAAAATAGATCCCACAGTGGTCCACAACATCTTACTCAGCAACTCCTACCGCTACCTCCTTGTGGTACCAGCCGGGATACTAGCAACTTCGTTGGAGATCGGGTAACCAACCCCGGTGAAAACCAAGGTCGTATGCTGACAGGGGAGGAGAGCTCCTTCGAGCTTCGTTGGCCCTCCGGCGATACTGTGGTGTTGGTTGCGGGCTTTGCAAGCCTGAACCACTAAAAAAATCAAAGTAATGGACTCCGTAAGTAATAACAATAACTCTAACCTAAAAATAAAAAATAAGAAAACTTATCCAATTTAATTCTACTATGTGTATTTTATTCAATGACAGATACGTATTTCGCCTACGACTTGCAGGCTTCCTCAGTGTCTGTTTTCGAACTACTAAGACGCTCCAAAAACTTCAGTCAATAACTCTAATCTGAACCAAGGTGAGTTAAATTAAGTTAAGTTGACTAACCTTGAGCTGAACAATCGGTAAAGCCCCAGGATGTGGTTAGATAAACTGTTTAGCTTGTCTGCTGCCTCGCGCTTGGTACCAATTGGATACTATTTCTAGCTTTTCCTAGATCCCAGGCCAAAATACAGTTCGGGGCCAATGAACTGCTGAGTTAGGCTGTCAGGAAACTCATTTTCCTCGATTCTGCAGTGCCCGTCCAGGCACCCAGAATAATAAAACTTTGCTCTGGCGGGAAAGCTTGCTTAAAGATGTGTTGCACTCCCAAACTAGTTTGGGTGTAAATTTATTGTCTTGAGAGTCAGTAGTTCAGCCTGGTTGTCCGTAAAGATACCTCCTTTCTCATGTCTATACTTCCATTTATCACAGTGCAGATGTATATTCATATACTTCCGCTTGAAAAACGGTGGGCCATTTGAAAAACGGTGGGCCCAGTGGAAGAGCTTGTCGACGGAATAAAATGGTCCCTAGAAGAAAGCACCATCAGTTACGCCAATAAACCTTTGCTCGGTGCCTAACCTCAATTCTGGTTTGACGTATTTGTGTGTTTTGTTTTGATTCTCTTTGTAACCTAATTTTATTGCTAGTGGGTTTATTACTTGTAATTCGTACCATTTGTTTGCGGAAACCGGAAATGCCCGACTTTCCCGAAGCAGAAAAATGATATCAGTTCTGCACAACATATATTTTTGTCATTTTTGTAGTTTAAAATTAGGTTACAAAGGGAATCAAAACAAAACACACAAAAACGTCAAACCAGAGTTGAGGTTAGGCACCGTTCAAAGGTTAATGCTTTATGGTCTAAAAAGCAATACACTGAAGTCGCTTTTTACGAGATTTGTTTTTTACGCGACTACTTTTACGCGAATTTTCGATTTACGCGAATTTCGGAATTTACGCGGTTTTCTTAGGCGAATTTCGGAATTTACGTGTTTTTTACGTAAAAAGAGACGTAAGTGTACATATTGCTGATTGCAAGAAAAATTGTACCATCCAAAGTGCGATATCGTTCATAAAAGTGCTATTTTACATTAAATCGTTTCGGTATCTTCGGCTCACTTTTTCGTTACATTCCAAGTGCGTCTAAAAAACCTGATTTAATCTACCTAGTGGTGAAAGGAACCTTTGTTATACGGTCTTACTTGCTATTTGAGATAGAAATCGACACGTTTGTTTTACATGAAATTTTTGGAAATTGAATAAGTTTACAAAATTTGAACCAAATAGAAGCACTTATAAATTTTGATAGTTCCTTTTCTCATGAAATTGCTGTGCAAGTTGTTACTAATAAGGGTAAGTGCAAGTAAAAGTAAGTTGTAAGATGAAATATTATTCTAGTTTATAGGTTTTTAAACTATGGATAATTTCCTGTAATGCCATTCTATTTAATGCACAACAATAAAGAATTCTTGAATTAATTTCATCAATTTTTATTAACCTTCTGTTACTCACGTTGTTGTATTTTGTACACCATGTGTAGGTTTTTGAATGCCATATTGTTATAAAGTTACAAATCGTGTATTACGTATATACTAACGTATATTCTTCAATTGTTATGAGCAAAATGTAAGAATTATTCAATGCTTTAATACTTTAAATTGTTAGGAAAATAGATTAGCATAACCCGACATCACAGAAACGAAGCAAGTAGCATGTGAGGTGAACCGCAATTGATCCCAACTGGAATTTTCTCTCGTTTCTTCATATGGAAAAATGGTGTCTGTATGCAGCAAAACCACCAGCAAATGTAAAATGTATCCGTCTGTTGGTAGTTGAGAAATTCGCGGTCAAAATCAGGGTATTTTTTATAATAAAAGTTCTACAGTTCGTAAACAAGCAAACATAGAGGTATACTATGTTCAGCAAAGTTGTGTATTTTTATTATTTATACAACTTTGTAATACTTGAAAAAGTCATAAAACAATTACAAAAAGAGCTCAAATAGAAAAACTGATTTCACAAACTTATATACAATAAATAAGATCTCTTCGTTGAAGAGATAGAAGATTACTATCCTCGGCAAAATTTCTAAAACTTTGCAGAACACATCAATGTGTTATATTGAAACTGATGGAAAATAATTGTTTTATTTCACTTTTAGGGGGATTAATCAAAATTCAAATTCTACCAGACGATAGAGCTTTCAATTTTAAGAAACTCTTCCAAAGGTTTGATAAACTTAAAACCAAGTTTTCCTAGTCAAAACTCTAGTGCGCACGTTTTCTTTGGTTTTGGGCTATTGTGCGCGCGAGTAACTGTGTTATAAAAGTTGGTGCTAGTGTTCGAGGGTTAATACCTTTGACCGGCAAAACCAATTCTTATGAAATTTTGCATATATATTCGTAGTGTGAAAACTTCCCGTTTGATATTAAAATAATTGAAATTAGGTTATTTATCTTGGTTAAAATCATTATAAATTATTGTTAATTTTGGTGTGGTGTATTCAAATACTCATAACTTTCAAATTAAACATCCAATCAAAAAACCATTCAATAGTGATCTATCCGGCTATATTACCTGCCAAATGAAACTAGTAGCGGGTAAATCGGTTTGGCCATCTCTGAGAAACAGGCGATCATTTGAACCTTGTCAAAACTGGTTTTTTAAGGCTAACTTTTAAACCACTTGTTTGTTTTCAATAAAAATTGGTGTGAAGTTTAGCGATAGTAAGAGCTTCCATTTGGTACTAAGATCGATGAAATCGGTTATGTGGTTCCGGAGAAAATCGTGTCGCGTAATTTTCACATTTTTGCTTATAACTTTTAAACTAATAGTCGGATCACGAAACAATTTTTAAAGTGATATACTAGGTAATAACACCTTTCAAATGAAAGTAATAGCAGACGAATCGGTTCAGCCATCTCCGAGAAATAGGCGATAGAAAATAAGCAGCGCACACACATACACACACACACACACACACACACACACACACACACACACACACACACACACACACACACACACACACACACACACACACACACACACACACACACACACACACACACACACACACACACACACACACACACACACACACACACACACACACACACACACACACACACACACACACACACACACACACACACACACACACACACACACACACACACACACACACACACACACACACACACACACACACACACACACACACACACACACACACACACACACACACACACACACACACACACACACACACACACACACACACACACACACACACACACACACACACACACACACACACACACACACACACACACACACACACACACACACACACACACACACACACACACACACACACACACACACACACACACACACACACACACACACACAGACATTGCTCAATTCGTCGAACCCTATCGATTGGTATGTGACTCGGCCCTCCGGGCCTTAGATCAACTTCGTGTTTTTCGACCAATTCCTAAACCTTATTGTTATATAGTACTAGCTGACCCGACAAACTTCGTATTGCCACAAATTAACCTGTGTTGTACATAAATCATGAATCTCGGATGATCTTTGTCACTATCTCGAGTTTTGCAAGCCCCCCAGTGGGCGGCGCTTCCGACGGCGGGTCACCGGCAACACTCGCGACCGGCTCGTCCTGAATGATCTAGTGTTACTATAGATAGTTTTTGTGGTCTTGTTATTGATTAATGTTTTATGGAAGAGTCTCGAATTTCTCGAGTTGGATTAGTTTTTGAGTTTCGCAAAAATTTCTGTTTTATTTGTATGAGAGTCCATATCCCCCTACCACAGGGGTGAGAGGTCTCTAACTATCATAAAATAAATTCAAGACTCAAAAATCTCCTACATGCTAAATTTGGTTCCATTTGCTTGATTAGTACTCAAATTATAAGGAAATTTGTATTTCATTTGTATGGGAGCCCACCCTCTTAAAAGGGAAAGAGGTCGTAATACACCACAGAAAAAAAATTCTGCCATCTAAAACTCTCACATGCCAAATTTGGTTCCATTTGCTTGATTAGTTCTAAAGTTATGAGCAAATTTGTATTTCGTTTGAATGGGAGCCCCCCCCTCCCTCCTAAAAAGGTAAGAAGTCCTAATTCATAATGGGAAAAATGGTTGCCTCCAAAAACACCCACATGCCAAATATGGTTCCATTTGCTTGATCAGCTCTCGAATCATGAGGAAATTTGTATTTCATTTGTGTAGAAGCCCCCCCTCTTGAAGTGTGGAAGGATCCTAATTCACCGTAGAAAATATTTTTGCCTCCAAAAACCTCCACATGCCGAATTTGGTTCTATTTGCTTGATTAGTTCTCGAGTTATGGGGAAATTTGTATTTCATTTGTATTGGAGCCCCCCCTCCTAATGTGGGAAGAGGTCCTAATTCATCACAGAAAAAATTCTTGCCTCCAAAAACACCTACACGCCAAATTTGGTTCCATTTGCTGGATTAGTTCTCGAGTTATGAGAAAATTTGTATTTCGTTAGTATAGGACCCCCCTCCTAAAGTGGGGAGGGGTCCCAATTCATCATTGAAAAAAAAATTGTCTCCAAAAACACACATATGCCAAATTTGGTTCAATTCGCTTGATTAGTTCTCGAGTTATGAGGAAATTTGTATTTCATTTGTACAGGAGCGCCTCGTCTTAAAGTGGGGAGGGGTCCTAATTCACCATAGAAAATTTTCTTGCTCTCGAAAACCTTCACATGCCAAATTTGGTTGCATCCAAATTTGGTTGCATTTGCTTGATTAGTTCTCGAGTTATGAGGAAATTTGTATGGAAGCCCCCCCTCTTAAAGGGGAGAGGAGTTATAATTCCTCTTATAAAGAGGGTAGGGGTCTCAATTCACCATAGAATAAATTCTTGTCACCAAAAAAAAACACCCACATGCCAAATGTTGTTCTATTTGCTTGATTAGTTCTCGAGTTAGGAGGAAATTTGTATTTCATTTGTACAGGAGCCCCCCCTCTTAGAATGGGGAGGGGTCCTAATTCACCGTAGAAAATTTTCTTGCCTTCGAAAACCTTCACATGCCAAAGTTGGTTCCATTTGCTTGATTAGTTCTCGAGTTACGAGGAAATTTGTATGGAAGCCCCCCCTCTTAAAGGCGAGAGGAGTTACAATTCCCCTTATAAAGAGGGAGGGGTCTCAATTTACCATAGAATAAATTCTTGTCACCGAAAACACCCACATACCAAATTTGGTTCTATTTGCTTGATTAGTTCTCGAGTTATAAGGAAATTTGTATTTCATTTGTATAGGAGCCCCCACTCCTAGTGGGGAGAGGTTCTTATTCATCATAGAAAACATTCTTGCCTCCAAAAACACCTACATGCCAAATTTGGTTCCATTTGCTGGATTAGCTCTCGAGTTATAAGGAAATTTGTATTTCGTTTGTATAGGAGCCCATCCCCCCCTCTTAAAGTGGGGAGGGGTCCCAATTCATCATTGAAAAAAATTTTGTCTTCAAAAACACACACATGCCAAATTTGGTTCCATTTGCTTGATTAGTTCTCGAGTTATGAGGAAATTGGCATTTCATTTGTACAGGAGCCCCCCCTCTTAAAGTGAGGAGGGGTCCTAATTCAACATAGAAAATTTTCTTGCCCTCGAAAACCTTCACATGCCAAATTTGGTTCCATTTGCTTGATTCGTTCTCGAGTTATGAGGAAATTTGTATGGAAACCCCCCCTCTTAAAGCGGAGAGGAGTTATAATTCCCCTTATAAAGAGGGGAGGGGTCTCAAATTACCCTAGAATAAATTCTTGTCACCGAAAACACCCACATGCCAAATTTGGTTCTATTTGCTTGATTAGTTCTCGAGTTATGCAGAAATTTGTGTTTCATTTGTATGGGAACCCCCCCTCTTAGTGGGGGGAGGGGTCTCTAACCATCACTAAAACCTTTCCTGGCCCCAAAAACCTCTACATGCAAATTTTCACGCCGATTGGTTCAGTAGTTTTTGATTCTATAAGGAACACAGGACAGACAGACAGAAACCCAAGGAACAATTTTTGCTTATTAAACGTTTTACCGACAGCTTTTATTCAGCACATGCTATATAGCTGCTTTTCAAGTATGTCTAAACACCTCTGTTCAATGCTTATACAGTTGGTTTTGGAGAATTTAAACAGCACAGTGCTGAATATGGACGTGGGAGATGCGTTTGTATGACTGTTATGCAACGTATAGTAAAATGTTTATTCAGTACGTATAGATATGTTTATTAAACTTCTGCTGATGGCACTGAAGCTACGTTTATTCCACAGCAGTTCAACATTTAGCAAGCAAAAAGAAAAAAAATATGCAGGAAGTATTTTTATTTTATTTTGTGGGTTTCGTTATTTTCATGGCTATGTTGCATATATTATAATTTAATAAGAGACTTAGTAGGAAATCATTGGTTGACTCAAAATTCATCAAGCCTGCCATATACTTTTTTCATTCACGCGGATTCGAACTTACATCCTGTCGGTCGGAAGCCGTCAACGAACACATCTGAGATAATCTGACATATGACAGGCGCCGAGTTTTTAGCCGATGTGGATTTACCAGATTAAGTTTGTCAAGCGTGGAACAAAAATGGGCTAAAATACATTTAAGCGCTGAAGAGTAGTTTCTTAAATCATGTTTGGCATCTGCTATACTAGATTACTTTAGAAGTATTTATTCCGCACATGTTAAACATTTAATAAACTATTTGTACTAAAATAAAGCATTTCGCTTATACCACCAGCAACATAACACAGTCACAACGCCGAGGACTTTTTTATTTTGAATATTGACGACGGTGAGCGGTGAGCTACTGAATAAAATTCACTGGAAACTAGAAATCCAGAATGTTCGGCTAGCGATTGTTCATTTAGTTAGCAGTGATGTGATTAGCAGCAGCAGTGATTAGTTAACAGCAGGAGTGATTCGTGCTAGTACTTTGCTGAGCTTATTGCTGCTTTAAGTCGCTCGCTGTCTGTGCAAATCTATTTGTCATCGGCTCTGATTTAGTTTTTTCATCCAAAAAACAAAAAGGAGCAGCGGATGGCACGAGAAGCAGTGGTGTTTTCGCGCACCGGCAGCGGGAGCTAGTCACACGATTACGGCGCTACCAGCAGTGGTGGTGGTATCGCCACTATGCCACCCGATCATAACAATTCTGGCGACTTCAGCCCGACGAAATTCATCTCACTGAGCAAATTCATTGTGAGTGACTCGCAAAGTGTCAAGCAGCCAGCTGTCTTTGGATATAAGTTTGTTAAATTTATCGGTAGGACGAGGGATAACGACACGCCGAGTGCAAAAATACACACCGTACAGGCAACAACACCTAAAAGGAATTCCACGACCAGCAAGGATTTGCGGCGACTAAAAGTGGTTATGCAAATGTTTTCTATTCTGATTGTATCTAAAAATAAAATAAAAATAAAGTGTACCCAATATAAATTTAAAGCATAAATTATAAAGTGTAAAGTATAAAGTATAAAGTGTCATTCAAGTTATTGGTGTTATTGGCTGCCATCAAGCACCTTTAATTCCACACCCGCTCTTGGTGGTGCTACCGATACGTTTGTACGACGATTATTCGACACATACTCCATAATTCCTCTTAGCAATGCAGCTGATGCGTTTGGGCAACTTTAATTCCACTCTTATTCTACACTCGCTCTCAGCAATGCTGCTGATACGTTTGCGCAACGCTCATTCCACACTTATTCCACTTTTATTCCACACTTTCTCGCAGCAATGCTGCGCAACATTTATTCCACAGTTATTCTACACTCGCTCTCAGCAATGCACCTGATACGTTTGCGCAACGCTTATTCCACACTTATTCCACTTTTATTCCACACTTTCTCGCAGCAATGCTGCGCAACATTTATTCCACTGTTATTCCACACTTGCTTTCAGCAATGCTACAAATTCGTTTGTACAACATTTATTCCACTGTTATTCCACTTCTATTCTGCATTTGCTCTCAGCAATACTGCTGATACGTTTGCGCAACGCTCATTCCACACTTATTCCACTATTATTCCACACTTGATCTCCGTAATGCTGCTGATACGTTTGCGCAATGCTTATTCCACTCTTATTCCACTTTTACTCCACAATTGCTCTTGACTGACACGTTTGCACAACGTCTATTCGACATGCATTTTCATGGTAGCTTTTAAGCAACCATTGTTCCACACCTGCTCTTAGCCGTACTGCCGATACGTTTGCATAACGTTTATTCGACTCTTATTCTGCACTTATATAACAACGTATAGATGTTGATTAGAAGCTAGAAAAAATATAGGATATGACGTTTAAACAACAGACAATTCAGCAAATTCGCTTATTCAGCACCGAATGCTACCATACAACTCTTATTCCACACCTGCTTGTTTAGGTGCTGCCGTTTTGTTCCTTGGGAATCCTTTTTTATAGGTATAGATAACAAAGGTAAAAAATCTATAACGGCCGATAGCAACAAAAATTCGCGAGCGTAGGTGGAAATGGATCGGACACATCTTGAGGAAAGGAGCAAACGAGATCTACAGAGAAGCACTCGGACTTGAATCCGCAAGGACAATGAAGAAGAGGCAAACCCAGAGGCTCATGACAACGCATAACCAACGACATTCGAGCTGTTGACGACAACCCGTTCTGGCGACAGGTGCTGTAGCTTGCAAGAAAAATCCTCACATCGCGGTTATCTTGACTGCTGAACCAAACCACCAAAAGATCAGCGCAGAACAGATTTCGGTAATTTAAGGGGACATAAATCACTAAAACTTTTGAAAATTCGATTATTTTTTTATTTCAGATTTTGATTCTGTGGTCTTTTCCGCTTATTTCATTACTAATTTTGTAATGATCCGACCACGGGAAGTGGCCGAAAAACGATCATACACATAAGCATTCCAGTGCGGCGTGGAACAACCTCGACGGAATAAAATGCCGCTCCTGAATAACCACGATTTTCAAACTTAATGTACCTTTTTCTCAGAAACTACACAACGTATTGGAACAAACTTTTTTCTGTTTTGTTGGTAGGAGCTCGGCAAAAATTTTTATAACTTTTGAGTTTTGTAAAAGAAATGCAGCTTGAAAAAGAAGACAAAATTTTATTTTTTTTATCCCTCTTTTCCCTTCTTTTTCGTTTTTCTCAAGCTGTATTTCGTTTACAAATCTCAAAAATTATAAAAGTCTTTGCCGAGCTCCTACCAACAAAACAAAAAAAATAATGGAATTTTCAAAAATTTAGTGGTTTATGTCCCCTTAATATATGAAAATTAATAAAATCAATTGTTTTTCTTCAAAACCATGCTACAAAACTGTTGTTTGGAGAACCATAAACTGCAACTGCAAACCATAAAACCTAAATAATATTTATTGCGTTTATAAATATCGCGGATATCTCCTGCGCGCTATCACCGACGCTGCAGGTGAATTTTTCATAGGCACCGCAATAAAAACCATGGCGGGTAACCGTCGGGCCGTCGGCAGTGGGCATATTATCTGATTACATTATTTTGTAATCGCACCGGCGGACATGAACCAATAAGTAGGCAAGTTTGCTGTTGTCCCTGAGTTATGACCGAAAAAAAACCAACAAGATTTCGTCTCTAAAAGATAGTGACGAACAAGAAAAAATATTTTGAAAAATTTCCATGAGATGACCATACCTCTGTGTTAGCAGCACGGTTAGTGATTTAGTTTTCCTCCAAAAAGCCATTTCGCTGTGGAGTGTGGGAAAATATTCTGGACAAATGGATAAAATCTTTGAGCACGTTCCTGATGGATAACCCTGAAGATAAGAAATTGCCGAGATAACCTTGCCGGCCCTGCTGTTAAGAGCACGCAGCCATTCTGCTAATCAAAACATCAAAACAAAAACAAACGCGCTCTCTCGAGCGCACGAAATTTTCTCTATTTATCATTCTCTCAAGTGTCGTAGAATCCGCTGCCAACACTTCTACCAATCGCAATCGATTTTTCAATCGCGTATGAAACGTCAAACAGTAAAGTATAAAGTTAATTTGTTGCTGGATATTTATCATAATTTTTGTACTGTAAACTCAACATCTATTGTGAAACTTAGCATGAAGCAATTTGTGGTGTTGGCTAGAAGTGTTCAGGTTCCATCTTAAGGAGGAACGAACTTTTGCGGAAGATGTTAGCATGATCGTATAACAGACTGAAACGTAACACCTATATCTGAGAGCAGTGAGGAAAAAATCAACTGCAGATGCAGCAAAAAGGAAGGATTTGCTCTTACGTCACTCGAAGTGTTTCGACAATTTTCGTTTGTAAATTTTAAAGTGTTGAAAGTGCAATAAGCGTTGACAAATGCAGTCAAACTGTCCTAGCTGGTAGGTTGCTATCGGTGAATAAAAGTGCTAGCGTGTCTGTTCATTTTCATCCACAAAAAGGAATTCAGACGCGGGGGCGTACATCTACATATTATATTCTCGGAAACACCAGTCGGAACGCACAGCAAAGGCGAAAGCGAAAGGTATGCAACTGCCAGTGTGGTCAACAGATTTAAATATCGAACATTTTCACTGCTTATGGAAAATCCGGGAAATTGTTTACTTATGGTGCAACTAAGCATCGTGTATCAACTTCTAAGCTAATCTACATGCTTAAACTTAGCTTCAAACTATTTCGTTTGACTGTCAGCTGGGTATGTTTGTATAATAGATTGTCATAAAAAACTTATTAATTAAACAAAATAATCAATTATTGGCAGCACGGCCATGAGTTGTAATTATCATTAGCCGTGGGAAAATAATAAAATCGTGAGAAAGTAATGCCAAAAGGGGAAGAAAAATAAGCTGAGTTGTTTTTTTCTACTTCATATAGCGGTCCTCTGCGATGCTGGCAGAAGACCTGATGGGTCACAATTATCGTGTCGTAGACGGTGGTAGAAATCGCTCTCGCTCATCTCTATAATTGATCTTGAAATTTGTTCGAAGGTTCTCATACACCTTAAAACTGGATCTTTTGATAAATAATATCGTCTATTTTGTTACAGATTTTCGGATTTAGTTAGTGAATAGGCAGTTCCAGTGCGAAATGGCACTGTCGAAGGGATTCCGCGTGCTTGAAAAATCCAAACCACCCTCTCCGCATAGTGTACTTCTGGAACATCGCAACAAATCCGAAACGCTGCTTTTCGAATCACAAGCAGTTGCCGTATTATGTAAGTTCAACAAACTGTTAGACATTGATATATAAGAAGCCGATACACAATATTACCCAAGATAAGTGTTGCTGGTGCCCGCATCGCAGGCTGAACGTAATTTACCAGTCAGTGCACAATAATGCACATGAATTGATGATTGGCATGCTTGATACGTTTTGATACACACCGAATCGAGTAGGTTTCAGTTGTCGAACTGTATCGTTAATGCCCTTTCATTCAGTTTTCGTCGCAGTTATTGGGTACTTTATATCCGCTCACTATCAATTTACTCAGATTTGCTTACTAATCTAGTATAAATCCATGCTTCGTTCAAGTTATTAAACAAGTTCTTTTTTTTACCATAGCCGCTCAAGAAACGGAAATCGTGCGCAAACAATACACCAAAGTACTGGATGCCTATGGATGTCTCGGAGTATTGCAGCTTAACGCTGGAGACAGTTCGCTGCTCTATCTGGTGATGGTCACGGGTTGTTTCTCGGTCGGCAAAATCCTGGACAGCGAAATATTCCGTATCACGCAGACGCAATTCGTATCGCTCCAGTATCAACCGACAAACGAAGATCGCATATCGGAAATCAGAAAGGTTCTGAACTCTGGAACGTTCTATTTTTCGTTTTTAAATCCGGCAGCCAGCAGCAGTGTGCAGCAAGCTAGTGGCGGTTATAACTTCGACGTTACGCTGTCCGCTCAGAGACGTCGCAGAACTACGGACACTGACAATCGGTTTTTCTGGAATCGAATGCTGTTTATTCATATGTTACGATTCGGAGTAGAGTGTAATTTTTGGCTGTTGAAAGCAATGTGTGGATCGGTCGAAATACGAACGGTTTACGCCGGAAGTAAGCAAGCGCGAGCTGCAATAATTTCTCGTCTTAGCTGCGAACGAGCGGGTACTCGATTCAATGTGAGAGGAACCAACGATGAGGGATGTGTGGCTAATTTCGTTGAGACAGAGCAATGTATTTATCTGGATAACGAAGTGTCGTCATACATCCAGACGAGAGGAAGCGTGCCGCTCTTCTGGGAACAGCCTGGCGTTCAGGTTGGCTCCCATAAGGTTAAACTATCGCGTGGCTATGAAGCATCAAAATCTGCTTTCGATAGACATATGAACACTATGAAGGCCCGATATGGGAAGCAAGCTATAATAAACCTACTCGGAACAAGCCTTATTGGCAGCAAGGAAGGAGAGGCAATGTTGAGCAACGAATTTCAAAGACATCACAAGGAATCTAATCACACTGACGTACCACACATCGTTTTCGATTATCATCAAGAGTGTCGGGGTGGAAATACCAGTGCATTATCGAAGTTAAAAGCAAAGATTGACGCTATGTGTGCTGATTTTGGACTGCTTCATGCTATGGGAGATACTGTTTATCGCGAACAGAAGGGGGCGATTCGAACGAACTGTCTTGACTGTTTAGATCGTACCAATTGCGTTCAAACTTACATCGGCTTGGAAATACTCAATGAACAGATAATGCAAGTTTCGGCTCTGTCGGATAAGAAGCAGCAAATCAGTTCACGGTTCGAAGAAGTATTCCGTCAGATGTGGATTAACAACGGCAATGAGGTCAGCAAAATCTATGCTGGAACCGGCGCAATCCAGGGAGGGTCAAAACTAATGGATGGAGCTCGTTCGGCTGCGCGTACTATTCAGAATAATTTGCTAGATAATTCGAAGCAGGAGGCCATCGACGTTTTACTAGTCGGTTCAACACTTAGTTCCGAGCTAGCAGATCGTGCCAGAATTTTGCTGCCATCCAATATGCTTCATGGTAAGTGACAATACATGCACATTATAAAAAGCACTGACCGGATTGCCGTTTACAGCTCCAACACCTGTTTTGCGGGAAATGTGCCGCCGATATGAGGAATTTGTAGAACCATTGGAACTTCGCATCGGTTGCGGTACATACAATGTTAACGGTGGAAAGCACTTCCGAAGTGTTGTCTACAAAGATGTTTCTCTAGCCGATTGGCTGTTGGATTGTCATCGATTGGCAAGATCGAGATGTAGGTTATTGGAACATATCTATCAAGAGCAAACTAATAATTTGTTTAATTTCAGCCCTTGTTGATGTGAGCCATCCTGAGGAAACCGAAGAGCCACCGATCGATATTTTTGCTATCGGTTTTCAAGAAATTGTCGATTTGAACGCTTCGAACATTGTCGCGGCAAGGTGATTAGAAAATTTGAGTTATAAAAAAAAACTTGGATTAATTATCATTCAAATTTTTTCCCGTTTAGTTCCGACAACGCAAAAGCATGGGCTGAAGAGCTGCAGAAGGTTATTAGCCGTGATGAGGAATACGTTTTACTGACGTATCAACAATTGGTCGGTGTGTGTTTGTACATCTACATTCGACCTCAGCACGCGCAGTACATTCGTGATGTGGCAATTGATTGCGTTAAAACCGGTCTGGGCGGAGCAACGGGAAACAAAGGTGCCGCCGCAATTCGTTTCGTCATTCATGGAACGTCTATCTGCTTTGTTTGTGCTCATTTTGCCGCCGGGCAGTCGCAGGTTGCAGAACGAAACGCAGATTACGCCGAGATTACGAGGAAGATTGCTTTTCCAATGGGACGATCATTGAAATCTCATGACTATATATTCTGGTGTGGCGATTTTAACTACCGGATTGATATGGATAAGGACGAGTTGAAGGAACTGCTCAAACAAGGTGATATCGGCGCAGTGCTACAGTACGATCAATTGAGAATCCAACAAAATACTGGCAGTGTGTTTAACGATTTCCTAGAAGGCGAGATTTCTTTTCCTCCGACATACAAGTACGATCTGTTTAGTGACGATTACGATACAAGTGAAAAATGCCGTGCACCAGCGTGGACAGACCGGGTACTGTGGCGGCGACGCAAGCAAAGCCCAGACGCTGACAGGCATCCCAACTGGAATCCTGGCCGGCTAGTACATTATGGGCGAGCTGAGCTAAAGCAAAGCGATCATCGTCCCGTGATTGCAATAATCGATATAGGAATTTGTAAAATCGATCAGCAACGAAGATCGCAAGTATTTAATGACGTTATAAGGGATTTGGGACCACCGGACGGAACTATTTTAATTCAAGCGACAAACGCTTCTAGTGGTGGCACGGATTCTGGTGATGAAGATGAGGGCAGCATTTATGATGAAAATTTGATGAGCGCGTTGATTCAGGAATTAACTCAAATTGGTGAAGTGACATTGGTACGCTTCGTAGGTGATACGATGTGGGTTACATTCCGGGATGGACAATCCGCCCTAACTGCTGCCCAGAAGAAGTTTGTTCAGGTGTGTGGTGTCAATCTGGCAATCAAACTAAAAACAGAAAATTGGGTGCAGCGCGTCGAGAAAGAGATTCTTCTTTGCACTCCGAATACTGTTAGTTTCTGTGACAGTCAAACGGGCGATTACAATAGTCTCGGTATTCCCGAAGTTCCTTCTCGTCCAAAAAGTCCACCAACCGCGCAGCAACCGCCAATGCGACCAGCTCCTCCCGGCCGACCTCCGCTACCGAAGTCTCCTCAAGCATCGCCGAAACATCAACCCGTTCATCATCATCCGCATCATCACCACCCGAAGGCCGGTGTAATCAGTTTGGGAGCCGAAGTGTTGCTGGCCTCTAAATTGCAGCAGAAACCTGCCATTCCTCCCATACCGCTAGTACCGTCGTCGTCGGCAGCGTCTAAAACTACTCCTCCCATCGAGGAATATGCCAGCTCTAGTCCGATCAGTGGCTCCCCCGTTCATGGGACTTCGTCTGCAAACCACGCCCCCGTCCAGGATACCGGTGCGATCTACGAGGAAATTAGCGATGATATTGTAAGTTTCTAAAGTTTATTTTAGCGTCCTAGTAGATTGCGAAAATAGAAGGAAAGTAAAGTCGAAACTATTTTCAGAATTATATTAAAAATGGGATGAAAACCATCCGCTTACCATCACCGACGCAAAGGTTTTTAACAGCTGTTCGGCATGAAAGATAGATATGCCGGAAAGTTTGGAGATCTACCAGAGATACTCCTCCACTGTACTAGACAATAAAATTAGTAATAGTGCAATTTAATTGTGAAAATTGTTTCGATTTTTCTACCTTTCAACAATATGACGGGTGTTTTTTAGACTTATCGTACAAAATGAGCTAAAAAAACTAACAAATTAAAGCTCCAGTGCTGTCGGTTTTGAGCTGCCTTTCTCCAATCCCGGCGAGCATCAACTGAACGTGCATCATCCTCGACAATGGTGCGCGATCTGCCTCGAATTCTACGACCACTTTCTGGTTCTCTGCTGATTATTTGGCTAAAATAGTTTGCAGCCCACTGCAGCGTGCCACACTGTACCAGGGTGGCAACTACCTGGAAAAACCTGGAAAACCTGGAATTGTCAGGGAATTTGAAATTACCTGGAAAAACCTGGAATAATCAGGGAATTTTCAACAAAATCAGGGAATTTTTCAAACAACCCCAATGATCGATTCATTGAGTAGTCAAGAACACTTAGAAATAGATAAAGAAATACGGCACACAAGCGATAGATTGGGTTATCGATAATTAGCTCAGTGTTTTGCAAAGGGCCTTATTTTACAAGTGAAGTAATATAACAAATTCACTTTGCGCGTTTCGTTTGGCGTTGGTCAAGTCAAATCGAATGACATTGAAGTTTCAGGACGGACATTTTGCGGCATGTGACACAATTCGCAGAACATTGAAATGCCAGTGGCACCGCAACGAAATTCGGGTTTCGAGAAAAATGTTAGAGAAATTCCACTGATTCACGGCAGTACATAAACTCGCCATACTGTTGTAACAAATTGTAACCGAAATGCGGGTGTAGCGACACTACCTTCCACGTTACGAATTTTTGGCTCTATATTGGACCCGGAAGAGTAAATCCCGATCAATCCATGCAATGTGAAATAAGCCATGTTGGTCAGAAAGTAGAACAGTCACCAGTGGTAAAGCTAAATTACAAATTAGCTTAATTAAACTGCTTTTTTGCATGGCTTATGGCTCGAAGAACGAAAATTAAACATACGAACATTTCCGCGTGGCTGGCAGGAAAAGCACCACGGCGGGTTCGAGAGCTCGCCGCAATGGGCACTAAAACTCCGCTTGCGCCTGAGATTGCGAATAAACTTGCGCGGGAAAAAGAACAGATGAGGAACTCACGGGAGGAGTGTAATGTGCTGGTCGGCAGAATACGAGAAGGTGATTGAAGAATTCGCCTAGAGAAATAGAGTAGGTGGGGAAATTTTTCCTCGTAGATTGATAAACAATTAAAATATCAATGATCGAAAAACATATTCAGTTAAAATTATATCGCAATATGAAACCTAGAATTTTATTAAACACCGGGAAAAACCTTGAAAAATCAGGGAATTTGGTTTTTCTGATCCAGTTGCCACCCTGTGTACTACCTTCATCAGTATATCTATATACATGACACAGATCGTGGTTGACCCGTCAGTAGCACACTCCACTTTCCATTATGCCGCCAACTATGAAGCGAGTTTGCAAACTACGACACTTCAACTGGCTACGTAATCCGTAGAAAGACGAATTCACGGCTGTCGTCGTTTTACTTCGCGGCTTACATCGTTGTCACACGTCGTGAGCATGCGGCGGAGATCTCACCCGCTATTCTGCCGCATGATTTTAACTCATATAGCGTCACACGAATCAGCGTAGCTAGGTTGGACGGAAATCTATTTTCTAGCATTATCTGCCTTAGCTCATTTCGTTTGACTGAATCATACGTCGCCTTGAGGTCCACAAACAGATGACGAGTGCAAACGCAGAATTGAGCAATGTTATACCCCGATAGTTTTTACACTCGAGACGATCCTTTTTCTAATGGAACAAATGAAGTCGTCGAACTACTTCTCTGGCATTGATTTTTCCTCTCAGATCGTGACAATGATCCGGTGGATTGCTTCGTACAGCCGCTTACTCCTCGCTTGTAGAAGTTCCACCCTACCCAGCTGCCTTACCCTTTTCAGCTTACTGATTGCCTTTTTATACTTCTCCTGTACTGGTGGCTCCACAACTTGGATCAAACTTCTTCCCAGTGCTCCTCGACTGGTCCACACTTTCCAGGTCAGGCTTCACTTGGTCTAACCATCGAGCACGCTGCGCAGTTCTGCGTCTGGTACCAACCAGATTCGAGAGTTCGGAGCTTGAGGGTAAGAGCGGGATAATTTCAGTAGAAATAAGCTGTTATCAGGAGCTGGAAAAGAGTTCACAAATTCTAATAGACAAAATTAAACAAGCCTACCGTTTGAGTTGTCCGGAAAAAAGGCGTTCTACAAATAGGGATGTGTCGTGGTGGAACGATAGGCTAGAGAAATTAAGGAAAAGGGCCAGGAAATTATTTAATCATGCCAAAATCACATCAAATTGGTCCAAATATAAAGAGGGCCTGAATACAATAAAGAGATCAGAAGATCTAAACGTAGGGATTGGAGGTTCAATTGTGAAAACATTGAAAGTGTCCCGGTTGTTAGTAGGCTTCAGAAGGTTCTCTCAAACTCTCGTTCTAATGGCTTAGGATTTCTCAAAAATAGTGATGGTTCTTTCACTTCAAATACAAAGGAAACGCTAGATGTACTGATGAAATTTTTCATATTTCTCTAGCAGTTCCCAATCAAATGTTAGACATTTCAGACTCAAACTCTGAAATAATGGACAAGTGTGCTGAGACTAGACCAAACGACTCGCCGGATAGATCAGAAAGCTCTAATAGGGAGAATGAAAGTCTGGCCAATAAAATTTTCACACACCCAAGAGTAGAATGGGCAATTGATTCATTTGCCCCACTCAAATCTCCAGGAGTTGATGAAATTTTGCCAATATTTACTCAAAAAAGGCAAGACTGTATTAGATCCTGCTTTAACAAAGCTATATAAAGCAAGTCTTTTGCTGAAGTATATTCCTACAGTATGGCGACAGGCCAAAGTAGTGTTTGTACCAAAAGCAAATAAAAAAGACAAAATCATTTAGACCAATTAGCTTGTTCCATATTCCTGAAAGTAATGGAAAAACTAATTGATGAATATGTTAAAGGTATGATACTCTGCAAAAATCCTCTAAGTAAAAATCAATTCGCGTATCGAAGTGGCATGTCAACAGTTACTGCTCTCCATTCTATCGTAAATAAAATAGAACAAACTTTTGAAGCCAAAGAAGTCTTACTAGCAGCATTTCTGGATATAGAAGGAGCATTGGATAATGCTAACTATATCTCAATGGAAAATGCAATGAAAAGACATGGTTTTGCAAACTGCTTGGTTGAGTGGATAGTTGAAATGCTGTCGAAACGAGAGATACTTTCCAATCTTGGAGAATTTTCATTAAAAGTTATAGCTGTTAAAGGTTATCCACAAGGGGGAGTTTTATCTCCACAGCTTTGGTCGTTGGTGGTAGATGACCTTTTGCAAAACCTGGAATTGCTAGGCTGTGAAGTGATTGGTTTTGCGGACGACGTCGACATTATAGTCCGTGGCAAATTTGATACAACAGTCTCAGAACGAATGCAAACAGCATTAAGTTTCACCCTTTCATGGTGCAAAAAAGAAGGACTGAATATAAATCCTAGTAAGACCACAATTGTACCATTTACAAAAAGAAATAAAACTAACTTCATAACTTTGCACTTAGAGCAAACTCCTCTACCGTTTTCTACAGAAACTAAGCGTCTAGGAATTACTCTAGATAAAAAACTCAACTGGAATACACATATCGAACAAGTGATCAACAAAGCTACTAGTGCTTTTTGGGCATGTAAAAGAATGTTCGGTAAAAAATGGGGTCTAAGGCCAAAAATGTTACATTGGATTTACTCGGCTATAGTGAAACCTAGAATCACATATGCAGCATTAGTTTGGTGGCCGAAAACGAAACAAAAAACGATTCAAATTAAACTTCGAAAGCTGCAAAGGCTCGCTACTATCGCTATAACAGGAGCAATCGGTACTACTCCGTCTAAAACCCTAGATGCTCTATTAAATCTGCTGCCATTATCTCAGGTCATTCAACTAGATGCCGTTAAAAACGCAATAAGACTCAGACGAACCAAAAATCTTTTCAGTGGTGATCTAAAAGGCCACCTAAGTATCCTAAAGGGATTTGAAATTAATCCTCTTATTTTTCAAGCTGAAGATCTAATGGAAAAAATCGATTTTGACCATTTATTTAGCATCCATGAACCAGATCCTAGTGAATGGGAACGAGGGGGCCCCTATGTCAGAGATGGTTCAATAACTTTTTACACTGATGTTTCGAAATTGACAGACCGAGCGGGGGCTGGCATTACTGGTCTTGGACTAAATAGGTCAGTGGCAATGGGCAAATGGCCAACGGTCTTTCAAGCCGAAATATATGCTATTCTAGAATGTACTTCGATCTGCTTGAAGAGAAAATATAGGTATGCAAATATTTGTATTTTCTCAGACAGTCAAGCAGCTCTGAAAGCTCTAAAATCTGTTTCTTGCACTTCCAAATTAGTCTGGGACTGTGTAAAACTGCTTCAACAGCTATCTACACACAACAGGGTAAACCTTTTTTGGGTTCCCGGGCACTGTGGTATAGAAGGTAATGAAAGAGCAGACGAGTTAGCCAGATCTGGATCTGCTATGGAATTTATAGGTCCCGAACCTTTCTGTGGGGTATCCAATAGTACGTGAAGATGGAACCTGAATAGAATCAGGTCATTTTAATTTGGAATAATACTCTATCAGCCCGTCATGCAAAACGGTTTATTAAGGCAAATGCCTCAATCACGCAAAAGCTATTGAATCTTTCAAAAACAGTCACTGTCACTGGTCACTGGTACTGTCCAAGTAAATATCATCTGAAGGTAATAAGAAAGTTTAATGATGATAGATGTCGTTTCTGCAATCTAGAGTGTGAAAGTGACCATCATATACTGTGCGAATGCACGGCATTATTCAATAAAAGGCGCAAATTTCTTGATAAAGGACTGTTGGAGCCTTCGGAAATACGGGCTAGTTCTCCTCAGAAAGTAGTACAATTTATTCTCAACATATTACCGTGTTGGGATGATGCCTTCAATTAAAATAACAATTACTCAACAACATAGTAGCTGTTAATAAGTAAAGGCATACAGCAAAAGAGGACACACCACAATAGTTCAAAGAACTGGTCGTAGTGGTCCAAGGTCCCCAACAAGGAAGAAAAAAACCGGATTCGAGGCGAAAACCATTTATGCAGGGTTGTTGTCCGGCATTCTCACAATATGTCCCGCCCATTGTACCCTTCCAGCGCACTTTCTGGATACTCGGTTCGCCGAAGAGCTGCCCCAGCGCGTGATTCATTCTTATGCTCCGTACACCGTTCTCACACCTATTCACCTATTGTGAGGGTCGGCACCTCACCAGCTCACCACCCTTCGCCGTACCGATGTAGGCATTCTCCCTGCTGTCTTGGTATTCCGTTGACGCGCCATTCAGGTGCTCTAATTATAGTGCTGCTTCCACCTTTCGATCACCTTACGTTCATCCGACAAGGTTCCTCCGCCTTTATTTCGACATGTTTCTGCTCGCGGCAGAAAGCCTTTGCGGGTACATTCAGTTCCTTGTAGAATTTACGCGTTTCCTGAGAGTGATACCGCTGTTCCATGTCCTCGCATTCCATTTTTTCCAGCGGCACTTATCCCGGAAAAAGTAGGCTTGCTTTCTTCATTTCTGTCTGTATCGTTCCACGTTTTGACGGGTCCGCTGCTGCAGCATCGTCACCCGCGCTGCATTCTGCACATCTAACATCCTCTGGCATTCCTCGTTGCCATTACGTCGACTCCTCTCAGCGAACCCAGTGGCACCTTCCGCTGCGCCGTTGATGGCTGTTTTAACGCTATCCCAGCAGTCCTCGAAAGCGGCTCTCCCTCAATCGGCAGCGTTTGTATTATGGGGGGCGACGGTACCGAGTGTTGGTAACAACCGAAAGTCTGTGGTGCACTTTAACCATCAAAAGGTAGTGGTCAGAATCGATGTTTGCGCCACGACAGGTTCCAACGTCGATGATATCCGAGAAGTGCCTTCCATCAATCAAAACGTGGTCAATTTGCGAGTCCATAAATTTTTAATCTAAGGGATATGTTCCGCTACTCGCATAACAGTCCCATTTATATAGGAAACTCCATAGAAAATGGTACTGTTATGCGAGCAGCAGCAGATATCCGAGATTCGGAAAATTTTCTTTAAAGTTTTGTAGGAAATCACACAATTTCCATCATAAGTTCATTAAGCTCGTATACAAGATTTCATGATATTACGCGGCCATTTCCCCCATTTTGTACGATTATTTTTTAAAAATGTCCAATATATATATCCAAGATATAGGCATGCAACAATGAGGGCCTCTGTTCGTAGTTAACATATGCATCGTACCTATATCACAGCTAAAATACATTACTTAATTACAGGCCATACCGGAGCCACGTGGTCCACCGCCTCCTCCGCCACGCTGTGACGTATACGATCTGGATATCGTTGGTAACAACAACAACAACAGCCACAACAAACCACACAAAACTTCTCCTCCTGGTACATCCGGCGGCAGCTCTGGTGCTGGTTCTCCACAATCCTCGATGCCCTCGATGGGATCCACTGCGTCAGACATTCCAAAAACTAATCCTCCTCCGTTACCGATTCGACGCGGAATGCCGCCGCCGATACCAAATCGAAGCGGCGGGGCGCCTCCTCTTCCTGCTCGACCGAACAATCCTTAAATGAAATGTACTCCCAAAGTTTATGTTTAGTTCTTGCTCTTATAATACACAATCTTACCGCAATAATATATAAAAAGAGCCGTTTACCCATAATGAGGATCAAACTCAACCAGCAGAATCTAATCAGTAGCAGGATAGTCATTCAAAGTTATAAATTATGTCATTTATGTAGTACTATTATAGTATGGCTACGAAAATCAACAATCTGCATGATGAATACGCCATCCTGGCGTATCAGATCAAGAATCATAACCTGACTGTGTGTTGAAAACGATATTTACTAATAGGAAAACAAAAACAAGTGTACCAAACAAACGAAGGCATTCCAATGTTGATTGGCATTAGAGAGATTTTATCTCAGTTGCATTTTTCTTGAAATCCTAATGCCGTTATTGTTAAGAGCAGCTTTAAATGTGTATATAATTTCTTGTATTTATTATTAAAATATATATATTATAAATAATAGGCATGTTACTCGATTCCTTAATCCTAGTTTGTTAATATGACGTATTTCATGTACTAAAAAAACGCGAAATTTAGATTATGTTCTGAAAATACGCTCGAAATTATAAATACAACAGAAACAGACGATGACGGTGGGTAAACTGTGCGTTCACCTCCCTTATGTTATGGCCATTTGTTTTTTTTTTTTTTTGTTTACTGGATAAAACCCAACTATGGAAACATTCTATCTAGAATAAGAAAGACATGGAACAATAGCTATTAGCCTCTAATTAGCGACATTTTATTGTGTAAAACAGGTACCGCTATCTAGTGAAGGGTATTGCAATGGAAAAATATAGCAAAAACATAAAATAACACATTTGCGCAATTATAGGCATATCTGTTAATAACAATAAACACAAATAATTGCAACTCAGATTTTTATTCATTCAAGTATTAAAACATCACTTCCTCAACAACCTCCGGTTCGACATCGGTAAGCAGTACATTTTCATAAATTTCGGAAGCAGCGTCCGTTCGATGGGTAGCAGCAGCAGCAACCACATTACTATCATCCGGCTCGATACCGTGTTGTTCCTTCCGATGGTCGCGCAAAGCAGAAATCCGGCCATAGTGAGCCCCGCATGTGTCGCAGCCGTAGGTAAGCTTGTTGTTCGCCTGCTGATGTTCTTGCATGTGTTTTCGAACAGCATACAAGGTTCCAAACGGCCGGCTGCATTCGGAACAAGAAAACGGTTTAGTGTGGACCTTTTTATGCCCATTTAATTGCACAGCGGTCTTAAACGCCTTCGGGCATAAAGAACAGCGATAATTTCGTTCGCTTGAATGTGTTTTCAAGTGGTGATTATACGCAGATTGGACTTTGAATCTGAAATAAAATTGAAAAAAAAAATTAATTACTGCAGTGTGTAGCAAAAAAAAGTGGGTAGGGTCCAGATTTTGTGCCTTCTGGACCCAATTCGTGTTCCATCCTTGTCAAGGGGAGTGCTAACCTGCTCTCCTTTCAAAAGACACAATTTTTTCGGCAAAATACTAAGTATTTAAAAAGAACTCATGATAAATTAATTCTATCGATGTATATAGAACCTTACAAATGTGCTACAAATTGAAGCCATCGCCTCAATTAAACCTTGATGAAATAAGATAAATGCAACCTACCGTTTCTTGCAATATGAACAAACAAAGGGTCGGGAATCTTCGTGGGTTCTCAGGTGGATCGTCAGGCAGTTCGAAATACGGAATCGTTTCCCGCATATATCACAGCAATACGGTCGCTCGCCGGTGTGAATACGCTCATGCTTAACTTTTTCGTGTGGACGCTTGAATCGTTTGCCACAATAGTTGCAAGGATACCCACTGCCGGCACTGGAATTGATCCCGGTCAGTTGGACAAAGCCTTCACCATGGCCCAGAATGTGCAGCTGCAAATGTTCTCTATTGCTGAAAGATCTATTGCACAAATTGCAATGGTTGTCCAATTTTACTCTGGCAGCTGGGCTTTTTCTTCGGTCGTGCATTTTTAAATGAAGCTTTAGACTTCTTGCACTTAGCAATTCTGTTTTACAGACTCTACATTTGAAACCGGAAGACTCCTCTGAGCTGTCCTCGTCGGTAAGTTCTGCTATTCCAAAATCGTCTTGATCATTGGGCAGTTGTTCTTCCAATTCGATCATGACCTCTTCGTCTCGGTGGTACTGCCGGATGTGTTCCTCGATGGAATGAAATGCCATACCGCAGGAGTCGCAGTTATACACCGTCGACGAGTCCTCGTGTGCTTGAACTGTTTCCTCATGTTCAATTATTTCGTTTTCATTTACTATAAGAGATTCCTCTGGACATTCGTAACTGATAACGATCGATTCGGCTACGTTGGCTGAATCCAAATCATTCGCTTGGGCATTGTGCAAACCTAAAATTGACAATTAATTTAATATTGTCATTTCACTGATTCAATGCTATTTATACCTTCCATGCTGAAACGTAAGTAAACTTCTAATGCTATACTAATCGCGCACTTTTGAATACCTATATTATTAATAACAGTTGCTACGAGAAACGTGATTTTCTTCAGAAAATGCGCTAAATGTTTGAATACTGTTTATCGGGGACAACTTCACTTTAGAGTGAAACAAATGCGATGTGCAGTATTGTATTTTTATCTCTTGCGTATTTATTTGTTATTGGAAAAAAAATCGTCAGAAACGAAACAGATGATTGGAGTCGATACAGTAGATTTCAATCTGTCACAATATTGCACCATTGCACGTTAAATTCAACTTGATTGATATTTGTTTGCTTTATACAAATTTTTCATTCCACAATTTTTAAAACTTTTCTTCAAAATAAACTTAACGCAACATAAATAATGCTAATATGATAATTATGTATTACAATCAATACGGGGCGAGTTAGAATGAAATGTACTTCAGTCTACAGCACGAGGTGGGGCAGTTAGAGCACAATCCGCCTAAAGCTGATAAGGCCATTACAAATATTTTATAAAGTTTTTGTCCTACCTGTGTTCGACCACTTAAGGAGGTGGGCGGGGGATCTGCGAAAAAAAAACAAAGTGAATTTTTTAATTGAGCAAAAAAAACTTGGGTTTAATCATTTTTATTTAAAGTTTAAACGTGAAAACCGAATCTATTCTTGCTTATAATATATACGTTGTTATTTTCTGTGCAAAAAAAAAAAAAAAATGAAGGAAAATTGTTTTGGACTATTTTCGGAAATTCCATTGTTCGAATTTCCATTTTTGTTTGATGCTAAAAGCGTTAACTCAACTTGTACACTCATTTTTCGAGTTTTTCAGACTGTAGAGCCCACAGACAATTTTATAAAAAAAATTTGACTCATATCCTACAAATTATTTTTCTGCCCCCCCAAATTTTTCAAGCCAATTTCCAAGGGGGGGGGGGGGGGGAGGTCGGTGACAAAAACTTTGAAAATCATTTGCAATGGCCTAAACAATAAAATAAAAATTTTAAAATAAAACTTTAAATGAGTTGATTCAAATTCAAAAAAACTCAAAAATATAATTAATTGCTCATATTTTTATCTAAGGCTTTCTGCCCTAAGAAATAATCTGAGAAACAAAATTTCTCCAAATAACGTGATTGTGGGCTGCCGTTTTTCAATTCCTTGATGGACGCTGGGTACTCGCACCAATATATCCGCCCAGTTTTCGCCAACTTTTCAATCGTAATTCATCGTAGAGCTATGCGAACTCGTGGTTTATATACTGCCTTCATATTCCGTTTTCGTGTACGCCACCGTAGATCATTATTCGTCTTTCAAAAGCTCCGACTGCTCCGACTACTTGCGTCCTTTGGAAAGCAGACGCATTGATTAGATTTGTTGAAAATCGCGCCCACGTTTTGATATCCGCTCGATCCATCATAGTCGGCGAAAAATGAACACTTTGTAAAAGGCATTGAGAAATCAGAATGATCATCACATAACCAAGGAGAAGCTCTTGCCCATGTGATCTTCTTTAATCTGCATATTTTTAATGTAAACCCCGGTAATTTGAATGCGTTCACATTAGGCCCGGAAAAAAGCAAAAAACCTTAATACGTTTCCTCTTGCTAGTTAGAATTGCTCCTAGTCCATCTTCCTTTTTTCTACAATCCGAACGTTGAAAATTGGCACATATTTGAAAGGTTTTCAAAGCATTTGCTTTGCTCAAATCAAAACAGCAAATTCATAGGGTATGCAAATCTGAACGAGGTTTCATTAATATTCTGAATATTACCGGGGGTCACGGTTCTCGAAGTCTAGCTCATCTCCTTTCCGGTTAAATCGATGAATCATCCATCCTTCCAGTTCCCCGGTAGCAGTTTTCTATTTCAAATCCTTACAACCAGCCAGCTTCGCCGGGCTCATTTTCATAAACTCCGCTCCAATACCATCCTTCCCAATCGATTCATAATTCTTCAACTGCTTGCTGCCCCCCCTGAATTTTGGTTCAGCTGCTTGATTGCCCCCATAATGGCCTATCGTTAGGTATGGCATCATTTACATCTTTGTCGCACTGGCGAATTAATGGTTCTCCAGCTGGCACTATTTAGGGATTCAGGTGTTTCTCGAAGTACTGCTTTCGTCTTTCGGTCGCCTTTCTTATCCCGACACTTTTAAGCTCACTTCACAAAGCCCTTGCGGGATGCGTATAGTTTGTGGTAGAATTTTTGTGTTTTCTGAAAACAATGTAGCTGCTCACGCTTCGTATACTCCTGGTCTTCCAGGTAGCGTATTCCCGTAGCTGTACTAGCTTTAACGATGGCTGGCATCTGTACCGAATTCGGTTTACAACGAAGAGTTATGGGCGCATCCTTATCAACACTAGGTAGAGCTCGGAGTCAATGTTAGTATTGCGCTGGTTACGGAACTACATTATCCAGTCTACCATTGTTCCTCATCAAACGGTCCTCCACCTTTAATAATAAAAAAAAAGATTTACGTTGGACCGTGGTCGTTAGGGTCTTGTGGAGTCCGTAGTAAACACAACTGCCGGCAGGTATACGTCTGCGAATTTCTCTGCTGCAGTTGTTAGCCACCGTCATCAACGACTCGATGTATTCAAATTCGTCCACGAACACGAACTCTTCTCCGTCGACTACCATACTATTGCCTATGCGAGCTTCATCGCGCTCGATTTCTTCTGCTAACAGGTTTGGTGCCCTTCTGGCGTATGTAAAATAAAAATGAACCATAATTAAGCATGAAATATCACATCAAATAACGCTAGTTCTTACACACAACCTATGTATGGAATAATGGACTGAGTAATTACAATTCCTGCAATTAAAATTCAAATAGTTTTCGCGTCATTGACCTTCTCGATATCAAACGCAAATTTTATGTGCAAAATGATAATTTTTAAAAAGTATTTTTGTTCAGAAAGAAGACAGTGAATACATTTTTACGAAAAGAATTATTTTCAGCATAAAAACTGCTTTTGAAGTCTAAAGATTTATGATGACTACCTATTTGAACCACAGTCCGTACAAAGTAAGTTCTGGCATCTTAACTGAAAAACAAAAATGATTTGAAAGTTTCGATTAGTTTTTTAGCTATTTATTTATTTATCTAGTACCGTAGGGTAAATCTTTTTTTGGTTGCTACCTCTGAAGGACACGATTGGTAAATCCTTTTTAAATATCCTAAATATGTTACATACTAATCATTAATCTAATGATGGTTCCTCTTAAAATTTGCTACAACACCCCAGGTTTCGGAGTTAACTTGCTTGAGATGGTACCACCTTCTGAACGCGTTTTGGCGGGGAGGTGACTTACATGAGCATAGTGATTAAGTCCGTACACGAAGCGTACACAAGGCTATACGTAATCGACTCATGAAATTAGCACTTGTATTGATATGTAAAATTTCACCGAAAAGGAAGTGAGGTAATATCGGGTAATATTTTTCAGCATTCGTGTCAATTCTTCATCCCGGTCATACTGGTTGATAAAACCATTCCACTGGAAGTCTGCTTGGAACAGAAAACAGAAGTCCATCAATGGTTTGGCCGTCCGATATAACATCTGGCAGCAGATCCATCCGTCCTCGCATAAACATTCTTTGCTTTTAGCTTGAATAATGTGTTAATCTGGTGAGATCTGTATTCATCAATTCGACGAGATCACGTAAATACTCAACCTGGCGGCTAACTATCCGCAAAAAGTTGAATGTAACAGTGCCTGTTGGCAGATCGTTCACGTGACAACAAAACAGTAGCGAGTCAATCACCAATAGAGGGTGAGGAATAGTGTCGTATGCTTAAGAAACATCGAGTGAAAGTAATACAGCGTGCAGCAGATCCATTTTTATCGACACAACACTTTTTCTTTTGACATATGATGAATCAGGTTTTAACGGGATATTAGGCTTTTTCTTAATTTAGTAAATGCCTTGGAAGTGAAATTTTCAGATCCACACAGAAAATCTTTCGAATCAAGTAATTCTAAAAACTTCCTTTGCCAAGTTCCATCTTTGCTTCCGCATGAAAGTTAAGCTTGAACGTTATCGGTATTTTTATGTGGTAATAATAACCCTTGCATACTTACCTACCTGTTAGAATCGAAGGTTGGGCCATACAAGACTTGGTGCAATGAACATTCCGCTAATTATACTAACATCTTTTTTTGCATTCCATTCTTTCCTCTGAGAAGATATTTTGCTTACATACGAGAAGGATTAAATTTATAAATTTGAAATTAGAATAATTTTTTACCTTACTTCTACTAATAGCATTCGATCATAGTTCTACTAAACTATTTTATTGGATCGTTGACATTTCCATATCCATCTACAGTATTTACATTTTCTGATAGTGCCTAAGTTTTGTCAAACTTCAAACTCTTCAAACTAGACCTAAACTAAAACCAATTTAAGTTTTGCAATCTAGTTTACTCACATGTCATTAAATGCCAGAATGTAGCCTTATAATCTCAAAAAATTTAGTTTTAGTGAAATTTCTTTTATTTCAAATTCTTTTGCGATAAAGCTCTCGCCGGTGCGGGGGCTTGCGGCATGTCGATTGTGGTTTTGCAGCACAACACAGCAATTTTTTATACCTTCGATTGACTGCCAGTAATAATTTAAAATTTTCTCTTATACTGAAATGTGCTAAAGCTACTCACACTACTTTTTCGGTTCCTCCTTCGGTGCATCGGGGTACGTATTCGGAAATCCCAGATAGTAGTCCGCTATCCGTCCGGCTTCCCGCAAGCCACTGAGCAGAGCTCCGTGCACCGTGGCAGGGTAATTGCGTATCGTATGTTCTCCGGCAAAAAATAACCGTGGAATGTCTGCTTTGCTATCGTCTTCATCATTGTGTCCGTTGCCGGACGAATGGGCAGTTCCATTAACCCCGCCGGTACCACTCGTTTCAAAGCGTGGAGTAACCGGTGCTGCCAACAAGTCGTAATCGCTTCCGGATGATCCAACTGAAACGAAGCTGTAGGAGCCCCGTGCCCAAGGATCCGCCCGCCACCGCGTCACTACAGTTTCTTTTGGTTGAGGAACTGCTGAATTACCGAAAATACCCTTCAAAACTGCAATACAACGGCCTGCAAATTGAAAAATTATAACTACCACGAAGAGCGCATCATTTTCATTAACCCTTACCTACGATTACATCATCGGAAACGTTTTCCATTATGGCAGCTGACTGACCGGCGACCAGCGCTAGCAGAACTGGTGACTGAGAAATGTTCCAGAATAAAAATAGTTCGCCTCGACTAGCGGTTGTACTTCCGACATGGCCAAACAGATTGGTATTTGGATCCCAAAAGATGCGATCGAAACAAAGTACAACCTTGTTGAGATTACCGAAACCAAGACGTTGAATTGCGGACTGCTTCCATTCAGGCAGTGGAGGCTCGAAACGGACTGTGTTCGTCTGGGACGATTGGTCGGAAATGGCCACTTTTAGGACACCCAGCGTCAGCGTGCATAGCACCAAATCGGCCTTGTAATGGACAGTGGAATTGTTTGATTTGAGATCTGCCGTCACTTCGACACCACCCGGAAAATATTTAATTCGCTTAACAGCTGTGTTAACCCGTACATCTAAACCTTCGGTTAGCGCAATAGGAACACAAGAGTAACCGTTTCTGACTGTCGTGTGATTACCAATGAATTCAAAATCGTCATCCTGGTCCCAATGCTTTAGCGAGAGATTACTCAACGGAGTTGCGTTTGCAAATTCCAAGTTGGCAAAGTGCCAATCAAGTATCTGTCGGTCTTTGGAGGAAAGATAAACCTCACTGACTTGTTCGTTTTCAAGATCCTTTAGCTTGCTTTCTATTTGTTCCTGGTTAGTGCGAAGTCGTTCCATTTCCTTCCACGCTAGTTGTTCTTCACGAACCGTTACCCTTATGCTAAACTCATGTTCAATGTACTTGGTGTCGATTTCACTCGGCTTCGGTGGTTTTGTTTCCAGTAACTCCTTATGCTTAACACGCAACTCTCTTATGCGATCTACGATGTCCTTGATAGAATTTTGGTTATCGATAAGCTTTTGTTGCCATGAAATTATGTTGTTCAAGTGTTGAACCTGCTTTTCTTTAACGTGTTTTTCTTGTAGTTTTATGATCCATTCCAACGCTTGCCCTAGTGAAACAGGATGGTTTCCAGCATAGTTAAAATCCAGCTGATGGGAGAGATAGCTTGTAGCTTCCAAGAGGCGGTTAAATTCCCGTTCTACCATATCGTCCTTATGTTTCGGAACAGGTTTTCCCCCAGCTCCGTATAGAGGGCACGCAGTTTTTATCGGGGCCATTTCCATTCCAGTTTGTTTGCTAAGAATCGTTATGGGATTGCCCCAAATACCAGTTACTACCATTGCTCCTAAGTCAGCTGTGTATGAGTTCTTTCGAAAAGTGGCTATTCTACCTCCAACCCGATCTCTTGCTTCCAGTACGATCACGTCGAACCCAAATTGTTGTAATTGCTGAGCAGCCGCCAGACCAGAGATCCCCGCTCCAATGACTATTACCTTTGCTAATTTCTTACTAGGCAGTGGTTTGAGCCGTTTAAAAATGCCAAAATTTATAAATCCATGGCGTTCTAGAAATGCATGCACTTTTCGCACTAAATTTGGATCACTATCAAATGGCTGTTCCATGTTTTTAAGAGTGTTCTCTATGGTTAACTGAATCGTAGGATTTTCTATCCACATTTGTAGTATTCTGTTGCGTACATTAAGAAAAACGCGTTGAGCCACTAATCCGTGCTTAGTGATTTCAGGAAAGCACACCGCTTCTGAAGCAGTCATTTTTTCGAAAGGTAATCGCGATTGGAAAGCTGCTCCTTCCAATCCCGTTAAAATTTCCCGATGAGGATTCGGTTCACTTTCTCCTTTCTCGTCTTTAACTGTGAGCTCTGGATCTCGCTTTTTGACCTTTGGCTCAACCTTCATTTCCGGTTTCTTCTCGCTTGTGCTGTCGGTTGAATTTGTAGGTTTGGTGTCGCAATATTCAACCTTCGGTTTCTTGCGTCGACTTATTCGACGCCCTTCCGTGCTTTCGTCCCCGTCTTTGTTATCTGTCTGGTTAGGACCTGGACCAATTCGTGCTTTAGTCCTTGACGTCACGTCCGTCATCTCGACGTCGGAATCGTCACTAATAATTGTGACCGTTTCGATTTCCTGCATGGTGCTTGAGGCATTCAGTAAACTGCCACCACCGGTTGCGGCCGCTGTAATCGAGTTCGTATTCATTCGACGTTTGTAATTTTCGTCCACAATTTTGTGCGTTTGCAGCTAGCGGCTTCTTCTTTTTCTTTGTTGTCGCTGAAGCAGCACCAAAAAATCGAACTTCCAGCAACTGTTATGGCACCATTCTACAGCGGTTTTTGTTGCTTCTGCCAATCTTGTGTTTCTGTAATGAAAGTAGCAATCATTTTCACTGCACAACAAAAATTATTCATTATTTTTACGTTTTACCTTGCGCTTTCGTTTCGATTAACGAAGGATGCACAACAAGATCTTGACAAAAACCCAAAAAACAACCGCAATGAAAATCGTTTGGGCGTGTTGCAAATATAATAAAATTGGTTACGTTCAGAGATGCCAGATTTTTCAGAAAATACCGAAACTGCTCGAACTTGTGCTCGAATACAAAAGCTGCTCGAAATACGAATAATCAGACATCGTTCGCAAAAGACGTCCGGTATTTTTCGGCGTTTAAGAACCCCCTCCCCCACACTCTTAAAAAGAGTTTACCTGTAAATAGGTCAGATTTAGCTAAAACTTGGTTGAAACTACTCAAAATGCCCTTAAGGTGTAGAAACTCAAATTTGGGTAAAAAATTCAACCATATTTGGCTACTTGCCACCCCATCGACATCTCTATATCGAACTGCAGTAAACGTCAGCGACATCATGTCCGGGGCTCAAAATTTGACAGCGGGCCCAAATCAGACTGCTGGCAGTTGAGTGAAACGTAGTGCTGACATGCTATCTCATTTTTGCACACACGAGATGTTGGCGGCGAAAACATGGTTGTCTGCCGATGGGGTGCTACTTGCTACCGATAATTCTAGATGGAATTAACAAAAGGGCGAATGTCGCAAGCGTAAACAAAACGAGTGAGAGTTATTTTTTGCTGGACCAGCATATAGGAAAATCAACCCTCACTCGGTTTGTCTACGCTTGCGACATTCGCCCTTTTGTTAATTCTATCTTCAATTGAATTATTATCTGTGCCAAATAACGCACTTTTAAGTTCCTACTAGGGTAACCAACGTATTTTGGACCCCATCAGCAGCTGTACATAATTTGGAAACTTACAGCAAAATCAAACGCAAGTGTCCAAATTATGTACAGCTGCTGATGGGGTCCAAAATAGGTTGGTTACCCTACCAATTTTTTGGTTGAAAAACTATTCAAAATCTGAGTTTGTACACTTTAAAGGCATTTTGAGTAGTTTTAATCAAGTTTTAGTTTAGCTATAGAGCTTGCTAAGGGATGCAAAAACTTATCGTTTTTCACTCAAACTAGAGTGACTATATACAGAGTGGCGACAATGTCAAAATTGGAATGATAATTATCTGTCAGTGTCATTCCAATCGAGCAGACAACCTATCCAACGCGTATGCAGGAAAGAGAAAGAAAAACCTAGGATAAACCGCATTGCATACATTTGGGATGACTTGGCGCCACTCTGTATATAGTCACTCTAACTCAAACGTATGTTTTTTTACCGGGGTATAACTGGGGGAAAACAAAAACAAACGTGTAAAATCAATGTAAAATCTAACAACAGCAACAACAAATCGCGCGTCGATGTGTGCGTGCGGTAAACGTCAGCAAGCTCAATAGAGCTTTCCAGTTATGTGTGTGGTTGAAAATGAGGCAAACAACAGTAAACAAAAGAGATGCATTCCTTTGTCACCAAGGTACAGAATGAATTTCGTCTTCCGTTGGCTTAAATACCAGCAAATTTTCAAAATATTTGCTTGAATTTGGAACAGGATGGAAAATTTGACCGAAATATGTGCTCTGCAGTGTGGCAAACGGAGAAACACAACTAGTAATCGCTATTTTTCGGTTTGTTCCTCCAGCATCAGCTGTTCCCCAAAATGAGTTTGAGTTTGTACACTTTAGGGGCATTTTGAGTAGTTTCAACCTAGCTTTAACTAAATCCGACCAATTTACAGGTAGAATCATTTAAGAGTGTACGAATCACCAAACTAAATTGACTGTCAATCACCGTCAAGTATTACCGTCAATTAACGATGAGAGATAACACTTGAAATAACTATCGATATTACGGGGTTATTTATCGATGATTTGACGGATACTATTTCGAACAAAACTAGTCAAACATCAATAACAGTAATAATAATGATAATTAGCATAACAACACGATAACATCAAAAGAAGACCGAATTTTGCCACGTGTGTGTCACAAATCGCAAATCATTTCTAACAATGAAGTTTGACGATACTATCGATACCACACTAGCTTCGATAGTATCAACAAACCTTTGTACCATTCCCTTCGTTCGGTTTGTTTACTGATGAGCTTTTGATGTTTTTTTGGTTTTTGCATAAGTAAAAAAGGGAAAGAAATATATTGGATTTCAGTTTTGACATATGCTTGCGGGTGGCGCCGCCATCAAACGAATCGCCAAACTAACAAATGCGAGGGGTAACTTCGGGTAACTTTAACGTGAACGAGGGGTTATTTCGAAATGGCCGTTGCAAAAATTTACACAGGTTGGGTATGCCAGCCTGGATGTCTGTTCTCTGTGAGGACACATAGAAGAAAATCCTTTAAAAACCATCGTCCTGCACATTTTGCTTGCACACTAGTACCCTCTGTTATGCATGTTGCGGAGTAGCTAGCATTTGCAGGGTTTTATGCTGTAGGCACAGACAAACAGACATAACTCTTGGAAGAAAAATCAACAAAAATTATCGTACCTCACATTTAGCCTGAATACTAGCACCACAGACAAACAGACATAACACTCGTTTTCCATTCATCGTACCGATTAAACCGTCATTTCAAAATTGGGCTTAGTTGGGAATGTCTCCGTTTTGGTCAAAGTGGCGCTTTTTGATGAAAGAAGGGGAATTCCCCATAAAAAATACTTGCTACTTCGGGGGATACCCATATTGCTATTTGATATTTGGGAATGTCGATCATAGATGGTGCTAGTGTTCAGGCTAAATGTGAGGTACGATAATTTTTGTTGATTTTTCTTCCAAGAGTTATGTCTGTTTGTCTGTGCTAGCACCATCTATGATCGACATTCCCAAATATCAAATAGCAATATGGGTGTCCCTCGAAGAAGCAAGTATTTTTTATGGGGAATTCCCCTTCTTTCGTCAAAAAGCGCCACTTTGACCAAAACGGAAACATTCCCAACTAAGCCCAAATTTGAAATGACGGTTTTATCGGCACGATGAATGGAAAACGAGTGTTATGTCTGTTTGTCCGTGTTTAAAGGGTGCGCGTCTTGCGCGTATGTGAAATGAATAGAGTTACCAAATATTCAGATTAAAAATGAACTCGCCCAATCTGAACAAGGTTTTTTTCATATTAGTGGGGGTTGAGTGTACTGTAAACTGGTGTGAACATATTGAGCTTGCTGACGTTAAGGCCCAAACAGAATACTGCGTCAACGCATCCGTCAGCGTCAATTTGACAGTAAACCTATGGGAAAACTGTCAGAATAACGCTGACGGACGCGTTGACGCAGCATTCTGTTTGGCCCTTTAGCCGCACGCACACATCGACACGCGATTTGTTGTTGCTGTTGCTAGATTTTACATTGATTTTACACGTTTGTTTTTGTTTCCCCCCAGTTATACCCCGGTAAAAAACATACGTTTGAGTAAAAAAGCTCTATTTGAGTGAGCAAGCTCTATTTTGATGAGATAAAACGGATAAAACTACCCAGGTAACCAATAAGGATTAAAATAAGCAGTAAATCAGTCATTTATTAGCATCCCTGGCGTTTTATACTGCAGGTTGTTGTTTATCAGCTTTTTGACTGCATAACTGTTGCAAATTGGCATCCAAAATTCTATTTAAATTCTTCTTGTTGGTCACTAGCTGCAAATAAGCATTGTCAGCACTATAAGAGGGCTAGCAGTAAAGTAGCCGCATATTTTGCCAAAATAGCATTTAAGTAGCATTTAAGGCAACTTAAATGCTTATTGACTTGTTTTTAAATTGCATTGGAAATGCTTATTGGTTACCTGGGTATTTGAATGTGAATCTACTGAGAGGTAAAATGCGCAATATGTATTTATTAATATCACAGTTAATATTTAAAAAAACACTGCTGCGTTATTGCGACATTTGCCCCTATTTAGACTACCCCGATTTACACGATTATCACAGTCGAAGCTCGCACACGATTTCGCTCAAGGAAAATGAAGTGAAAAAAAGGGAAGGAAGGAAAACGAAGTCCGACTTATAAGTTGATTAAACTAAACGCCACTCTAGTGTCAGATTGACAGTGCAAAATGCGGTATATTTCATTAAATGATTATCACAGTAGTCTAAATAGTCATAAGAAGGGCAATATATCAGTTATATAATATATGAACGGAACTATATACATTTTCATCTGGGATGCCGTTAATTACGTCGCAGAGTTATACGTGTTGCATAATCATTGCAGAATTAGAATTAAATTTTGGATTTGGAAACTTTAATAATTAAATTATTCTACAAAAATTCGAGCGGTTCATGCAAACCGTGTTGCGTTTTAACGAAACGGTTAACCTTCATTATCGTCATTTTCTGACATATTTGACGAAATATTTACAATTTTCACCGTCAAAAAGCCGGGCTTCGGTAAAGCAGAACCACCCTGCTCTACTTTATCAGCCACGTTGGAATTTCTGACGGACGGATAAGAATGAATGATCGTCTTCGTTTTTCTTGCCAAGTAAAAGTGTCGGTTCTCGAGAATTGTGTCTAGAAAAAGTGTTTTATTGCGAGTTTTTCGCCAGTTTCGTTTGCCTATTCTTGTGCAGGTTGGTTTTACTTTGTGAAACTATAGGATTTTTGTAAAAAGACGCTGCAGACGACCGGCTTACGACGGTTCTTATTACTGATATAATCTATTTGTGTGTTTTGGCCAGCTCATCAATTTGTTTCAATTGTATATTTTTCGCTTTGCTTGTATAATTAGTATTGTTGCGTGTAATGATAGTGCCATAATTAAAAAGTTATCATTTGAAATCAGTTTGTAATTACTGAAATCTACATATTTTTGTAATGATTTAACACCTTTGAAAATGAATTATTTTCTGTTCTTTTTTTCAGTGAGTGATCAAAATGAAGTTGAAAGAGCTTCAGAAAATGGTAAACGTTGCATGGTCTCCGAGTCAGCAAGACACAATTATGCTTGCGGCCGGGACAGCAGCTCAACAGTTGGATGCGTCGTTCAGTACTTCTTCTTCGCTGGAATTGTTTTCCATCAATTTATCAGATCCAAGCTACGACCTCCAGCTGGTTGGTAGTCAAACTACCTCTCATCGATTCCACAAGGTTCTGTGGAGCCCTTTTGAATTTGGTGCTGCTCATCCGAACGGTTTAATAGTGGGTGGATGTGAGGGCGGTGTTATTCAGGTTTATAGTGCTTCAAAATTGCTGGCTGGAGAGAATGCATTGTTGGCTCAACAGGATAAACACAGTGGAGCAGTTCGTAGCATGGATTACAACCCGTTTCAGAATAACCTGCTGGCTTCGGGTGCTTCGGATTCGGATATTATCATTTGGGACATCAACAACACTACTGTTCCCATGAGCCCAGGTGCGAAGGTACAGCCGCTTGAAGATGTGCAGGGATTGGCATGGAACAGACAAGTTAAACACATCCTAGCGTCGGTGTTCTCGACCCGATGTGTCATTTGGGATTTGCGGAAGAGTGAACCGATCATCAAACTTAGTGACAGCCAATCGCGAATTCGTTGGCGAGTGGTCCAATGGCATCCGGAAGTTGCCACTCAGCTGTGGCTGGCTAGTGAGGAAGATCAAGCACCGTCCGTGCAGTTGTGGGATCTGCGATATGCTACGGCGCCGGCTAAGACGTTCCACATTCATCAGCGAGGCATGTTGGGCCTCACCTGGTGTCCGCAAGATTTCGATCTCGTAGCTTCCTGTGGTAAAGATAACAAAATCTACTGCTGGAATCAAAATTCAGAAGAACCGGTATGAAAAGGTTTAGAATGTTTTAGCAACAGTTAGTTTTTATTTTACATTTCAGAATGGAGAAATATTATCTGAACTGGCGTCCACTAATCAGTGGACTTTCGACGTATCTTGGTGCCCAAGAAATCCTGCACTAATTGCCGGATCAAGCTTTGACGGTAACGTTACTGTGTACTCGATTTTTGGAGGTGTTCATCAGCAGGTTCAAACCACAAATAAAATTGCGGATTCGTTTCCCGGCATGGAAAGCATCGGTCATGAGCCTGTCTCTCAAGCTAACGTACAACCTCAGTCGGTTTGTAGTGACTTAAAACGCGCTCCGAAGTGGTTGAGGCGTTCGGCTGGTGCTAGCTTTGGCGTAAGTTATTGTAGGTTAATAGAAAAAGGAAATACTAGTTTTGATTTTGCAGTTTGGAGGAAAACTTATCACCTACAATGGAAATAGTCGATCGGTAACGGTAAACCAGGTGATAACCGATCCGGAATTAGTTGACCGTGCTACGCGGTTGGAGCAAATTCTTGAAAAGGGAAATTTCGCTGAATACTGCCGGGCGAAAGCTGACCAAGCGACTGACCAACATTCACGGTTGCTGTGGTATTTTTTGAAGGCCAATTTCGAAGAAAATCCGCATGCTGAAATGCTTAATCTGCTCGGTAGGTGCCTTTGGACTGTTTTACAATAAGTTGAATCAATTTATTTATTTTGGATTTGTAGGATATCATACTGAAGATATTTCAAGTAAATTTAAAAAGTATACAGAAAATAACGATAAAACTGTGGATGATCATCGAGCCAAAGCCAATCCAGTGGATGGATTGACCGATCAAATGGCAGGTCTTAGTCGGGTAAGTTTTGGCAACTTTTGTCGTTAATTACTTTTTTGTTCCAACCTCGATTTTGCTTGTATGCTTTCTGATGCGAATTGGCTGCAGTTTATTCAATCTTTTTTTCATTTTAAATTAGGGCTTTAAAAGGATAGAAATCAAATAGTTGGTATGTCCAATTTTTTTAGATTTAAAACTGCTAGTGGCTTATGACTATGGCTTTTGCTCCATCTAGGTACAAGTTTAACAGCAGTAGTAAACGAGTTTTAGGAAAGCAATAGACAACACATTGCTGACAAGTGTCGTGCAAAATAACTCTACAGCACGTCATTTGAGTGCATCTTATTCTGCATATGAAACCCGGATCCAGAAGACTCTTTGGTGAAGTTTATGCTCCGTTGTCAAGAGCAGTCCAACAAGTGCGACTTCGGGAAGTCTGCGACAGAGAGCAGATTGATCAATGTTATCGATAAAGTTTTTCTGTTCGCTCCAAGTGACCTGAAATAATGAAATTACTGTAAAAGTCAACTTTAACAATGATGAAGTTATGAAGTAGGTTTATGTAAATCGGACAAGCATCAGACTTGAACGACCAGCTGTTCTACTAGTGGTCAGGGATGGTTCGATTACTTTGACTCCATTTTGATTTATTTGACAGTACCGTCTCAGCGGATCCAAATATGACAAAGTTATGTATGAGACGTTTGTAGAGCAAGCTATAATCTATAATTTTGCTGAATGAAGTTTTGCTGTATCTTTTGTAGTTATGGTGCTACGATGCTAGTAGTATCTTATTACTGACTAAATGAACGTTCATTTAGTCACTGATGAGTTACTAGCATTGTAGCACTGTAACTACAAAAAGACACAGCAAAACTTTGTTCAGCAAAATTGTAGAAAAGAACTTTGTCATATTTGGCTCGGCTGAGCCGGCACTGTCAAATGAATCAAAATTGGCTCAAAGTGATCGAGCCATCCCTGCTAGTGGTCTTTCCGTAAATGTTACGTTAGGTCTAACAACCGGATCTGTAAAGAAAGGGATTGCGGGCGCAACATTTAAGTATTTATCACATCTACTGCAGTGTCGACAATAAAGTAGAGCAACGTGCCGCATTGGTGTTACACGGGAAACAAATAAAGAATGTCATTAGGTGGAAGCCCATTAATTGACCGAACAAAATTTTCCCCCGTTAACCTCTTCTTCGGTGTCGATGCAACCCATGAACAGTGGATGTGGAATCGTACGAAGAAGTGCTGGTACTAAAAGCGATACAAGCGAAACAAACTCTATCGGATCATCCAGCTCTAGAGGACTGCTCCGCGCTCGTCCTATAGACAAAAAAGCCCGTGCAGAAGATGACGAAGATGATATGCAAGATGAGAGTAACCTAAGTGTTCGGAGATGAGGGTAACTGTTCTAATGGCTAAATTCTCTAGTTATAACCTTGCATCTATTAACATTAACAACATCACGAAGGTTGACCCACCTCGCAACTTCATACGAACACCAGAGCTAGATACCGTTTTTCTCCAGTAGGTAAAGAATAAGTAGCTTTCTTTTCCTGGTTTCAACGTGGCCTGCAATATGGATCACGCGAGATGTGAATCAGCAATCGCGCTTAAAGATTATATACCCAGCATTCTCACACGTGGAGAAGAGCTTGGATGGTCGACTCGTCGCAATACGCGTACAAAATACTGTGTGCTTTGTTCGAACGACTCTTCGAGTCCAGACACAAGCCCATCTGAAACTTGTACGGCAACTACAGCTGCACGACTTGAAGTTGTACCACAACCGTAGCTTCCACGCGCAACTACATTCCCACTATTCAGCACACGTTTGCTCCTTTACATACCACAAAGCTTCAACAGCCCGAATTTGCCTTCCCCACCTTGACCGCGAACAGGGACGCGGCTTTTGGTAGCTTCGTCCTCATCTGACCGCGCAAACATAGTGGATTTCCAGATACAGTGGGAGTCAGGGTCGTTAAATGTCCTGCTTGGTGGCACAAATTTGAAGACATTTGACATTTTTTCTTGCGGCATGTTTCAAGTACACGCGCAACAAAAAGGATCATAGCACTGGCCCCACAATTGTTTTGTATTCTAACAGCTGGCGGCGAAGTCTGTCGTATGAAACAAAAGGTCAAGTTTCGATAACGGAATGTAACACCTAGACTTTGCTTTGCTTTTATTTCCAGTTGCGCACGTAAGCACAACATACAGCTTTCCCTCAACAACGCGGTTTTCAGTAAGAACTTTGCCAATAAGGACGGCTTTGAGTAATAACATGCGGGGTAACGTGTTCTATCGCTTGTCCGTATTATTCCATCTAAAACTGTGTCATTTCTATATGACATTTTGTGTGACTGATCATCGCACATAAGAGAATAATTGCTTACTATCACGTACATATTAGGGCTAGTTTCGACGCTTACAATAGATAGGCAATGTCGATACATTGCAAGCCGGGTAAACGTGTAGAAACAGTGTCAACCGTATCAGTCGGTGGTGCTAGTACTAAATTCGTCAACGGAGATCTACACCAGCTAGTTGACATAATGGATATCAATTGCGAAGCCAAAAATCAAATCCGTCTTCGTTACAAATCGAGTGAAATATTCGGAAATTTCAATGCGGAAATTTCGGCCTAATATGGAGTAAGAAGGAAACTTCCAAAGAAGTCGTGCCTTGATAATGCAAGAGTCCCGCAGATGCGCTGAACTTTCAGGTTCAAAGTTACAAAACTTACAAAAGCAGCAGGTGTCGGATGATGCCTTGCCAATATTCCTGTGTCCGGTTAGGAGTCCCGTTGATAGTGGGTAGTTCACTACTAGGTAAATTGAGCAGTTTTTTAGCTACTGCAGGATTTGGGTAGGTAAACTGTTTAGCTTATTTACAACCCTGTGTTTGATTCCAACGGGATCCTATTTCTAGCTTTTCCCATGTTAGTAATTCGCCTTTCACGGCGGATATGGGGGTTCCCAACTATACTTCGTTATCAATCGAGCTTCCCGCAGAGTTTATCGTGTTAGTTAAAAGGAGAGGAGATGATATAGACCAGCGAGAGTGTATCGTTCGATCGTACTGCTTAAGGTCGACTTCAAAATCCTCTTGCGTGTGATAAAATCCCTAGTAGAACAAATACTCCGAACTCATCGTGTACTGAGCAACGTATAGAAGTGTGCAAATTGCGATCGATCTATTTCTCAAGCTATGCTCTCACTGCAGGATCGTATAGAACATCTCAAGGCAAGTAAGTAAGCAGAGAGGGAAGATGATTTCTTTCAAACGCGAGCATGCGTTCGATTGGGTTTTTTCACACGCATTTCTGCAACGAACTCTCCATGGGATTCAACGAGGATTACGTCTGCTGACTCTCTAGAATTGTTGATGCCTCTTCGTCATGGCTATAAGTAAACGATCACCTGTCACAGCCGTGTCGCATCGAACGATCTGTTCGTCAGGGAGACCCGATCTCAATGCTGCTATTTGTACACTATCTCCATCCGCTGGTTACACGAATAGAGCGTGTATCCAGTGGAGACATTTGCCTTGCTTACGTCGACGATATAACGGTAATAGCAGCCTCTACAAATAAAATCGTTCGGATCTATCAGCTTTTCAATGGATTTGAGACCGTAGCCGGATCCAAATTAAATCGACAAAAAACTTTTGCTCTCTATGCCGGGTTTATGAACGGAAGCCCTTTGGTAACGTCACTGACGAACTGACATGACACATAGAAGAAAATCCTTTAAAAACCATCGTCCTACACATTTTGCTTGCACACTACCACCTTCTGTTATGCATGTTTCGGAGTTGTTTGAGTATGCAGGGTTTTTACATTTGTATGGGTTTCTACTGTTAATTAGAAGCAACACTCGCGCGCCGCAGTGTGGTCATGTTGCAAGACATGCTTTTTTGAATGAGTGGTTTTTGATTGGACCATGGAATTAACGCGAGTGTCTGTTTGTCTGTGGTAATACCATGATTAAAAACAAATGACAAAACATAGGTTTGCAGCTCATTACACACGCGCTTAACCTGCAGCAGAAAGTGATATTGATGAACACGTTTTTCACAGCAGAAATAGGCTTTCTGTCATCAATCATGCTACCACTGTGCGTCAACACGGCAAAACTAACTGCAATAATGGGAAATTTCCTTTGATGAGTGGATCGGTGAACGAGCTGGAGAGAACTTAAACAAACAAAGGAAGCACATCCACGATGCGATTAGTACTGCAGTGCGAGAAGAATTGAGCCAGAACATAAATGTTGGTTGCAACTGTGATGCGCCAGAGGAGAAAGAGATACTAGAGCTGTCGAAAAGAGACTTTATCGTCGTAAGAAACGCCAGCACTGGAATCGTATTTTGCGGAAGTGGAAAAATTCTTCGAGAGGAACGATACGTAAGCTTCTTTAAAACGATCAACGAAATTAGGACCGTGTCCAGTTATGTGCAACAACAAGGAGGTGAACCTGACTTCAAGGTGGTGTTCGATTCAGTTTAACGAATTGCGTGGTGGCAAATTATGCTTTATTATGGATTTCCAACATGGTGATAGTTTTGAAGTGACTGATGAATTTGTCAAAACGATATAACGCAGAAACGATATGCACAGTAAGTTAGATAACCTCTCCGAGAGCTCCCAGGCAGCAGGTCTCAGTCAATGTAGCAAAGACCAAGTCTATGATAGTGAACACTGACAATTGCACCAACTTTATAGAAACGGGACAACAGGTTGAGCAGGGGGAAGCCTTTCACTATCTTAGTAGCTAGACAACGGCCAATTGTGATACCAACACTGCTGTAACCACATATAACAGGAAGGCCAGGGGTGTTTTTACAAGTCTGTGAAACATTTCGCGATCAAACCAGATCACTCAAAGCCTGAAATTTCAACTCAAAAGTTGAATTGCTATACGCCTGCGAAATATAGATATTTGTTAACCGCTGCTTGCGATATATCATTCGTACCTAGTGGCTGTCCACTTGATATTCAACGAGGAACTTCATTGTCGATGTCATCAACGGCTGATAACAACAGAAGTTCTAGAACGTACTAGATCAGACATACCTTGAGGAGCAGAGCGAACGAGATCTGCAGAAAAGCACTCAACTGGAATTCGCAAGGACAACGTAGAAGAGGCAGACCCAGAAGCTCATTGCGATGCAGCTTATCCAATGACATCCGGGTTGTTGACGTGAAGTTGCCCTGGCGACCAGTAAAAGCCATGGTGGGTTGCCAGTAGGGGGTCACCGTAATCGCAACCGTGTCTGTTTTGACAAGTGAATGGTCGGTGGTTCGAATCTTAGTAGAATCAGACCATTCGATGATAAGTCCCATTGGCATGGGTTTATTTTCAGGCCCATCATTACCCTTCTTTCATGCTTAATTCTATATTACTCCGATGAAGCCTTTTACAGTACAAAAGTCACTTTTATAGTTAAGTGTACTGGTCAAAGGAACGCAATGAGTCCTCGCCAGGAACGGCGATAAGCGGAGACAACAATAATGTAATCCGTGAAGTAAAAGCCGTAGATCAGCTACAAATAGGGCATTCTACGGTAGCCAGCACGTTTACATTAGCGGGTAGTATTGCAATTGTGAACAAAAACCGAGTGTTTCTGACTTGATCAAAGTAAATAAATCGTTGATTGAATTATTAAACTATCTAAAATACCACAACAGTGAACATTTTCATTTACATTAGGAGGTAGGGTTTTTCGAAAAAAAGTTATAAGTTATTATTAAAATTTCGAAAGCGCAAAGCTGTTTTTCTAACTTAATTTCATTTAGCTTAAATTTGTTTTTGTGCTTGACAGTGTGTCTGAATATTAGTTACATTAAACGTTCACAAAGAGACTGTTTTGCTTACTGTTACTTTTAATCCATATGAATCTCGTCTATATCGAACCATTTGCAACAACATGTCATGCTTTTTTCAATATATCACGAATAGAACAATTCAACCGAAACGGATCCAAGTACCGACGATAGCACTGACCTTTCGGTAAGATGATGTGGTGTTTTCGTTAGAGGAATATATGACGTGTACTTAGTTAGTAAGATATTTATGTCACTGTATCGTAGACGGTTGACCCCTGATTTAGACAATATTATTTCATTGTTAGGCTTTTGTACTATTCACACTACACTAGTCTGTTGATACCCCTTTAGACAGCCAGCCATTGTAATGCTTCACTCTAGTCGTTGGTTATATATGAAGTTTCTGTATGCGTTCATTTCGTTAAAAAAACTCTAATTTTTGTTGTAGAATCTGGATAACAATGCAGTCTTTGATGCCATCGCTGCTGGAAATAAAATTCTTGCCGAACAATCGCCAGATCAAAAAACCGACAATGAAAACGAGAAGAAATTTGAAGTCCCGTTCAAAATTCGTACCGGTCATGATAATGAAGGCTTAATATGTGAGGCTCTGTTGACTGGAAATTTGGAAGCGGCTGTAGAACTTTGTATGGAGGCTGGAAAGACTTCCGAAGCGCTAATTTTAGCTATGAATGGTAACATTATTTTAAAAGGAAAATCGAACTGTTTAATTTAACTCACATTGTATTTTTAGGTGGTTCGGAGTTGTTGGCCCGCGTCCAGTATCGGTACTTGAAGAACAGCGAAAGTTATCTGTCCAACATTATTTCGGCTTTGGTGACAGAAGACTGGAGTGGTGTTGTTACACAATGTACCATTGACTCTTGGAAGGAAGCACTGGTGGCTGCGTTGACTCATTGCAAGAACCAACTGCCTTTGCTATGTGAGAGGCTCGGTGAGCGGTTGCAAATGGAAGCAGCCGGCGACATGGAATTGGCCAAAAATGCTATTTTGTGTTATATTTGTGCTGGAAGCACTGAAAGACTGGTTGAAGCATGGAATTTGCAGAAACCGAACAATTCAATGAACGATTTTGTGAATGGCGAACCAGACAAAAATAATAATAGTAACCGTGACTTGCAAGAACTGGTTGAGGTTGCAATGTTGCTGCAAAAAGCTTTAGAAAAGCAAGGTCGAGCATCTAACGTATCAGGAAAGCTGGCCGATTTGCTAGCGCAGTATGCGCATCTACTTGCAACTCAAGGTGCTTTGGGTTCGGCATTAGTTTATCTCGTAAACAGTACAGATCCTAAGATGGAGCAATTGAAAGATCGTTTGTGTCATGCTTTGGGCCATATCAATGCCGTGCCAGTAGCACAACAAAATTCATATTATCACAGTGGTCCGCGAGGTTCAATAAGTAATCAGCAGCAACCTCCGCCATTCAATCCAATGTTTCCGACTATCGGACAAGCCAGCAAGATGAAGAATTGGCAGGCGGCGAACGCTCCCTCTGCACTACCCCAACCGGCTGTTCCTGCCGCTGTACCAACAATTCCGGCTTCAATAAACCAACCTTCTTGGAATACTTCTCCGTTCCAGCAACCTCCAGCGGTGACACCGTTTAATCCAACTCCATCATTACCGCCGGTGGCTCCCATTGCATCGAAACCCCCAATGGGTCCTCCAGTATTAGACAACAGCCAACCCCCACGACCTGCATCGGTTAGTTCTCAAACCGGTGGAACAACTTTGGGTCGTGCCAAGTATGTTCTAGATCCATCGGTCACTACGGGACCGAATTACGGCCAAACCGCACCCAACCCTTACCAACCCAATCCATTTCAATCACCACCAACACCACAGTTTAATCAATTCAACAATCAACCGATCAACCAGCAACCCCAGCCAGCACTTTATAATCCAGTTCAAGTTGCTGCACAACCAACAAATAATTTCAAACCGTTTACTCCGGCTCCACTGGTGCAGCCATCTTCGTATCTTCCCGGGGTACCTCCACTAGACGTATCACAGCAAAACTATCCGAGTCAACCGACAGCAACAGTACCACCACCGCCATTTGGTAACATGCAAAAGAATCCCACTCCACCACCAGGATGGAACGATCCTCCAGCACTGAAAAGTGCTCCTCGAGCCCAGGTAAGCTTGTCAATTCAACCATTTCTCTCAAATTACCCTCTAATACCCTCTTCTGTCCTAATTTCTTTCTCTATCTACTGTTTTTCGTTCTCCTATGGTGAACGAACGCTTTTCTTCCGTTATCAACCGCGTCGTTCTACATGTGTATATATATAGTTTAGTGAACAATATGAAATGTCGGCAATCCATGCTGGCACCCGCAGATGGCGCAAAATAATTGACTCACATGACCATTCGTCAAATCGGTCCTCACCGACGCAGGTTAGACCGCTTACCTGTTTGCTTTGCATTGCATTCCTGTGTTCTTGTTATTTTCGAATCCCCCTCGATAGGTACTTACTGCATTTACTGTTTCGTTTTTCTTTTCGTTGTGGTTTTAAACTCATCCCATTTTAACGCCCACATAGTACGTCCTATTTCAGTCTCCGAATGAGCATATTGAGACGTATTTTTTTTATTTATTTGTTCGAAGATTCATCTGACACTGTTGTCTACATGAACAAAAACACTAACTAAATAACTTAACTAAAATTTATTCTGGCTATATTTCGTGCGTATGAATTTTGGTGCAAGAAACTCTCTATTTCGTAGAAAGCGTGGGATGACACTGATCTTGATTTGAGCCATGACGGCGGGGCAAAGTTTCCTAATGTAGCCCCTTTCAATTTTTCGTCTTTTTTTCCAATGTGTTGATATTCAACAAACGAAAAGTTTTGAATGAAATTGTGTTGAATGGCTTCCAGTCTGGATGACTAAATACTTATATATAAGGGCTCCATACCACAACTGCGTATTCAATTACGGATCGCACGAGAGAGTAGTAAAGAGAACCCTGGCAATGTGGATCCCTAAATTGGTTGGTGACTCAAGGTACACCGAGGTCTTAGATAACGGAGACTCTATCCAACGACTTGCCATCGAAGTTGAAGTTCCATATAATCATACATAAGTTGACATCTTAGTAACACTCAGCATACATCATACAGTGAAAAGAACAAAGGCTTGGAATTGCCCCCTTGGGGGACATCAGATCGGTTACAAAATTGATTCGAATGTGCGTTTTCTAGTCTCACAGAAAGACGCCGGTTAATCAGATAGTCCACAAAGTTGGACACCACACTCAGCCGATTTACCTTGATCAGTTCTTAAAGATGATCGAACGTATAGCATCTGGTTCCGGTTACATTGAGAAGTTTCGAAGAAGTCAATTTCGCGTCTCAAGTATTCCCTCTGGATCATATCGAAGCACATTGTCGATTATTCGTGTAGCAAATTTTTCACTTTGGAAGGCACTGGAGAAATGATTTGCAAATAAGTAGCAGGTTTTGCATTTCAAATACGATTGGAACCGTTTGGGATCCCGCTTGAAACTTCTTTAAGTACGCTGCACGTGTGTAGCTGTTACTGGCTAAAACGAACTCTCGTTTTATAGATAGCATAGATTTAGCACGCTCTTCTTAATGTTCGTAGTTTCTAATTGGCCCATGGGGGTTTCTGTCTAGGTCGAGTTGCAGGCACGTGGATAATAACATAACATTCCATTCGACGTGTGTATCAGATAGTCAACCGCTTCATTGACGTAGTTAGCATTGTACAAGGGGATCCAATAAACCATCGCTATGGAACGGCTTAAGGCAACAAAATTAGAGAATTCGTAGGGCAATACTAAGAGATTATGGCGGAGCGTAATACTACGAACCAGTCTGTCGAATGTCGATTTCAAGACAACGTATGATAAAGTCGAACGAGAACAGCTCTGGCTGATAAATGAACGAGTATGGATATTCGGATACTTTTATAACGCGCTAAGGGTTAAGATAAACGGCGTATCAAAAAGGGAAGCGGTACGTATTTCAACAAGCTCCATAATCCATTCCTAGACCTCGCAGACGACTTCGACATTATTACTAGAAATTTTACGATGACGGTGGCAATCTACACCCGTTCATAAGAGAAAACTAGAAGAATTGCACTAACAAACAATGTGTCGAAAACCAAATATATGATATCTTGATGGAGAGGACAACTTTCGCCTTCTACGGACAGTGCATATTGATGGCTAGCCAGCTAGACTTAGGAGGTTCAACGCCGCATTCAAACCTACTTTCCACTCGGCAAGCTGTTTTGATCAACGAGTAACGTTGTACGAAACGTGGGTTAGAGTGTTAGAATAATGGTTCTTCCCGGTCTTGAAACTGTAACTGTTGCCTGCCAGCCAGTTCGATATCCAGTGAAAGGTAAGCAGTGGCTGAGTGGAGAAGAAGAAGAAGTGACCAAATGACAGCAACAGCAGATGAATTTTGCTCATTATCTATGATCATATAAACTCCATCAATAATATACCTAATCAGGCGAATCATGCATTTACAAACTTTGAACTGTCTGCGACCTGTATTTATGCAGCAGTGAAAATGTCTATCATCAATTTCTATGGAATTAAAGTACACTTTTGCGAGCAAAATGTTATTTGTACAAAAGCAGGAAGCAGTCCCAATTGCAAATTACTGCAGCTTTATGTAATGTTTCACCTGGAATAAGATTGCAAAGGGGTTATACACTGTTTGTTCGCCTCCCTCTAAATGCTCTTTTAATTTATCATGCCTTCAATTAAACTAAATTCTGCTTTTTGAAAATACTTCAATTTATCTTTCGTTAATTGAAAAACTCATACATATACTGTAAGTACTTATTTTGTTTTATTCATGCATCATTCAATTACAGCCAAAGGTTGATAACACCCCCGTTGCGCCAATCACTGCTCCTCTTCCGGGTGGATTTCCGGTTGGAACTCAACCGCAGAATGGATATCCTGATCCGAACAGCAACTATATGACCGGTCAGTACTTACCGACGGGTACTGGCCCCGGGTTACCTGCTCAGCAACCGACTATTTTCAATCCCGCTGCAGCTGGAATGCAGCAGCAGCAAACACCGGGAGGTATAAACTATCAGAACTTCCAGTCGAATCTACCGTTTCAGCAGCAGCAGCAGCAGCAGCAACAACAACAACAGCAACAACCGCCTGTGGGTAATAATTTCAATGCAAACCTCAGGCATCAGCCTGTGCCAGTGGCCCCAACTGGACCGGAACCTCCCAAACTCAAACCGCCACTACCGGAGGAATTTGCGTATTTGCAAACAGTATTTGAAGACCTGAAGAAGAATTGCATAGCGGCTGCAGGAAATCCGGTATGCTTAGAAAACTTCCGATATAGAAAAAAACTAATTCAAACTATAAATTTTTCCAGCAAACGAAACGAAAATTAGAAGATGTCTCGAAAAGATTAGAAACACTATATGATCTGCTACGTGAGCAGAGAGTATGTATTATTAACAATACACATCAGAAGTGTAGAATTTACCCAAACTAATTTCTGCGTCGCTCTTTACAGCTATCTCCAAACACGCTTGCTGCATTGACGCAGCTGGTGCAACTAATCCAGGCTGGCGACTATGCCAACGGAATCGGTTTACATACGCAGATGGTGTCTGGTCCAGATTTTTCCCAGATTGCGAGCTTTATGCCGGGCATCAAAGTTCTGCTGCAGTCCGCGATGCAACTGCAAGTTTACTTACGATAAATTTTTGTTGTTGCGGTGTCGAAAGTTGTTCAGTAAGGATATGCTATAGGTATGCGAATTATATAGAGTATATCAATAGGTAATTTGTAACACGATATTTACCTACTGTTAACACTAGGGATGAATCAGTGAAAATTGGAACTGAGTAACGCAGCTTGCATTTATTCTTTCATTTTTCTTATGGTCCCTTTATACGTTGTGCTTGGATCAAATACGTTCAATGTCTGATTATTTTTCCTTAATCCTCCTTTTCGTACTGTGTATGATCGTACTTGTATGCAAGCCAGTGCTATAAACTCTGAGATTGTGTTTCAGAATTTGAATTTTTTCATCGATTCGATAAGTTTATTTACATGTATTCTCTTTATTACTGTTTTATGTATCGAAAATATTGTATCGAGAAATAAATTCAATTTATTAACCAATTTGCGTAATGTACAATGTATTTCTCTGGTTTTATTTTCAGATTTATATTATACTGTAAGGCTAATATCACTTGTGAGTTGTGACGATACGCTAAGCTATTGTATATATATAAGGAAAAACCACTTGTGCAAAGCAGGTGAGTCTTGTGAACGAATATTTATCTTGTCCACTTTGTACATTGCATCACTATCGATATATTAATAGATTTAAAATGTAAGAGGAAATCGTGTTACAATATTTTCCCTGATTTATTATACAAAACAAAGAATATCTTTATGTAGAGTTGCGGCATTAATTTTTTTAGCGTTTCCAGTGTTTCTATTTTAAGCCTACCTTGATAAATTGGTTCTTCAGGTACAGGTAACACGAAAACAAAGTAGGCCCAATAATTAGAAGCATGCCGAAAATATCCTATGCCCTGTGTCATTTATAAATTTCACTTAATAGACCATCATACAAATTCGTCTTTTGCATCACCCCATAGCTATGCCTTTTGCCTTGGTTACGTGTACATAAACGACTGCCGAGGATTCGCGATTGCAATCGAAAAGAATTGAAGTTTTTTTCTATGAATTTCAGTGAACACTTTTGCCAAAATCATTAAAATATCTCTCTAAATTACTAATCGGGCGGCAAGGCAAAGTTTTCTGTGCCTCAAGTTAACTTCCGCGAGTGATTCGACGAGTTGCGAGCTGTTTCTTAAGATCCTGTTGGGTGCTCTTGACTGCCCTGCTGTTCTGTCGCAGCTTCAACTATACTGTCCCTTTCGGCCTCAAAGGAACCAACAGTTCCAATGCGTCGATTCACACCGTATTAACTATGGACTTCACGAGTCAGTTCGTCGTATGGCTTTGGAATACAATCGTCGCGGAAATAGCATGGACTTTTAGCTACTTTTTTGGGCAGTTTTTAAATGTTCTTTTGTGTAGTTATTTTACTGATTCTATGTATATGTCTATGTCTTGTTCTATGTATTTTATTGTATATCGATGTAAAAGACACTGGGTTTTTGTGCCACTTTGAGTAAGAGTATGTAACTTACTCAAGGTGGCTTTTCCCAGTCCAATCAAATTCATTAAGACGTATAGTCGGATGAATTACTCAAATAATAATAATAATAATAATAATCTAGTTCGATGCATGGCAGTTGGTCTCCAGTTCCGCGGGCATCCAATGCTAACAAGAGCTTGCTCCACCTGGACTTGGCACCTCGCTCGCTTTGCCCATCTTCGTCATGTTCCTTCTGGATTCGTTGCGAAAACCATTTATGCAGTTCGACATCTTCTATTTTCGGGGGTTCTCTGGAACATCAAACTTATCCACTTATAGTGAAATACTGGTTCCCCGGAATCTGGTTGGAGTCCGTTTTCGTCAGTTTTTGATCGTATAACTTCCGGGCACGGCTTTTCGAGACCGTATTATATTGGGGCCTTCTGAACATTGAACTTACGCAATTCAGCTTGAGTTTTGGCCTTCTGCACGAAACTTTTGCTCAGATTCAGATGTTTTTACTACGCAGGAGACAGTTTCCCGCCGAAGGCCCCAGCCACGCGACTGTGATCCTTAACAGTATACGGACGCCTTTTTTCTCCACATCTTGACTCACGACCGGCAGTCAGATGTTCTTCGAACCGTTTTATGACACGAGAAACCGTAGAATTCGGAATTACCATTTTTTTGCAGATGGCACAATATGATAGATTCTTACTTTCGATGTAGGTACTTGTGCAGATTTTTTTCGCAAACGAGCTGTTCTTTCGACTCCGTTTTTTATATTTTGGCGCACCTGAAAAAGACACACAGTATAAACAATGCACTTTGAGGTTTCTTCGTGCAAAGTTTCAAATAATTTTACCCAACGGTTCAAAAGTTAGTTAGTTGATAACCTTAAGACATACACTTTTTTGTTAAAAAAGTGCCGTGTCTGCAGTTAAAGCGCTATTTGAAACTGTTTGTCCGTGATGAATAGGAATTTTGTTACGGCGATATAATATCATAGATGAAACGCGGATTCGTCACAGTGAAGAGAAGACGGTGAAAGCAAGTAGGGTATAAACTGCTTCACAAGAAAGAGCGTTCAAACGCATGGCTGTTAAAAAATCCACGGTTTTTCGAACATATCCGAAGGTAACACAAAGTTTGGTTCGTGAATCGTAATTTACCGAACTGCCAAACCAGCCAGAACAGTCAGTAGGCAAGTGTATGGCCTCTGTATTTTGGATCCCGCATGGAATTTCGCTCATCAGCTTTCTATCAAACGGTCAGACATTTCACAGAGATGACGCAATTAAGCAAAAAAGGTTTTACATGATAAGGAAGAATGCTTTTGGAATTGAACTATTGCGGCAAAAAAAAATGCAATTACATTTTATTTTGTGGCAAACGGATGCACTTACTATTATGAAAATTAGATTTCAATCACCCATTATTCGGGCCCCCAGAATTAAATCTCACCTCAAATGTCTGAAAGGAAGTTTGCTGAAAATTGTTAATGAATTCGACGTTATTTTTAAGGGGTTATATACAGGTAGAAGGCTTAAAAAAGTCGTTTTTTCTAGAATTCGACTAGAGAAAACCCTTCAACTGATCAAAGTGAAAATTTGTATACATCTTACAGTGGCTTTTGGCTGTATTTTAACATATTTTGTTTTTGGAACAAGTTATTTAAATAGCTGCTTTAGTTAATTTCCTTAAACTCTTCTAAAATAAGGCGTCATGCGGTGACCACGATATCTTTGGACTGAATAATCGGAAATCGAAAAATCAAAAGGAATCGATGATAAAATATAATATCTATAGTTTGATCAAAGGATTTCGCAAAATAATCATTTTTGACGAAACGGCGGCTTTAAATTTTGCTCTCAAATTGTCCATAAAATGAGAAATATTAATCGGTAAGGAAAAACCTTTGATTAATCTCTAGAATATATCCTTAGAACACTTGTGTCAAAATTTGAAGTGATTCGGTTCAGCCGTTTTTGAGAAATATTGCTCACCGCCTTTGAAAACACGGTTTTGAGAAACGCGCGTTCAAAGTTTTGCGTTCCTTCTTCAATTGCTCTGACACTTCGTTACAAATATATGACTTCGTTAATATTTGCCGGATTGGTATGAAATTTTATGTGTGCATACTTAAAAATATATGTACACTACGATCATGAAATAAACAGAAAATCAATTTTTCAAAAATTCTAACTGTATATAACCCCTTAATAGTAAAAGCAGAAATATTGTAGGTTTAATGTCTAGTCACAGAATATGCTTTGAACTAATCTATCAGTTGAACCACCAAATCTTAGAGGGTTACATTTTGCATTTCATTGAAAAACAAAAAAAAAAACATTTCATCAAACTGGGATGGTTGTGTCTTCGTTCTTCTTTTTAGATTATGTATATGCATTAGTATTAAAACAGTGCAAAATGAATCATCAACCTTAGGTTTCATCATCATCTTTTAAATTTAAAAGTTCGCTTTTATTCTAGAAGTATGTCAAAATAAAGAAAACTACTAGCCATTCGTTGTGTTTGTCTGTATTAGATTTTTTATTCACGACCATAATATCAAAAATCAGGAAACATGTGAGAATGTCGGTTAGCTATTTGACAATTTGAGCATTAGTATCACTTACGGTTTGAAGATGGAACGCTTTTATTAAGAGTTATATATTTTTCAGACGTAGACGTGAAATCAACAGTAAATTTTACTTACAAAGCACCCTAAAAATTCAACATCAACATCATCATACCAACTAGCCAACAAACAAGATCTATTCGTACATTATTTATTGCCATATTCCCCTTTCAGTGTTCCTAACAGTGTAACTGCGCTATGATAATCGTATAAACTTTAAAAAACATCGAGTGTGGTGTTGATATGTGCTGCTGCTTACTTTGCCATAGTTATTGATAAGCTGGTAATATTACAAATCACAATCATACTTGCTATTACTAACACATACTAAGTATCAAAAATGGACGCATTCGTTGGTACATTAATATTTCGACAAATAGTTTGAGCCTAAGTGTTTAAGTAAAACCGATACTAAGTAGATCACGATTAGCGTCGAGATGGTTATGGTCATCCAACCGAGGAATGTTATTTCGGTTTCCGGAGGATGAACGTGATCCTGTAGGCCTAACCAACCTCCCTTTTCGACTAGCCAAGCACTGAGGTCTTCCTCGATCACATCGGTGGTGCCTTCGATCAGCTGCTGCAAGTAGTCATAATGTTCCTGGCGTACGCAATCGACTGCTAGTCCACCGGCAATAGCGAACAGCGAGATCACCTTTCCCCAGGTGATGTCTGTTTTGAATAGATCCTTTGCTACCACATGCAGCAGGTAGCAAACTGAATCAGGCTCGGTCAGCTCACCCCAAGGTTCAAGCGAAATTTGTCTGGTTACGTTCGTATACAATCGCGGATGCATCCTTTCCAGTTCCTCGCCCATGCCATTGAGGACGGGAATGGTTTCCCGAACGACCACACAGTTCGAAACTTCCATTGTGCTTCGCAGGCGTTGCACTATTTTGCGGTTCAGCAGACCAGCTCGCTTCAGACGAGCGCGGATATATTCGCCACAGAGACATTTTCCCTGTTTTGTTTTTGTAGCAACACAAATAGAGAGACGGAGAATAGTGTTAGAATAGTTGACCTTGAATATCGTCAGATAGGCGTGACGGAAATGAATGTGTTGCTGTATCTACTGCTGTACACTGTTATGTTTTGTTTGTAATGAATTATTATTTGGTGCTTGACTTTCTCCGAAATGCATAGCAGATTGATTCAAAGCATGAATTAATGATTGCCTTAGCACCATTTATTAGATCTTACCTGGCTGACTACATCTTGCGTCGTGGTAAGGTGAAGAATTGGACTGCGTCGGTTGGTCCAGCCTACAACGTTGGTAAACTTGCTGGTTGGCGTCTGGGGCGTCTGCGATGACATTCTGGTGCCCTGCCAATGAAGAAGAGATTGTCCAGTGGGAAGCTGCACACTCGAACGATCGCTGCTGCTGCTGCTGCTACTACAATCGTGGCCCGGACAATCAGACTAGTTTTATAACTTGAATTTACACTCTGCTGCACATCGGAACCGATCGCGATCTCATCCGGATTATGATGTTTGATCTATTTGACAGACTGGTTAGATAATTCAGTCGTGACCAGCTGCTGTTGCTGACAGAACAGTACATTGAACAAACCGAAATCACAAACCTCACAAACCAGATAGATGATCGTGATCGTGCACTAGTGTGAAACGTCAACCGCAAACAGCATATTTGTGTTTACATCAACACTTCCTAAACTATACTATCCATGCACCGCATGTGTGTGGAATTAGAGTAAGTGCGCAATGTTTCTCCCTAAATCAGTTTATTTGAATGTTGAAACTCCCTTTTGGAATAGTTTTTTTTTTCAATTAAAAAATCTTGCATTTTGCATTGCAACTTTAAGCTTCATTTTTTTTATTATAACAGATGATCCTTATTTGTTCGGCAAAACGTATACAACTGTGCGTTTGTTTAACAGGTTTATTACGATCATCCGAGAGACGGTCGTGTGATCGTGGAGTCGTCGATCGCAATGATGTAGCCAATGTATACGCAATATCAAAGGTAAAGTGCAGCGTTTCTCAAGTCGTTATGACGGAGCCAAAAAGATTTTGAAGCCTGTTCGCATGCAATTATGTATCAATATTTGTCTATAGATAAGAAGAATTTGAGTGGAACTTTTATATTTGATTTCTTTCTGATTTGAAAGCATAATATATATTTTAACCCATCTTTTAAATGTGACAAAGTGTATACACTGAACATTAATGCGTGTGGAATAAAAATGGTGAACTTACTAGGCAATTAAATTAGCAATTGCTGAATCAGAAAGACAAGCATGAAATCTGTAATTTAATTTATTGTTGATCTTCATGTTGACTTTTTTAGTTTTTTTCCATCATAAGATAGATGTTCATCAAAATCTGGTTTTGAATACCGAGTATCATTAAAATGTATGACATGTTTTTAAAGATATTTCATGAGTAAAAGTATTAGTTCTGAGAACATATTTTGAGATACAACTTCCCGAATAAGCTGATAGAAGGCTGTGGAATTCACTGGAATTATTCTTTTTTATTTTCGCACTAAATAAAGAGTTCAGCTGGGTTCCGTTACGTAAATATATTCGGAAATAAATACAAACCTAGTGTTTTCAACAAATAAACTAACACGAATAAAAAAACAACTAAACTAGCTCCGACGAAACATCGTCCAGCGAAAGTGATTTCTTCCGGCGGTGGTCGCACCTTATTTGCAAGACCAATCTAAAAGAATCAAAAAAATTTCATTACCCGGGGACAAAGTTTTGATTTGAGCATTTCTCACCCAACCACCGTTTTCGGAAATCCAAACGACCAGCTCGTCCTCGATCACATCGACGACTCCTTCGATCAGCTTGGGAAGATAGTCCGGGTGTCCTTGGCGGACGCAATCCACCGAAAGGCCGCCGGCAATGGCGAACAGTGACACTATTTTACCCCAGGTGATGTCGTTTTTGAACAAATCGCGTGCAATTGCACTGAGCAGCACTGGGGCAGTCTCCGGAGTCTTTAGTTCACCGCGACCAATCCGGGTTAGTTGTCGAGCTATTCCGTTGTAAACTCGTGGATACATTCGCTCTAGTTCGTCGCTCACCTGTAATAATATTTATACGTTTTGCTCAAGGCTCAACATTGATTGTTGGAAAGACTTACGCTTAACAGCGCAGGAAAGACCTCCCGAACAACATGTATCGAGGGTGTTCCAACGATGCTCCTAATTCGTTGTAATCCTAACTTCCGATTGAATACGCCGGACTTTTTTAGCCTGCATCGTATGTACTGACCGCAGAGACACTTCCCCTGGGTAATGATATCCTGCGATGGAACGACCGGCTGCTTCCAACCGATGGTGCTGGATAGTTTTCTAGTGACGACATCGCTAACGTTACTCAGTCTACGTCGCGCGGCCGAGGCAGTGCTTGTTGGCTGCAAAGGTCCGGAATTAAGCGAATCTCCTAGCAGCACTGTGGAATGTAAACTAGCAGGAAAACTAAACTTTCGGCGTGTTAGCATGGGAGCACTTAGGCGGTCCGAAAGGATGAGGTTCGATGTTGCTTCGGCTGTTGCCATTGTTGTTCAGGAGCTTCTGATGCAGTTAATCTGTGAATGAGAGCAAACAATAATACTTTTACTTATGCAAGACTGTCATGGGATGTAATTGGATAACACGCAAAAACGTTTAAGTTACCGCTAAGAGCATTCTACAAAACGAACAATTGTATGAGGCGGTAAATCTTAAAAACTCCAAATTCGATGAAACTTCTAGTGTCAAAACGGTTTAGTTGCCCGAAACGCTCCGCTCGATTTATTACCATTCAAAGGTATTGTTCAAAAGTCCTGTTGAAATTTAGCAAAAAGTGTAAAGCCACAGTCTGAGGTTAGCGAAATTAATTCACTGTAGACATTTCAAAGCGAACACCATTTTTACGGAGTTGTTGTCCGGCATTCTCACAACATGTCTCGTCCATTGTATCCTTCCAGCTTCAGCAACTTTCTGGATACTGGGTTCGCCGAAGAGTCGCGCCAGCTCGTGGTTCATGCTTCTCCTTTATACATCGTTCTCACATTCATCGCCAAAAATGGTCCTAAGCACACGATGTTCAAAAACGACCAGTGCGTTCAAGTCACGGTCGAGCATTGTCCACGTTTCGTGCCCGTAGGGGACAACCGGTCTTATTAGCGGTTTGTACATGATACATTTGGTGCGGGGGTGAAGCCTACCAGACCTTAGGGTCTTCTCCGTAGTCCATAGTTAGCACGACTTCCGGCAAGAATACGACTGCGTATTTTTCTGTTGCAATTGCTATCTGACGTCATCAACGAGGTATGCCAATTCGTCCACTACCTCGAACTCGTCGCCGTCGACTGCCACACTATTGTCTATACAAGCGCAATCGTGCTCGTTTCCTCATGCTAACAGATACTTGGTTTTAGACGTATTCACCACTAATTCAACCTTCACTGCTTCACGTTTCAGTTTGGTATACTGCTCAACAACCGCCTGGAACGTCCTTCCAGAATGTCCACGTCATCAGCGAAACAGATAAATTGGCTAGATTTACTGAAGATCGTGCCCCGCATGTTACACACACGTTTCATAAGACCTTCTAGCACGATGTTGAGCAGTAGGCAGGAAATATCATCGTCTTATCGAAGTTTCCTGCGTGTTTTAAACTAAACTGACTTAATGACGCGCCCGATGTCACACTGCACTGTACATCATCTATCGTGGCCATAATCAGTTTTGTCAGCTTCCCGTGAATGCCGTTTTCGTCCATAATTTTGCATAGCTTTTCATGGTCGATAATATTATGGGCGGCCTTGAAATCAATGAATAGATGCTGCGTAGGGAGTTGGTAACCTGAGCGTTGAGGTCTCCAACGTATAAAGCGTCCTTATCTCCCTCGTAGCTTCCTATGCGTAAGCTATGTTGAAGAAACGGTCTCTAATTCCTATATGAATGTTCTGTAAACCCCTTTCAGCATACGTCCCGCAGCGTTACTATGTCGAATTTGCGGGTCCTCAAAAATTCGGAAAGAATGTGGATACTTCCCAGAAAATTGAGAGACTTGCAGTGCCATGTTCCAAGCTTCCAATCGTTTATCCCTTTTTCGTTACCTTGGTCTAGGTGAATTTTTACCGGTACTTATTAACATTATTTGCTTCCTGTGCCGCTAATTTTACGGATGGCTTGTAAGGTCTGCACCAATCCCCTGTGTCGTCGGAGAATCATCGTGACAGTACAGTTTAGCGTCTCATACTGACACGAAGACGATGATTCCCACTTTCCTGTCAGTATATGACCTTATACTGACCTTATACTGATCGGGTTGGTTACCCGGTTTCCACTATTGTTACTCGTATCCCGGCTGGTACCACGAAGAGTTAGGGACAGTTGCTAGGCAAGACTCTGAAATGGGGTTTATTTTATGCATTATCCAGCTGTTTACCAAGCTTATCGCTCATTCAATAGCAATGAAAGTGCGGATTACTGCAAAGACCTAAGCGATATTAACCTTTTGCAGCTGAGGTGCCCTAATCTTAACGATTTTGCTGACGTGGTAGTCTGCTGGACACCTAAACTTAACATAATAATTTCGATTATTGAATAATGTTAATTTAGATTTTAATTATTTTTGAATTGAATACATATCTTTAACAATCTATTGGATGTAATTAGACAGCAGATATGAGCTTAGCTTGCCACTGCAAGCTTAAAAATCAAAATACAGTACAAAACGCATCTGTTGCATTTTTCTGATTTCTGGTGTCTGTCAGACTACCACCTTAGCTGCAGAAGGTTAAAATAGATCAATGTACTGCTGGCGACGATTAATTGCCACAGGACAAAAGACTGTCGTCAAATTTTTATGACTAAAAAGATACATAAAAACCCGATTTAATCCACCTAGTGGTGAAAGGAACCTTTGTTATACGGTCTTACTTGCTATTTGAGATAGAAATCGACACGTTTTCGGAACATAATTCATCTATTGGTTAACGTTGCGTAATGCGTTCGTTTACATAAAATTTTTGAAAATTGAATACGTTTACAAAATTTGAACAAAATAGGAACACTTTTAAATTTGGATAGCTCCTTTTTTCATGAAATTGATGAGTAAGGATAAGTAAGTTGTTATTAATCTGAGAAGTGAAAATAAAAGTAAGTTGTAAGAGGAAATCTTATTCTTTAACATATGGGTCATTCCATGGGAAATTTACAGTCAAAATTTTTTTTCTCTTCGCAATATTTTTTTTACGTTCTTTGTTAAAAAAAATCGACACGTATTTTTGTATTTCGATGTTACTGTTGGAATTCGCAAGATATGATTTTTTAAAGTATTGTAATCCGAAAAAAATCACTATTTTTTAAATACTGATTGTAAACATAGTTTGTAATATCAAAAAATGACTTTCTACCAGATGTGTTCACTATTCCACGAGCTTTCAAAATTGGTATACCATACCTCCTCTCGATTGTTTTTCAATAGTTAAATAGTGCATTTTTATAAACAATTGCAATTTTTTCAAAGTTGGAACTTTTTTTTCTCGATTTTTTCTACTTTAAAATATGTGTTAATCTTTCTCGAAGAAGCATGCAAAATTTGGAAATGGAGAAATGAAAACTCTAGAAGCTATGAATTTTTATATCGAAGCGCGCACGTTAATGCAAACGAGCGGACGAACGCGTGTGCTTCAACGACACGTTACGCTTAATAGCATCAAAGGCGGCCTCGTCATGAAGCTGCCCGTGGGTTAGAACATCTATTGAGCATCACCGCTCGCTTTACATTAACACACGCGCTGAGACATAAAAACTCATAACTTCCAGAGTTTTCATTTCTCCATTTCCAAATTTTGCATGCTTTTTCGAGAAAGATTAACAAATATTTTAAAGTAAAAAAAATCGAGAAAAAAAAGTTCCAACTTTGAAAAAATTGCAATTGTTTATAAAAATGCACTATTTAACTATTGAAAAACAATCGAGAGGAGGTATGGTATACCAATTTTGAAAGCTTGTGGAATAGTGAACACATCTGGTAGAAAGTCATTTTTTGATATTACAAACTATGTTTACAATCAGTATTTAAAAAATAGTGATTTTTTCGGATTACAATACTTTAAAAAATCATATCTTGCGAATTCCAACAGTAACACCGAAATACAAAAATACGTGTCGATTTTTTTTTAACAAAGAACGTAAAAAAAATATTCCGAAAAGAAAAAAAATTTTGACTGTAAATTTCCCGTGGAATGACCCATATACATTGCCTTGTAAAGGTCTAGTGTATAGGTTTTTGAACTATAAATAATTTCCTGTAATGCCATTCTATTTGATTCACATCAATAGAGTTTTCTTGAATAATTTTCGTCAATTTTTATTAACCTTCGGTTACTCACGCTGTTGTATTTTGTACAACACGTGTAGGTTTTCCAACGCCATATTGCTATAAGATTACAAATCGTTGTTTAACTAACGTATATTGTTCAATAAACTTATTCTGAGCAAAATATCATAATTATTCAATGCATTAATAATTTAAATTGTTGGGAAAATAGATCAGCATAAACCGACATCACAGAATCGAAGCAGAATCAGCATGCGAGGTGTACCGCAATTGACCCCAACTGGAATTTTCTCTCGTTTCTTCATACGGAAAAATGGTGTCTGTATGCAGCAAAACTAGCCAATGTAAAATGTTTAAAATGTATCCGTCTGCTGGTAGTCGAGTCGAGTCGAGTCAAAATTAAGGTATTTTTTATAATCAAAGTTCTACAGTTCCTAAACAAGCAAACATAGACGTATACTATATTCAGCAAAGCTGTTTATTTTTATCATTTGTACAACTTTGTAATACATGAAAAAGTCATACAACAATTACAAAAAGAGCAAAAATATAAAAACTGATTTTACATATTCATATACAATAAATAAGATTTTTCTATCTTCACTGCAGAGATAGAAGGTTATAGTCTTTAGTAAAAATTCTTGTAATAATATGCTCTATAACTTTGCAGAACACATCAATGTGTTATATTGACAGTGAAGAAAAATAAATTTATTTATTTCACTTTTAGGGGGATTAATCAAAATTTAAATTCCACCAGACGATAGAGCTTTTAATTTCAAGAAACTCTTCTAAAGGTTGGATAAACCTAAAACCAAGTTTTCCCAGTCAAAACTCTAGTACGCACGTTTTCTTTGGTTTGAGGCTATTGTGCGCGCGAGTAACTGTGTTACAAAAGTTGGCGCGAGTGTTCGAGGGTTAATATCTTTTGACCGGTACCACCAATTCTTATGAAATTTTGCATATATATTCGTAGTGTCAAAACCTCTCGTTTGATATTAAAATAATTGAAATTAGGTAAATTATCTTGGTTAAAATCATTATAAATTATTGTTAATTTTGGTGTGATGTATACGGTTGCTCATAACTTTCAAATTAAACGTCCAATCAAAAAATCATTCAATAGTGATCTATTAGGATATATTATCTTTCAAATGAGACTAATAGCGCATAAATCGGTTTGGCCATCTCTGAGAAACAGGCGATAATTATTACCTTGTCAAAACAGATTTTTTAAGCATAACTTTTAAACTACTTGTTTGTTTTCAATTAAAAAATCCTGAATAATTTAGCTTTAATAAGGGCTTTCATTTGATGCTAAGATCGTTGTAATCGGTCGTGTAGTTCTGGAGAAACCCGTGTCACGTATTTTTCACATTTTTGTCTATAACTTTTAAACGAAACGTCGTGTCACGAAACAACTCAATAGTGATCTACTAGACAATAATACCTTTCAAACAAAAGTAATAGCGAACGATTCGGTTCAGCCATCTCTGAGAAACAGGCGATAGAAAAAATCATTACATACATACACACACACACACACACACACACACACAGACATTGCTCAAATCGTCGAACCCTATCGATTGGTATATGTGACTTGGCCCTCCGGGCCTCGGATCCATTTCGTGTTTTTCGACCAATTTTTAAACCTTTGTTATAGTATAACAAAGGTAAAACATGAATTCAAGCTATAGACGGATTTCACGCCAACTCGATCAGAGGTTGGCATGACCCTCTCAGAATTTAATGAAACTTTGTGTGTGTAAAGAGTTCATGTAAATAAACAACTTTGCATACTTAGTTTTTCCAAAATTTGTGTAGACTAACTTTTGGGAAGAGCTTAATTTTTTTTCTCTTTTTTTATAAAAATTACTAGCTGACCCGACAAACTTCGTATTGCCACAAATTAAACTGTGTTGTACATAAATCGTGAATTTGTCACAATCTCAAGTTTTGCAAGTTTCTGGGGAGTTCATGGGTGTTTTAATATACAAATTTTCCTCACAGTAAAGTAGAAAACAACTCCCCCCATTGCTTAGCCTGATAAAATAAAGCGGTTAGCATTTAAATATTCGCCATCATTCGCCAAACTATTTCGCCGAATACCATTTTGCGGAACACCAATTCTCGGTTGACCATAACGCGGAATATAGAGTTACGCAGAATACCATTTCGCGAAAAACCTTACGCGGGATGTACCATTTCACGGAAAATCTTTTTTGTAGAAAGTACCATTTGTCAGGGGTGAGCTTACTGAAGGAAAGTAATAGAGGTCAGTAGATCCTAGAAACCTAGATAGAAGTGATCTCTACGGGGGGCTGCCCCCAGCAGTGGCCGGCGCTTACGACGGCAGGTCGCCGGCTACACTTGCGGCCTGTGGCCGTCTCGCGCTGAATTATCTAATGTTACTATTGATAGTTTTTGGTGGTCTTACGCAGTCTTACGAGTTACGCAAAAATTTCTGTTTTATTTGTATGAGAGTCCTTATCTCCCTACCACAGCGGTGAGGAGTCTCAAACCATCATTAAAAAAATTCCTGCCTCTAAAGCCCCCCACATGCCAAATTTGGTTCCATTTGCTTGATTACTTTTCGAGTTATGAGGAAATTTGTATTTCATTTGTAAAGGAGCCCCCCCCCCCTCCTAAAGTGGTGAGAGGTTTCAATTCACCATAGAAAAAATTCTTGTCTCCAAAAACACCCACGTGTCAAATTTGGTTCCATTTGCTAGATTAGTTCTCGAGTTATGAGGAAATTTGTATTTCGTTTGTATGGAAGCCCCCCCTCAATGGGGAGAAGTCTCAATTCACCATAGAAAAAAAAATACCTTCAAAAACACCCACATGCTAAATTTGGTTCTATTTGCTTGATTAGTTCTCGAGTTATGAGGAAATTTGTATTTCATTTGTATGGGAGCCCCCCCTCCCTAAAAGGTAAGGGGTCTCAATTCATTATAGAAAAAAATCATGCCTCCAAAAACACCCACATGCCAAATATGGTTCCATTTGATTAATTAGTTATGTTATGAGGAAATTAGTATTTCATTTTCATTTGTATGGGAGGTTTCATTTGTATGGGAGCCCCCCCTCTTAGTGGGGGAGGGTCTCTAACCATCATAAGAACCTTCCCTGGACCCGAAAACCCCTATATGCAAATTTTCACGCCGATCGGTTCAGTAGTTTTCGATTCTATAAGGAACATTCGGGCAGACAGACAGAAATCCATTTTTATAGGTATAGTTTTGTATATGAGACCCCTCTCTTAGGGGGGGATGGATCTCAAACCATAATAAGAACCTTCCCTGGCACCAAAAACCCATACATGCAAATTTTCACTCCGGTTCAGTAGTTTTCGATTCTAAAAGGAACATAGGGACAGACAGACAGACAGATATCCATTTTTATAGGTATAAATAACTCGAAAAACTATAGAAATTACAAAACAATGATCTATTGACTGAACTTTTAGGAAAATTTTCAGTATCTTTTAGGTGACTTTTAGAAAATCTTCTGAATTATAAAAAATACTGAAAAAAATAAAAATTAATTTCTACACTCGGAAAATCATTTTAAAAACTAAAAATCGATTTTCTAAAATAGGCCATCTCAGAAAACGATGAAAATTCTTTTGAAGATAGATAATTATATAACCTGCAAATCTACCATACATCGCGAAATGGGCATATTTAAGGAAAAAAAAATTTTTCTAACGACAACTTTTTTAAGTCCTTTCCGGAAAAAAGCATTTCAGTACATATTTTCGAAAATTATAGCACCTACAAAAAATGATCTATTGATGACTTTTAGAAAATCTTCTGAATTTTCATAGAAAAATAGAACAGGCTTGTCTCCGCATCGCAACTCGAAATATAGTGCAGCTAAGTTTTATAATGGTAGTCTTTCTAATAGGTAAAGGCAACGGTAGATGTAAGTAATGAAACAAAGGCGTTTTGTAGTATACGTTTGGAGAAGGTTGTTGATAAACGTTTGGAAAAAACTTTTATGACTTGTGAGCTTTGAAGAATGTTCATAATTTCATCTTAAATAAGTGTTATTTCATTTCACATTTATATAATATTATTGGTTTTGGCGTTTTTCTCATTTTCGTGCATTTTGCACCTTAAGTCAGCTCAATTTTATTTAATCTTTTTTATTATTTTATATTACCTTTTTAATATTTTAATAGTCGTCTCAGACTTGGTTCAACGTTGTAGCGTTACAGTACAGTTTATTTTACAGAGATTTTATTGTTGTACAATATAAAGAAGAAATCGTTAGATCCATCGTGGGACTCGATTCCAGATAGATCAAGTGTGATCGCACCGCTAGTCTCCGTTGACACTATTTATCTTTTCATCTTAATTTATTCCATGTGTTTACAACCTTTTACATGCGCTTTGAACATCCTACGCTCTATCCGCGGATCTGGCAAAAAGGTGTAGTAAAAATTGAAATCTTATTTGCATTACCGTTCATAATCGATTTATCATATTAAAATTATGCATAGCGGTATAGAAATGCCTTCGGGCTAACGAATGCATTCGAGAAACGGTAAACTGATATTACATTGGAATGATCTTTTTCGGTTGCTTTTACCGTAGCTTGGAGACGGCTTGGAATAGCACATTAATAACATAACTATTTACTCACGTGTCAGTGAATAAACTCGGCAAAACTATAAGCGTTTAAGTAACACATTAATTTTGTGATCTTATCTCTTTTTTAATACTACATTTTATCTGTTTCATTAATCTCTGCTGAAGTAGCGATAAAGCTGGTTTTGCGGTTGTAATAAAAATGTCTCATTTCTGCATGCCACACAACCGACGAGCGTCCAATCAGTTAAGCCGCGCCCACCAATGTTTATTAAACTGTAATACGCGGGAAGCTGCCTAGGTGAAATAGAGTTCAATAATCTCTTTAAAACCAGTACTATTTGCGCTGGACGAAATGATGCTGCTGTAGTCAATATTTGCAATAAAGCCATCGTGTTGAATTTTATTCCAGGCATAAAATAGGAATATTTACATTTACGTCCCCTGTACTGCGTGCCCGAAATAGGGTCGGTTATGTTTTCGGTTTAATACTCGGACGAACGTTTTGCACCATTTTCCACCAACGGATAGGCGACTTAGGCGTAGTTATAATGGAATGGCTTACTTGAACTGACTGTGTATTGTCTAGACTAGGCGGCAACGATAGAGGTGATTGTTTTGAGTGCCTCCGCAAATAATTACTGATATCAGCAGCAGCATGTCACCACTTCAACGCTGCACGGTAGCAAACTGCATAATCCGATCGGTTGTTTCTTTTGAAATTATCGTTGCTATTATTAAGTTTAATTTATTACAGAAGTTCTTTTACGGTTTGTTAATTGTGACTTAAAACTTACTCATCTAAGAGTTTCTGGTTGTGTATTTATCAAAATCAACAGATCAAATTATAATAGATATTGATCAAATATTCAACATCATTCGCCATCAATGCAACTTCGACTTCCAGCTGTCCAATTTGGTTTGGAATTGGCGCTTGTTGCATTTAACGGCAGCATAGAAGTGTGTGGAAAAGCACGTTGACAGCAGCGTAAAGCTGAGCGTAAAGTAACAACGAATTCATAAGGGCGGAAAAGCGGCTTTCATAAAGCGGTAAATTATGAAATTAACTGTAACAAACTCATATCTTGTACATCGACGCCCAATATGGCAGGTACAACATAACATGCACGCAGTTTGTCGTATTCCATAAAGTTGTGCAGATTTTTTGTTGTTGTTCAGTGTCTGATGCCGCACTTCGATACGCTCGTTCGATAGAGCTTTATAAAGGAAATTTATAATCGAAGCAAATATACACACCAGAGTGTGTCGGTTTTTGGTTGGGTTCGAGTGATCAGAAGAAAGAAAGCAGGTAGGACATATTTTAATATTTAGCCAGAACTGTTTTTGGCGTTTCACAATGCTATGGTGGAATACGTTCATGTTTCATATTTGGTTTAAATTTAGTCATGCTATTCATTAGCTTGTAAATTGCATTTATAATTAAAGCATTTCGCACAGCCGGATATTATTTGGTGGCGCGGCAATGCGGCCTAGTTTCGAGCCAAATGAAAGGCATAAAATTGTCTCTTGGACTTCTTTCGAAATAATCGGAAATCGGAATATGATTTTTGATGCCATGCGGCTTGAAACATATGAAACATGAATCACTGATTTTTTGATTTCATAGTTCTACAAAAAAGTTGATTTAAACGTACAGAGAGGCGAATACCACTGTTTGACCACTAGTCTCTGTGCATTTAAGGGCCCTATTTTCATAGCCACCTTCTCATTTCTCCCACGGACCATATTCTTGCTGTCACAGTGTCACACTCACTCTTATAGGTCCCATTTGTTTTGTGCAGTGACTCTCAGAATCACAAATTGTGCTTTAGCCTGTAAATGTAGGTGAAGTCTTTTTGTAGGTGAATGTAGGTGAAGACTTTTTGTTGAACAGTGATATTTTTGACATAATTTCTAGAAATATTTTACCCAAAAAAAACGATACGTGAAAAGTGAAAACCAAATAATAAGATTTATGAGATTTAAAAAATTAGTGAAAGAGACAGAAAACCAAATATGTATTGATTTTTGCGAAAAATAAGAAAAGAAAAAAATAAATAATAAAAGGTTATCTTCAAATAATATTCTTCTGTCCATAACTTTCTTGATGAGGTAGATTTGGATTTTAGAGATGCACGTATATGATGTTTTCGTGGATGTAAGCTACTTATAAAAATTATAACTGTTTTTTACCGTGGATATCTTTTATATTCTTGTGCAGTTCCTGCTTTGCATTATTTTCTTTTCACCAGTAAATTGCCTTCTGGAATATCTCTGCAGCAACCACCAAAAACAGCAAACCCACAGTTCACTTCGATAATTTTTTCGATTACAAGCGCAAAAGAAACATAACGATAAGAATATAAAAATATGTTTATGACAAATATAATCAACCTGTCATTGCTGTTTTCATTCAAATTATATTCACTCGAAAGTATCACCAGTTTACAGTCCACTTTTCGTGCAAATCAATTCAAATTTTACAGCATTAATCTTTCTTTTCATTCGAAACAGACGTTACCCACAAAATCGATTGCTTGAGAGAAAAGATTCAGTTGCAGAACTTTCAGTTTCACAATGCGTTGCATGCTTTTTCGACTGTACCACCAGTACCTTCTAGTAGTTTTTTACGGCCAATTTCTTCAACGGTAAACTTCAACGCGAAAAGTGTCCAAGCTAAGGTAAAGGGCGTTTTCTTATTGAATCATAGAAGTTGGTCTTATAAGGAATTAGTTAAAAATTATTTCCGCCATATGGCGACCTCGGCTGACTCGGAGGGAATCCAATACTTGAGCACATTTTGCAGCAATCAAGCGCGTATATTATTGATAACGTTGCGAATGTTACGTATGAATACTATGCGGCTTAGCGGTGTAAACCATTGCTTTCACATGATCCCACAAAAAATAGTCCAATGGTCTTAATCTTGGAGGTCAACTTTCGGAACTATTACACAAAATTTTTCGTTCGCCGAACATCCCAATTAATCAGTTGTTGCATGTTCGGTGCGACATGTTACGCCGTTTTGTTGAAACCGCAGCTACTCCACATTAATGGAGCTCAATTGTGGTACAAAATTGGATGATCATGTCACTGTATGTAGTGGTCATCTTTTAAAGCGGTTGTTCTCCCGGCTCACAACATTCGTTAAACAGTGACATTTTCAGCATGTAACGGTATTTTGACAATGGCATGAAGATACTTTTCACTCTGACACGAAACGACTCGCCAAATTGTAAAAAATAAAATATTTCTATGCTAATGTTGTAGTTTAAGTCAAGGTATCCTAAAAACTGCTTCTCGCTTTCAGCATATTTTTAGGTCTTCTTCAGGTCCCGCTTGACAATGGCACAATATTTCTCGATTGAGTGGAATTGGGAGGGTTTTTGTTCCTGGACATAACCTGCAACCTGCACTTTGTTGACGGCATACCATTCCATGGCCTTTGTTTCGTAATAGTAGTATGCCACATACGGCTAAAATAGCACAGCACAATTGTGTTGCTTCAAGAAAAGTAGCATACGTTGTTCCAGACACTCATTCATGCAAATTTCCTGGTTGGCGGCCTCAGTTGGAATAAAAATATCGCTGACCTGAAGTCACAGGTACAGATAGCCCGCCAAACCAGATTTTTTTTGCGAGCTTCGACAGTTTCATATGCTTGAAAATGTTTGTCACATTTCCCTCTTCCGGTTGCCGAATGAAACTCTTGTCCAGGAAGCAGCTGCCTTCAAGTCTGCATTGATGTAGGTCACATCTTCAATGCTGCGAAGCCCTCACGCGTGTGGTCTAATTTTCTTCCACGCGCGACCACATTCTAACGCAGTCCAGCTAGCCCAAGTAGCACACGTTGTCACAATTGAGTCGCAGCGGCTGATATGCGACAAATTTAAATGTAAAACTTCGGTTGCAGTAACCTAAAATGTAACAGTTGTGTAACCGAAATAGCGCAACTTATGTAACTAAATCTGGTTGCATTAACAGTTACTCAATAACCAATATGTAACATGTATAGTTACAAAATGGTTACTATTGAAGTTACACATAAACTGTAAATTGACTTTCAATTGGTGGCAAATTAGTTATCTTGTAACTTTTATTGCATAGCGAAAATGTAGCAGGTTTATTATTTCAATCTATGGCTGTCAACGTCAAGCAGTAAATTTAACTGTTGAATATAGAAGAGTGTATAAATTATTATTTCAACACAAATTTTAATGCAGTTTCAAATTTATGGTGAAATGCTTGATTCTAGCTTTGAAAAATTCACGCGCTCTTATTTAATATAGCTTTTCGTTACTTACTTCTTTGAAAAATTGATGTTTTGCAAATCAAATATAAAAATTTAAATTTAAATTTTTTGATTTTTTAAATTTATTCTTAGCAATAATGAATTAGTGGAGCATTCACCTAGAAACAATTAAAAATCAAGTTGTTTTCGCTATCACTTCTATCACAGTAAAATTCATAGCCATTTTGCCTTTGGTTCTAACTACTACACCATCGTCCTTGAAGTTTTGTATCGTTTTCGGCATATTGCATGAAATGATTTTAAGCAGCCATTGTTCATTGTTCACATTGTTGATAGCGGGAAAAGGTATTTTTAGTGATTGTTGTGAAAAGAAAGTGTTAATTTAATATCAAAGAATAGTTTCAGTTTGAATAAAACAGTTACCACCAGTGTTAATCATAGAAGGTTACATTTCAGTTACATTCTAGTTGTACGTAACCTTAGCCTTCGACCTGGTTACGGTATCGGTTATACGGTAACCAATATTAAATCTGTTGTAGTCACTTATTTCTTATGTCGTCATTTCTAAGTTACACTGTAACCTATTTTCATTGCCGGTTTCGTTTCGATGTAACTTGATCGTTTTGACGTTTGAGAATAATCATCATTTGTTTACTTAATACCAATGTCTGGGTGGAGAAGATTCCAAGTACCATCAATTAAGTAAATAAACGCATTTACAAGAGCATTTCACAACCCGTGTACCAATTGTTTATCTTTACCATTAGCAATATTCTTCAGGTCTAGTTTTTCCTTAATCCGTTGTGTTTACAAGGAACAGTGAACAAATTGTTGCGAAAATGTTACTAGCCGACTTTTTTTGACTTCGTAATTGCTCGTAACGGAAAATTAACTGTTTTGCGACCAGCAAGTTGATGACAGTTTGGAAAAAGGTTTCATTTGTGTCACTTGATACCAAATAGTAACTCGTAACTGAAAGGTGGCTGTTTTGCGACGACCAAGTTGTTGACAGTTCGAAAAAAAGGTTTCAATTTGGTCATTTGGTAACTACCTGGTAACTTTTTGAGATTTTTGTCACTAGAAAACTAAAAAGTAACTATTTTTAATTTTATGTAACCTAACTCGTTACAAGTATCCTAAATGTAACTGCTGTGCAACCTTTTTGTATTTTTTTATTTTTATGATTAGTTACATGTGCTACTTGGGAGCACCAAATCGTGCATCAATGTATGTGAAAATTATCGTAAATAACTCTTAACAAATTCGGAGTCGTACCTAAAGCTTAATAAAGTACGTTCAAGTTGATTTAAAATCATATATAATGATAATAACTGGCAGACATACGATTTTCAGCACAAAATTGTATAACAGTATGGAGCGAGTCGCGCTTAACCGAATGTAAATACTTATATAGATGAAATGCGTATAATTATTGCTCATCGCCTATAATGCCTCCAAAATAGCAGAGTTATGCCAGTTTTGCGCATCAAATACGATTTATTAGCATACATATTCGCACGGAATGCTGATTTTTAACTCTTATATATCTACTAGCTGATTGCCGGATCTTACTCGGGGCCTCTTTACCCTTTATCTCTCAGTCACTTGTACATTTGTTGTTGTAACGAAAATTCTAATAATGCTAGAAACAAAACCTTTTTTTAATTTGAATGTGTCTACTCCCTTTGTCAGTTCCCCTCTAACCACTTGTAAAACTATCTTCTTCTCGGCAAAAGCCTTTTTTATGTTTTTGAACCGCCCCGTTGTTTACGGCCACCCTATTCCCCCTTTCAAAAAACCAGGAACTTGTACAACTGCTATCGTTGCAAATGCAAGATAAATGCACCTATTTACCAATTTGAACCTTTGTATCTCTTTGCAAGAGACCGTCTTCCTCTTTTATCAACGCCCCTGCGCTGATACTTTTGCCAAAAAACATGTGTTCGACAAACAACGTTTGATGAAGAACAGTCCAATAGTTCCGAGGCTAGGGCGGAATGTACATTCAAACTCACGTTCCTCGTCCCTCTACCTGTCGGTTCCTTCCCAGTCAGCCCCCCTTCTGCCGCGTAGCTAATTATGCATCGGTTTGCTCTTTGAAAATCCCTATAAAGAAAATGAAACAAAGGTTTTTTTACCATATATTCTTCCTCGGTGGAACCACCCTCTTTTCTCAGAGTCACTTGCACAATTGCAATCAGTTTAAATGCAAGAGAAATGTAACCTCTTTTACTTAAAAACCTAAAAATATAAAAGAAGAAAACTTATCCAATTTAATTCTACTATGTATATTTTATTCACGACAGATACGTATTTCGTCTACGACTTGCAGGCTTCCTCAGTGTCTGTTTTCGAACCTTTTACTTATTTGGACCTCCCCCCTTCTGTCAACCTCCCAGTGCTAATTCCCTTATGTCATGGAACTTGTCATGTCAGAAACATCCAGGCGTTTCAGAGTTAGGGCCTCCACACTGTTAAGAACCCCATCCTTTTGTCAACACCTTCAGTTCTGATTCCCTTATGCCAAGGAACGTGTATGCTAAGTTTGATGAAAAACCATTCAGACATTTCGGAGTTATGGCCTCCCCCTGTTAGTGACCCGTCCTTCTTGTCAAGCCCCCAGTGTTGATTCCCTTATGTCAAGGAATATGTATGCCAAGTTTTATGGAGAACGGTTAAGGCGTTCTGGAGTTATGGTGGAACAAAAAAACATACTCACGCTCACTTTTATATAGATAAGTAAATAGAAGATAAAAATGCTAGCTGAGAGGGCGTAAGATGAAGAAGAAAAGAAGTAAAGCAAAATCTGTAACCTTACACCGTAGTGTGGCGATCGCGGGCTGTTGGCAGATCATGAATTGTTGGCTTCGTGCAGAAAGACGCTACGAGGGAGTGTGCAGGTAACAGAATGTTTGCACAGCGGTTGTTTGTCTTACGCTTGCGTCGATGGAGTAAGCGTTGGAAGCTATGCTTTTCATACTCGTTCGCGTGAGAGCGGACATCGTTTGCTTCTCGTTCGATTTGCAACATTGAATCGAACTTCATTAGATATTCCTCTTTCAGGGTCGTATTTTAGCTACCTTATTTTGTTTATCATCGTGATTTGGAGGCACTACTTTTTTATGTGTCGAGAGCCCGGCCCCTTTCGTTTTGTCGTCGCTGCGGCTTTCGACTTTCAATTTCCTCCTCATCTAGACTTTGGCTTTAGATAGTTGATTAGGTTACTTTTGATGATTTCGGTAACTCGATGTGTTCGGCTTTTCGCGATGCGGGCGCAAAATTTTAGTGGGTTCCCCCTATATGTTGGACGCCATTTTGATAACTGAAGAGCGGATGTCAACACCAAAATACTTACTTACTTACTTAGGTGGCTTGCCGTCCTAAGACAAAGCCTGTTGAACAAAATTTCTCCATGTAACTCGGTTGAGGGCTACCGCTCTCCAATTCCTCGGGCACCGAGTACTCTCCACCAGATCTCGCTCCACCTGGTCTAACCATCTTGCTCGCTGCGCTCCTGGTCGTCTTGTTCCTACCGGATTTGAGGCGAACACCATCTTTGCAGGGTAGTTGTCCGGCATTCTTGCAACATGCCCTGCCCATCGCATCCGTCCAGCTTTAGCTACCTTCTGGATACTGGGTTCGCCATAGAGCTGTGCGAGTTCATGGTTCATCCTCCGCCTCCATACTCCGTTCTCCTGTACGCCGCCGAAGATCGTTCTTAGCACTCGTCGTTCGAAGACTCCGAGCACTCGCAGGTCCTCCTCGAGCATTGTCCATGTTTCATGCCCGTAGAGAACAACCGGTCTAATAAGCGTCTTGTACAGGGTGCACTTTGTACGGGGACTTAGTCTGCTCGACCGCAATTGCTTGTGGAGCCCATAGTAAGCACAACTTCCGCTGATAATACGCCTCCGAATCTCACGGCTGGTATCATTGTCCGCCGTTACCAGTGAGCCAAGGTAGACAAATTCATCGACTACCTCAAACTCATCGCCGTCGATCAATATACTGTCGTTCGGCCTCAGTACCGCTGGCCAGCATGTACTTTGTTTTAGACGTATTTACCTTTAACCCAAACACCAAAATACAGGTGTAGTTTTGTACGTACACACATGTAAAGTGAGGGGTGTTCAGTTTAAAGGAAATGCGTCCAATTTTGTTTGTAACACTCTTTAAACTGTACATAATAAGTAGTAATAACTGTCAATAAAGTAAATAGCCAAAGAAATAAGACGCTTGCATCAATTTTAACTTTGAGTGATTTCGTGTAAAGTATATCCATAACATTTGTCTTAAAATAGTTCCGGTTACAGCTTTCACGCGCAATATCATGAAGCAATTTATCCCAAATCGTCTTCAAACGTTGCTTGAAAGTCAATCATTTGGTGCTCCCTGGTTTGAATAGCATGTAACCCCATGCATAGAAGCCGAAAGGATTCAAAATAGGTGAAGAGGTAGGTCACTCTTTCGAAGAAATAAAATCCGGAAAATTGGCCTCACACCAAGCCTGTGAGTTTTCGCCTGGTGAGACGGTGCAGAATCTTGTTGGAAGTAGTTTTTTGGCGATGAGAAGCAAATAGCTCTTCGAAACATTATCCATGTAATATTTAATGTTGATTTTAACACCATGTTTAATCAATAGCAATGGTACTTTCAACTTTTTGGAGAAACATCACGGAAAAGATTGCAGAATCAAAATCTGAAATAAAAAATTCAAGAGTTTTTCAAAAATTTTAGTCGATTATGTTCCCTTAAAGTAACTATAATTGAAAAAAAAAATGTTCCGAGGAACAACAAATGTACTCCTAGCACTCCTAGTCCTAGTTTTTTTTACAACTGACTTTCAGATTTATATTTAGTGAATAACTGTGAAATAATGCATGCGGTGATGAAGATCAAGTATGCAAATTAACCAATGCTATGGAGGTCGATTCGAAAAGTGAATTTTTTCATCATTCAGCTCATTTGTCCAAAAAAATATAATAATAATATAAGATGATATGATCAGCTACGTTCCTTAGTGCGGTAAAAGTACACACAATCCTGCGTTCAACGTAACGTTGACAGTGACAGGCAACATCATCACGCTATGTCATATGTGCTTTTTACGCTAAGTAGCAAGCCCATATCATATTGGCAGATTGTGTATGAATTTAGCTCAAAAGAGCCATCATTTATTGAAGGCTGCCTACGCGCAGGCTACCGGATGATTGCATGGGGCACGCTGTCGGAGACTCAGAGATAATTTATTGCTTCTTTCACACGCTTCCGAAATGCTGCGCCGCCACCAGTCAGCCAGTTAGTCGGTGGTGACTGTGACGATCTGGGTGCGTACAAGTCCGGTAAAGCAGAAATGTCTATATGTGGCGTTGAAGTCGACGGTTTTCATGCTGACACGGCGAATGCTTTCCGTTGGCCGGTACTAGCCGGCGTCGACTTTGTCTGAGCTTGCAGATTGGAAAAGGAAACCAGTAATGATAACGGAAAGGTAGTCAAATTTATGTACCCCTGACAATTGATTGATCTTCTGCGTTATTCCCGGCGAGTTACTTGATCGCTTCTTTGAGAGTTTATTTTTTTAATTCGCGTAGACATATTTACATCGCACTCTCGATTTACCAGTTTTTCAAGATTTATACTGCATCCAGTTAGATCAATTTTTCAAAGTCAATCTACATTTTTATTTGAAAGGATCTTCATTATCTTCATTTTCTTAACGACTAAATGGTAGGTTTTGTGAATATAACAACCAGCGTACACACTGATATTAACTTAAGCTGTATTGTACCACGTGACGTAAACATCACAAACGGTATGTCTATCGTTTATGAACGACACACATAATTACATGTCATTAGAGGTAAATAAATACACAATCAGTATAATTATGTTATTAAGTACTACTGTAAGAGCCCGGTATGTGCTGAATTCATTACTGTAAACTCTTTCAGTGCAGGTCCACAAAGACGGCGGGTCAATAGAATTCACGTCGAATTACATTAAATCGGTCCTTAATGCTTTAATTTCTTCCCAGCGGTCACATTCTGCACTAGTACCCTATAATAAATTTATATAATAACTTATTTAACCGAAGACTAGCTGCATCAGCCACTGGCAACGAACTTTTTTGCTGTGGAGATGTAGTTTAACGATGGCGTTGACTTTTTTAAATTATACCATTATAGCGGTAGTGTACCTAGTATTAAGCGATGATCTCGACTATCTGTATTAATAGCGAAGGCATGCGCTAGGCCGTTCCCGTATCATGTTCACTTTCGTTTTAGTGGGAACATTTTTTTTTATATATTCGCTGTTTAATTCGCTCTATACTGGTCATAGCAGGGCTGCTTGGTACGGTGCAATTTTATTATGCCCAACAGCGCAGTCAGAGCGACGAGGATTATTGCTGTCGCTGCAATCGTCAGCCAAACCGTGAGAACCGCCGGTGACGCCGGACCACCGGGACCAAGGTCGTTGGTTGCATTGGACGGCAGTAGGATGCGAAATGAAATCGTCGCCACTTCCGACGGAAACTCGTGCTCCACGGTGGCGTTAGGTCCGCTATTGATTGTCGTTTCACGCTTCGAACGCAGGGTAGCGCAGTTTTCCTGGAATTTAAAGTTATGGTGAATTTATTGCTATTGTATTACGCTAAGGTTTGAAGGTAATTTTGAAAACAGGGTGTCTTATCTGAAGCATTTTTTCTTCTAATTAGTACCTTTTTCATAGGTTAATTTCTGCCATTACATTTTAATTGGGACTTAAAATTTGTTCAGGTTTTTACTTCGTGCTTTTTATTGATGTAGTTTAATTACTGATGCCTCTAACTTTTATTTAATATTGCTGTAAGGTAGGTTCGTTTCGCGCGTCATTATTCCTAGTATACGGGTTTCCGCTTGTTAAAAAGTATATCACCTACTCTTTCGAACTAATGAATTCAACTATTTCCGTTAAATTTAAAATTAGTTACTTGATGATGTATTTTACATATTCTTTAAAAAATCCTTCTGCGACTGTTTTTCATGTTGGGCATTTTATCACTGCGACCATTTGTTTCATCTATTGTGATATATCCCCTATTTCATTATAGCTATGTTGTCAAAATGACGCAGCACTATAAGAAGCAATCGTCGTTGTTGGACTAATAGCGTTGGCCCAACAGATGAAGTGCATTACTGTGCTGGTAGTCGTTCTCCGAATATCAAACGGTTTTGATAACTCACTGTTGAAGAACTTTCGTATTTTATTGAAAATTGCTGGACATCGGCATAACAGATGTTCTGAGTCTGCGAAATATATCATCTTAAAGTTTTCTCATAAGTTTCCGATGATAGCGACTCGGACAATGTCCTGTTGTACGACCTGTATAAATGCTTAGATCATTCTTTGAAAGCTCCAGAATTTGGCGAGTCATAGAAATGTTAGGAGAGATAATCCGTTTCGACTGCCTAGCAATGAAAGTGTTACTCCATTTTGATTTCACTTTCGTACATTCGCATGCTTTATGCTTCATTTTTTAAGGCAAAAGGGTTCAAGTCCTGCGAATTGATGAGATGATCCGAGTCTTGCAAGCTCTTTCATTTTCATTAATACCACCATGACCTGGGACCCATTATAAGTTGACTTGGTTACGACAAGACAGTTTTTGAAGTGATTGAATACATTCCCAGACATGTTTTGATGTCGTCGACTTTAAAGCATTTAGAGTTGCTTACCCTTGGACATGACGCATAGACTTCAATGTGTATAGAATCTGCGTAAACATACAGTAGATCATTCTATGATTGCTAGAATTCCAGCTTGGAATATAGTTGGTCACCTGCCTATAGGAATTGATATGTCTTTCTATATCTATCTATACGTCTGGGCGAGTTACTCCTGCTCTCACTGGATTGTTCATTCTTGCACCATCTGTGCAGAAAACAATCTCACCTGAGCGATGATCGGGATCACCCACCCAGAGAAAAAAATTGAACCCTTTCCAAAAGTTAGTCTAGACCAATTTTAGAAAAACTAAGTATGCAAAGTTGTGAACTGAACTCTTTACACACAAAAAGTTTCGTTAAAATCCGAGAGGGTGTATAGACCAGTAGGTGTGAAATCCGTCATATAGGGTGTTAGGTAACTTTGTGCAAATATTTCAGGGGTGATAGAAAAAAATCCTACGCATATGGTCAAATCTCAATTGTTACAGAGTTATTAAACACTAGCTGTAACCCCCGCGCGTCGCCTCGCGTCTAATTGGGAGCAAATTGGAGGTACGCTATGTAACGCTATGTAACTCTATGAAGTGCAACTACGTTACTTTTGCTCGTCTTGAAAGTAATCTGGTATGTTTGGTTTGAGTCTTTGCTTAATGTGGGCTATTATTATCACGACAATACATACCGCGCCCCTCGTTTTGGCGATAGACATAAGCCTCTTATATTTATGATGATTTTTAGTTTTCGGTTCTGTTTACAATAAATTAGCTCTAATACAAAAACTATGCTGGCTAGCTCAATTCTGGTACTTTCATTCGAAAGCTGAGAAAATTTTGTACTGAAAATTGGTCCTAAACCTTCCACTTCATGAAATTTACGAACTTTTTAGAAGCAAAAAACTTTAAAATAAGTATTTCTCAAGGCATTTTCATCGAATTTCTCCTAAAAAGGTGTGAAAAAACTAATTGCTTTTATTCACCAGTTTAAAGCCCTGGTACTGTTCTCCAATTCGTTCTTTGACGTAAAACGCTTATCTCTTTTAGTTTCGTTCCAATTTTAATTTTAAACATATTGTGTTATTTGTTGAATTAGTATCTGAAAACTACCAGAATTCATACATCACACATAGCACACTAGATTACCGCGTGCGACGAGCACAGTCTGACATGTATGAAAAAAAAACAACAGCAACAACAATGTTTTTTATAAATTGAGGGCACACCTCCACTTTTGCTTGCATAATCTTGCAAAACTCAAGCCGCCTAGATTGATTTGCAGGAAGCAGCGCTTGAACCTGTAGTGTGGAAAGGATGCATTTTTACCCGACTCAGCACGCTCCACACCTTCAGAGAGACGTGAAGCCGTGCCACAATTTGCTTGTCTTAAGATCATTTCCCACGATCCGAAAAAAATTTATTGCCAATCGCTGACATCACTTTCTGATGATGCTCCCCTCGAAGCCTCCTTGAAAATAACGCTCCTTCTCGGAAGCGACGCTGCGTTGTCGTAGATATCCCTGAATTAAAATCATGGTGTAACAAAACGAACACTTCTGGATTTGTGTTCGCTTACTTGCATTAGGTAGCCAACAATCAGAAAATCTACAACCATCTATATGATAGTCAAACTGCGTCCCGCAAGCCGCATGTGGCCCTTCGAGATGATTCGTGCGGCCCGCGGACTGATTTAAAAAATGGTGGACTTATGAGAAATTTTTTTGATGACATAGGAGTCCCTCAGTTTACTCGTAATACCTCATGCATGTTGAATCTGAATGCTTTCCGGTTTAAATCTTGGGGTGATTCCTAGAAAATAGTTTTTGTTGTCGCATATTTTACAATTTGTTATGCACAGAAATGGCCGGTGATTATTGCGGCCCGCGGCTTTCATGGGCTATCTGATTTGGCCCGCACTATGCTTATGCCTGGGCACCACTGATCTACATCCTGCTGGGCTGTCGTTGTTACACAATTAGCAAAGCCATAACAAGAGTGAATGTCCGCGAGTCGTTCCGGAGAATACATTTTAATACTGCAATCGTTTTCAGAAACGTCCCAGAAAGACCCGAGAAGTCAGTTTCGTTATTCTTTTCCATATGTCCGTGTCCGTAGCACGCGATGCGCAAGTGTGCTATGCATGATGTATGAGTTCGTGCAATTTTCAGATACTAATTCAACACCCAAAACTATACATTTAAAATAAATTTGCAACGAAACTAAAAGAGATAGGCGTTTAAGCATAAGCATAAGCATAAGCACTAGGAGCAGGAGCATAGGATACCGCCCGTGTGCTGCTACTCCGTTATTGACCAGGACCGATGAAAATTGCAAAATGATGGCTGGAAAAAGCATACTTGGGACAGCACGCTATTTTTCATTGTGCAACCTTATCAGGTCCCTGCATGCTGATCAATACCGACTCCGGCCACGTCCGAATGCGGGTCCTGGTGGGATGGAAAGGAATGTTAGTCCAATACTTGTTGCTACTAAAGACCAGGGAATCCTCTGCATCTTCACAAGTATTCCGGGAAAGGAATTGTTGTTAGTAGATGGGCGGAGCTAGATGGATAATGTAAGTATGTAAGCATCAGTCATATGAGACTAACCTGGATATTCGAAAATTTTCTTGTAAAGTCAGTAACTACAAAAATTAAGATATAAAAAATACTTCTTTAACAAATTTAATACAATACCAATGGTGCTTATATACAACCATAATTTAATTTATATCGAAAAATACTATGCACATGCGAGATTTACGGTTCAAAAACCACGTAACAACTTGAACTTATCCGCGATTAGGGAAATCAGGGATAATGAAACGAGCCAATATAGTCCCTAAGTTGATAAGCATTTCCTCTTATCAACGCTAATATGCAGAGATATAGCGCCCAACACGCTTGTCGTATATAAATTTTGGTATTGGTACTCAAAGTTGAAAACTGTTACAAGTTGTACTGGAAAAAATTAGCTTATTTTCCAAAATGGACATGAATAAGTTTTTGTTAGAAAACTGTGCGATGTATAACATAAGGCCATTGCAAATTATTTTTAAAGTTTTTGTCATCCCCCTTTTTTGGTTCGCTTGGAGTTTTGAGCGGGAAAACTTGGTTTTAGGTTTATGGAACCTTTGGAAGAGTTTCTTAAAATTAAAAGTTCTATCGTCTAGCGAAATTCAACTTTTGATTAATCCAAGCAATAGCAATAAATAGAAGCAATCAAAAAAATATTTTTCTTCAGTTTCAATATATCACACTGATGTGTTCTGCAAAGTTTCATCGCATATTATTTCAAGAAATTTTACTGAAGACAGTAACCTTCTATCTCTTCAGCAAAGATGGAAAAATCCTATTTCTCATATATGAAAAAACGTTAAGATCCGTTTTTCTATTTTAGCACATTTTTGTAGTTGTATGACTTTTTCCTGTGTTACAAAGTTGTACAAATAGTGAAAATACAGAACATTGCTGAATATAGTGTATATCTCAATCTTTGCTTGTGTAGGAGCTGTAGAACTTTTGATCTAAAAATACCCTAATTTTGACCCCGAACTACTCGCAAAAAAGCATCATTTTGTTCAAATACTCTCTCCAGAAAACCAGAATAGTTTCATGCAGACTACAAAGTTTTATAAAACATGTTTAAAAGCACAACAAAATTTTTAGGCTGACAAAATCGGGTAAAAAAGCTGATAAAATCGGGGGTAGACAAAATCGGGAACTGACAAAATCGGAACATTATTGTATATGAAAAGCAAAATTAGATTTGGTTGAAACTAAAAGAGATAGGCGTTTCACGTCAAAGAACGTATTATAAAACGGTACTAGAGCTTCAAATTGGTAAATAAAAGCAAATAGTTTAATCACACCTTTTAAGGAGAAATTTGAGAAAATTGCTTTGAATAACTCTTATTTCAAGCCTCTTTGCTTCTAATAAGTTACTAAATTTTATAAAGGAGGAGGTTTAAGAGCAATTTTCAATACAAAATTTTCTCAGATATTGTATGAAAGTAACAGAATTGAGTAATTTTTTAAAGGTGGTGTCTTCGGAGAAGTTTAATAATAAAATATAGCGCATCTTTCTGCACTATCAGGAGTATTAGGACTATTGCGTCCGTGAATTAACCTATTACGGTGATACGAACTTTTGTTCTTTTTTTAATATAATTTAAAAAAAAAATTCTCCAAAAAGTTACAGAACATACTAAAAAAAGCAACTTTGCTAAATACAGTAACTATCTATCTCTTACCGGTTGCGAAATATAATGTAACACATAAAAGGATCACTTAAAAATCAATTATGCTCAATAACTTTGCACACGATATTTTTATTGCTTACAAGTGTTATACAAAGTTATTCAATATGTTAAAATAAACATTTTCTCTGAAGACTGTTTGCCACTAGGATGCATATTTAATAAGTTATAAAATAAGATGAAAAAAATTGCAATATTTAATTTTTTTTTCAATTTCGAACAACTTCGCGCAAACCAGACAACCACTAGGTGAAAGTACAATATTTTATCTATAAAAAAAAAATTTCCATCAGATCTCTAAACGAATCTCAGAAAAAATCAGTTGAAAAAGAAACGTAAAAATGAGATATTTTTGAGGCATAGTATCTTTGGAGAAGTTTAACAATAAAATATAACGCATCTTTCTGCAATCTTAAGATGACCATGAATTCACCTATCAGGGTGATGCAAACTTTTGTTTTTTTTAATTCTCCAAAAAGTTGCAAAACATACTAAAATTAGCAATTTTATATTCAGCAAAACTAGCAATTGTAACTATCTATCTCTAACCGGTTGCGAAATATAATATCTCCATCACTATCAATGAGAAGTAAATGTTTTATACTAGTTCTAGCGGGTATCAAGATTTTCGACTGATCTGATACAGAACCTCTACTCACCACAATACATTCACGCCTTTCCACACAACCAACAACGCGCACCCTTAGTACCATTTCATCTTCACTGTGCATTCCCTGGAACATGGCAGCTCGGAATGCCAACCTATTGCTCAACGGCGATTCCACAATTGGAGCTGCCGGACAAATGGCTTTCATCGCCGGATTAACGCATCCATTGGTAGCAACCAAGATGGCGGAATTTAGCACACTTCCGGTTGGCGATAATCGTTGCATTACCACTTCCGACAGTCTCGTATAGTTCCAGCCTGAAATGTAGAATTGCAACTGGCATTCAGGCATTCGAGTCAGTAGTGACGCAGTCAAACTCACCATCACCGCTTCGCACCTGTGTTTTCAGGATAAGGTCTTCACCGAGAGTTACAGCACCTCCAGGTTCGAGTGAACGGGTGAATCCGCCGCTGCCACTATCTTGCCTCCGAAATAGGCCCAGTTGCGAACGAAAGGGCCGCTGGGATCCACCGAAAGCGAAAGTTCCTGAAGCACTTCTTCCCTGCACATTATTACTGACACCCAACCGAAACGCGTGCGTGCGGGCTACCACCCGCTGTTGTATTTTACACTGTAAAGTTAAGATCGCATCCGCCGCCGTGCGCATTCCGGCAATTTGAGGAAACCTTAAACGAAGGCACAGTTCCCGTGCATTATTCCCGCACTGTACGACACCACACTTGGAAAAATCACTGTAATCAATGTTCACTAGCAGTCTTGTTTGTTGCACACGAATATTACAACCGGTTAAGTCTCCACCACTCTGATCGCCATCAATAACTGGAACACCATCGATTGCACTTTGTATTGTCAGCGTAGACCGGAAGTAACCTCCACTGTTCTGAAGGCAAGTTAGCTCATTTAATTGTAGCCTAATAGGATGGCGGTCATTGCTAACTGGCTCGTCCCGTAAGGCTCGTCCTGCAGGGGGTAAGTATCCATTAGCAGGAGGATTATACTGATATCCGTCATTGCCTCCGGCTGGAAATACAGATCCTTCATCCGCTAATGGTGGTCGAGAGCTCGCTGGTGCATAATGATAGCCAGGTTCTGTGGTGACGATTATAATTTCGTCTTGCTGCGGTATTTGTTGTTGTGGAGGAAGATAATCATTAACGGGGGGATCGGAGAAAATGGGATCATTATTTGGCGGTAGGTATTGGTTGTCCACAGAAGGATATTCGTCGGAAAAAGGTGGTAGCTGCGGTGGTGGCAGTGGTTCATCTGCGAACGGTTGTTCTGGGGGCAGATATTCACTATGCGGAGGATCGTAATAATATCCTTGTGAGTCACGCTGAGGAGCTGCAGTTGTGCTGGTTGATTTTCGATTAATTATCACTTCCGGTAGAGTAGTTGTTGTCGGTTTTGGTGGGATATAGTCACTATCACGTCGCGGCGGAACAAGTGCTCTGGTTATGCTTTTGGCAGCAAAAATATCTCCACGCGCTGCATGAATGGACATATAAAACACGACACAGAATATTAGAGCCATTTTTAAGAAGGTGGTTCCTCTTCCGGCTAAATACGCAACAAAACTGAACGTTCAGCAAAAAATGGTCCTACATTTATAAGCAATACTGAATGAGCACTTCCTCGTAAACTGTATCGAAAATCTGCATATGACCGCTGACAATGATCACGCGGGGACAATTTCCTCGTGCTGTTTCGAAACTAATAAAAAAAATCCGCACGATGTAGGTATGTGGCCCGAAGAAGCTTAATAATATTTGGTAACCCTTTAACCACGACAGGCGATGAACTTGCTGACTGCATGGGCTGCATTTATTTTCGAGCCGCTAATGGGTAGCTGCGAGCGGGCTAAACAAATTGAGTCACATTACTCACTTTCGGTTGTGTATTGCCAATCGTGATGGCCAGCTTGTACCGGGAGTACACTGCAGAAGAATTTAATTTTACTTTCTTCCCGCAGAAGTGCAAAGTGTGCGCGCGGGGTAGTTGGCGCCTGCTTCACGATTATTCGAAACAGGGCGGCCTTCGACGTAAATTTCAGTCAGGCAACGACAAAGAAATAAAACAAAACAATCGACTATTGAATGGACTGTGGAGCGCAATTTGAACAACCACGACTCGAGGAGTTTGCTGACACCTTCCTTCGGTGTGAATCTTGATGAGGGAGCTGACGGGCAGACGGGTTGTGAGCCTGGTTGAGTAATCAAATCACAGTGAATACAGAGTAATTTTTCCTGGCTTCCTGAATATCGCAAAAATTCTTTCGAATAATGCATACCTTTCTGAAAGCGGGAGCTTTCTGCTTCTATTTGTGTCATACATATAGTGACAATACCCCGTTCAATGAAGGAATAATCGTGAAGTATGCTATAATAGCTATATAAGGCATTAAAAATTTCGAAGCGGGATTCATTGTGGTAGCGGCAACGGTAAGGCGCAGTGCCTTCTGTTGATTGATTGACAAGCTAGCCGGGTTTGGAAATGGTAAATGAGGTATTATATGTTTGTTGAAAGATCACTTCATTGGGTATGACTTTAACCTGTTTTAACCTATCTGTATTTTGTTTTGGTTGGACCATGGAGACCTATGTTTGATGAATCCGTGCCCATCGCAGATTATTTTTCAGTGAGATCTTCTTAATCTGATGAAATATTATCTGTAATTTATTACAGCTGGATGCTCGTCAGCAGGGCCATTATTTTTCATTTTTGGTAATTCATTCTTTTAGTATTGCATTTTTATATAACCAGATCTGTTATCACTGAGCGAAATAAAAATAGCAGCACCCAATTTTTTCCTCGATATCAGTTAAATTATTGACTGTCGTCTCAATGATTTCCAATGATTAATAAGCAATGATGATAATTTGATCCAAATTGTGTAATAGGTAAATCAAGCATGAATTACATTTACTTCGTTCAACCGCATTGCTTAGAGCCCCAGAAAGCTGAAAAAAGGATGCGAAACAAAAATAATACCACACAAGTGGGTGATCATGTGTGTATGTGTCATTCTTACGGATGACTTCAATCAGACGCGAGTTCATGGATAAAACCAGGGTTTCAAGGTTTTCCTGCGAGATCTTCTCCTAGCACTCACGAATTCGACTTATGAGCTGGTTTAGTTTAGACGTTAAACTGATTGCCGTTTTCGTAACCACAAGGTGCAAGGACAGTCTAGCCGATCACCCTTTTTGTAGATGGGCCAACCATCCTTCCATAGGCGGTCCTTCCCAGCGGCTTTATTGGTCTTCAGCAGCCCGATTTCTCGTTTGACTTCTTGGAGATCAGGTGCAAGGACATTACTATCTTTCATGGGCGCTCCTAGGTTAATTTCCGTTCCACCTCCTTCTGCGACTTCGCCATTGAGGTATTCATCGAAGAACTGCGCGCTCGTTTGTGATTAGATTCCCTCCCTCGTCTCTACACATGTCAGGTTTCGGTGTGTAGCCCTTCCGAGTTTGGTTCACCTTCTCATAAAACTTGCGCGTGTCATTAGCTCGGAATAGTTGTTTCGATGGCTGAGCGTATTCTGCCCCAACCGTCTTCGAGGTTTGAAGTACCTAACTCCTCGAAAGAAGGCAGTGCCTCATTCAATACTCGCGCGTAGTTCTCGGCAGCTTGCGGATTATCTAGCTGCCTGATGTTCATCCCAGGAGGACGGCTTTGACGTGTCCGGTATACGGTGGACAGCTTTGAGCGCACATGTACTGCTACTAGGTAATGGTCAGAATCAATATCCGCACCCCGTCGGGAGCGTACGTTCGTGATGTTAGAAAAAACCGGCCCTCTATGAGAACGTGGTCAATTGGGTTCATTGTACGTTGGTCAGGTGATCTCCAGGTAGCTTTGTGGATATCCTTGCGTGGGATAAAGGTGCTTCGGATTACCAGGCATCGGGAAGCTGCGAAGTTTATACATCGTTGGCCGTTATCGTTAGTGTCGGTATGCAGGCTATGTAGTCCTACCACCGGTCTATACATTTCTTTCCTACCGACCTGGGCGTTCATATTCCCGATGACGATCTTAATGTCCCGTGACGAGCAGCTGTTGTACGTTGCGTCCAGCCTCGCGTAAAACGTTTATGCGTTTCATTTTATGCGCTTTACTATTTTTCAACCAATCTCATTCTCAAGGAAATGTGAAGACTAGTTATAATTTTCCCTTAGACAAGAAGCTTTATTCGCACCTCAAGCCAGTACTATTCCTATAACTAACTTGAGATGGAATGGAGACCAACTGCCGTCGTATCAAGATCTCTGTTCTCTAGTCAACATGGACACGATTCAATGCAGGCATAGAATAGCTGATATAGTGTTTTTTTGCAAACATTTTATCTGGACGAACCGATAGTCAAACACTTGTCGCACGGTTGCACTTTAATCAAAGTCAGGTTGTGCTCTGTAACAGACGTGTTTTCAACCCGCCTCATACAAATAGGAATTATTCTCTTCATGAACCAACGTGGTTTTATGAAAGCTTTCAATGATCTACAGCTTGTAATAGAAATTACTATGCCACCAACTACCATTAAAAATAGGCTTAGTTTATATTTAAGGGGACAACTGTATTCCTTTTAGTCATTGTATTCATTTGTATTCATTGTGTTAATATTAAGTTTTTTTTGGCAACGGGCTTGTAGCCTATACCTTAATGACTAATAAAGACAATAAAGACAACTAGTGCCGGGTAGAAGCTTCATGGTCGGTAAAGCCTGTTTCAGTACTAGGGGAGCATGTGTATGTATGTATGTGTTTTTCCTCATTATTTTGCATCAGCAATCTCGTTTCTAAAGCCAGGTAATGGAACAAGCAATAATTTGTCCATGGACAAGATGCTTCATTACATACCTCGAGCCAGTATCACTGATATAACCCTTTAAGCACGGAGGGTTGTAGCTACGATATTTTTGGTTTTTGGATCAATATAAATTTTTTTTATCTCTCGAGATACCAAAACCAGTATATTCTATACATTGCAACAACTGTTTGCTAAATTTAGCAACCTACACAATTGTGTGGGTTCGGCCTTATCTTATACCATTGCACTATGGGCAAAAACGAGCCGAAAAAACGGATGCAATTAAGATATGGCCTGCAGGCTGATAAAATATACGTGATCTTATGTAAAATTTTCCGGAGAATCGCATGGTGCTCACCGCTTTCCTGTATGTCATCGGGAAGTGCCCCATTTTGCTCATTTTCCCTTATTTTTACCATTTTTTACCCTTTTTGGACTATACCAAACCAGGCTTTGAAAAAACAAAACATGAAAACCTAATTATTTTGTGTAAAGAAGTCCACAGAGTTGAATAGGGTTGACCCCGTTTAGTTTGGAGCGAGATCATCGCTTCGAGGCTCATAGACTTCAGCTTCTGCAGTAGCGGAACGTAGCTATGGAAATACACGCAACTTTTTGCAAGTTAAGTTTTTACTAACCTTAATACAACAGATATACCGGAACGTCCAGATTGGCTTAAAAACATTCAAATGTTGATCCAAGAATTTGTCTTAGAAAATCCCGTAGTTGAATACACATTTGCCACACTTCTTTATTATTTTACAATTTATAAAACACCAGTTTTAGGTTCCGGTAGTACTCTAAACGGAAGTTCCGTAGTGTGGAACATGAACGAATGCTCTACAGTATAATGTATTCATACTTACTGACTCAAAATGAGATGGCAGCAGCAGATTTCGTTTTATTTCATCTGTTACTTACGACGTGAAAAAATAATCCTACTGCGATCTGGAATATCTCCGGGAAAATGGATCCAAAATTTGCTAAATAATTTTTTCATTGAAGGTCAATCTAAGGTGGTTCTTTGAAGACAAGTTGTACAAAAATCGATTAAAAAATAGTAAAGATAGAGCCAAAAGTGTAACGGTAAGTACACTAATTATTGAAGTCCCGGCGGGAACGTAAAGGTAAAAGTAAGTATACAATAAGGCCGAACCTACACAATTGTGTAGGTATGAAAAACAATGTGCATAAGTAAGTTGTAAAAGTTATTTTCCGTAAATTTTTAATTACATCAATTAGAAATACTTACTACCAATAATTTTTTATTTAAGCAATTTCGAAATACGGATCCAATAAGAAAATACGACAGATAAAACTTTTTGCTGTTTTCACAAGATTTTGAAGACTAGACAATAATTAATCCAACCGCAAAAGAAAACTTCTTTTCAGCTATTTTCTATTTTTTCTACGAGTTACGATGTTTACACAAGACATTGGTGCCATATATGTAAAAGTACGACGTTTAGAAAGGAAAGGAAAATTTTTTATAAGTAATCATATCTCACCCACACAATTGTGTGGGCTCGGGCTTAAAGGGATAACTTAGCCTGGCAAGAGAATTTATTGTTGTTAAATGCATAACTTAGTAAGAAGGGAGGATAAATGGAGGGGTCTAAGAATATACTTATGCTTAAGTCACAATAGCCTGATCCTACTAAGATTCGAATTCACGATCACTCGCTTATTAAGATAGACCTTGAGGCTAGCTGGCGAGGCCTTGTGCAGATTAAGAAGCGAGGCTCTTCTATATATGCCAAAAGGGCAATGGGTTAAAAGGCCACTGTGAAAGTCTTAATGATCGTCTTTTGGGGCAGACTTCGATTTCTGTACTGAGTTTACGGGCTGTTCATACCCATTGATGAAATTGAGCTAGATAGTTGTAATCCAGTGCTTCAATTCTACATGGTTAATAAAATCAATGACCTTTTAGAATTTGGGTTCTACACTCGATATAGAGCAAGAACGAAACTTTCGAAGAAGTTATGCCTAGATAAAGCAAGAGCCCCGTAATTGTAGCGTAGATGCGCTAAACTTTAAAGTACAGAATTACAAAAGCGGCGGCTGTCTGCATCATGCGATATCCTTCAAATGATAAAGCGGGACTGTGTTCAGTTAGAAGTCCCCTGATTGTGCACAGTTCACTATTTAACTGTTTAGTCTACAACCCTGTATTTTCAACGAGATGCTTTCTTATCAGCATAATGTAGGTAAGGAGCCAAGTGCAGGTTTTTATGCAAAATTATTTCGAGAAGTTCTGAAACCAATCAGTATAGGGGAAGTATGTGTTCTTCGCCTGGTGAATGGTCGACTGTTTTTTTAGGGTTTATATTGAGCCCCTCTAGTCAACAATTGCTTGTGAAGGAATGTGTCGCCCACCGGTTACCAAAGCAAGAGTGAGAGACTTCCTTGTGGACTTGTTTTCATCACCGGAATCGTGAACGAAGTATCTCTCAACGTTGCTGTGATTTCTTTGCTTGAAAGCATGGGTTGAACCGTAGCTCGTAGTCGATTCTGTTTTGAAAGAGAGCCGTAAAATCGAAGCGAAGGACGCGTTATCGAAAGCGCCTTCAATATCAAGGAAAACACAAATGATATATAAACGATTTCTCAATTAACTTCACAGCGCAATGCAGTTTCCGGGTAGAATACCATCCGAACCTGAAGATTTCATTGGTTCAAAAGAGCTAAGTGCTCATTTGATCGAAGCCTCCGTAATCAATCGGCGTGCAAGCACAGCCGAGTCCACTAGGATTATTAACATTTTTCTCTAGTCATCACCAAACGCGAGGCCCCCCCGAAGCGCGAGGCTCCATTCCACCGCACAGGTTTGCCGGCCTAAACTCCGGCTCTGGGCTACAGGATCCCGTACTGTAACATCTGGCTTCGAAGTCTAGCGATACAGACGGGTCAAGTCTTCGAAAACGTTTGAGTCCAAAGCTTTGCTTTGCCAGGTTAGGTCAGGATTGATTCACTAGTTTTAAGGTATATTTTAGCAGTAAAAATTTTGTATATGATAAAATAAGCCTCAACTGGCGATCATTTGCTAGAACCTTTAGTTTCCTGTTTACATAAGGCTTGTATAGAAGGCCGTAGTGGAGAGGTCAGTAATGAAGTCCGCGCTTGAGGGCCATCAACGGGCACCGCTAACAAAAATATGACGCGAAAAATTTGGAACTCAGAACGTCGAGTATTCCACTGCGGACTTGCCAAGTTTCATACACAACGAAAACATAATGGCAATCCTTTGCTCAATAAGCATTATTGTATTATGACCAGAACTAGAGACGAATTTAGAGTTTCACGGAAAAACATATTCGTGCTCTCTGGACGATGGGAGATGACTGATCGACCACTCAGCCGAAAGCTGACTACCACTTTTACTAAAATCTACAGGTTCGAGCACCCTGTTGCAACGTATAGTTGCTTCATAATACAATTACTGATATTACTTTTCGAATAAAGCCTGTAATCTGGGTAGTCGAACGAATCTTACTGGATCAGTCTCAGACTCGTTACGCCGATATCGTAGCACTGCGAATTTTACCGGCCAGGAGAGAAGATTAGGATGTACAGTACAGATCGGTATCGCAACAAACGGGCCGGGTGCTGGGTTCACCATGTTCAGAAAGATACGAGGTCATGTGATCGAGTGATAGATGATCAATAATAGGTTACTTTTATTGAGGATACCCGATATCTAAAAGACTGAAGCTGTACTGCTTTCACGGCACACGAAAGTTTTACGCCAGACTCAACGAATCTCGCAAAGGCTTTGTGTCGTGGATCGAAATGTGCAGAGATAAAAATTGAGGTATTTTGACTGACGATCGGGCGGTAATCGAAAGGTGGAAGTAGCACTACGATGATCACCTGAACGGCGTGCAGGCGGAAGACCATGATAGTGGAGAAGAAACGGAGCAGTGCGACCCCATCGATAACCGAAGTTAAAAAAGTCATTCAGCGGCTGAAGAACAACAAAGCAGCGAGAAAAGATGGCATTGAAGCGGAACTTATTAATATGGGCCCGAATAAGTTGGCCAGCTGTTTGCATCTATTGATTGTCAAGATTTCGGATATGCAACGACTACCGGAGTAGTGGAAAGACAGGGTTATTTGCCCTATCTACAAGAAAGATAATAAGCTGGCTTGTGACAACTACCGAGTGATCACTATCCCGAATGCTGCATACAAAGTGCTTTTCCAAGTCATCTTTCATCGACTAACACCAATAGCTTCGTGGGAAGTTATCAGGACGACTTCATGGGGGGTCGGTCTAAAACGGGCCAAATCTTCACCCTGCGGCCGATTTGCCAGAAGTGCCGCGAATTCCAAATCATCACGCATCCTTCGTTCGTTGATTTCAAAGCCGCATATGATAGTGTAAACCGACGATAGCTATGGAAAATTTGGGACGGAAACGGCTTTCCGGGTAATCTTACTAGCTTGAAGGTGTTACAAGACGAGTGGCGATCGAAATGCGGCGCACGGTTTTCAACAGATCCAGTCAATTTGCCTGCTTTGCTGATGACGTGGATGCTGTCGGCGGGACCAAGCGCGACAGGGCCCGCTCAGGCAGTACCGTCGTAATCGACGGGGATAAGTTTGAGGTAGTAGACGAGTTTGTATACTTTGGTTGATTGTCAACAGAGGACAACAATATCAGTAGAAGACGTATTACCAACGAAAGTTTCAGGTGCACATTGTACAAAATGCTTATTAGACTGGTTGTCCTCTACGGGTCCATACCATACCACCCAGTTAGCTCCGTGGTATGATGCTGGCTTAACAAGCCAGTCAATAGGATCTTTGAACTAGCCCCGTAATTTTCCTGTATTCTAATAACCGGCTGCGAAGTCTGTCTAAAAAGAAGGGTGAAGTTCTTAAGGACGTTTAAACCCATGGCTCGGCTTTTTTGTCCTCTACGGGTATAAAACGTGGACATTGCTAGAAGAGGACTTACGAACATTTAGGAGTTTTCGAACGGCGACGGCGGATGCTAAGAACCATCTTTGACCGTGTGCTGGAGAACGGTGTCTGGAGGCGAAGAATGAACCAGGAGCTCGCGCGTCTCTTCGGCGAACCCAGTATTCAGAAAGTGGTTAAAGCTTAACGTTGGGCAGGACATGTTACTAAAATTCCGGACAACTATCCTGCAAAAAAGGGGTTTCTCATCGTATCCGTAGGAACAAGACGGAGAGGGACATAGCGAGCGTGGTGGCAAGACCAGGTGGAGCGAGATCTGGCGAGCAACGGGTGCCCGCGGAGCTGGAGACCAGCTGCCGTGGACCGAATTAGATGGAGAACTTATACCACGCAGGCCTTGTCGTGACGTAAAGCCAACTGAAGTAAGTAACATGTCCAGTAGAAAGCGTTTTATACGTAGCTGGAGTATCTTTATGACAATGAGTCGCGTCGTAACTTCAAGATCGTCAATCACATGAACTCTTAGATAGGAAGAAAACAAAAGTACAAGTCGATGATTACCGGCTAGCACAGTCGTCACCTAGCCGACAACGACTAGAGGACTAGCAATCCAATGTGTCTTTTTCTCCCCAAGTACATCTACAAGACCTTAAGAAGGTCGTTTCTATGGGCGGTTTTTCTCATACATCACCTGAGTACGCATCTATCGTAGTTCGCACAACGACTTGGACCACTACTTATCGGAGATAAGCATATGCTAAAATTTGCTGTTCAGGACTACTAAAATTGCTGGTGAGGATTGCGCTATCTATGACAGAGGGGTCAGCTTCAGCATTTCTCCACCAGCCATTAGAATCCGCGACGACGGAAGTGATTAATCGGCAAAAGCGACTAGTATGATGAAGAAATGTGTTACAGCGGCGACAAAGAAAAATTGTTCATCGACGAATAGAACCGCGTAAAACAGTACTTAGCCAAGCATAGATAGGCGCGGTGACCACCGACGACCACACCAGCTAGAAGATCCTGCCTTTCCCTTCAGAAAAGGATGAAATCGTGTCGGGTACGTTGCCGCTCGAAGCTAAATTTATGCAAAAACACTAACTCGATCGGTTGTATTTTTTGGGCATTTTTTGGATGAGTTCGTTGAGATCCTGTAAGCCTTTACAGTTAGTATTCTGGGGTGGGAGAATACATCGTAAGGATATCGGGTACTTACTTACTTATTCAGCCGAGAGACGGGGTGGCTCTTGCCGTATCAAGAATTCCTCTCCATTGTACTCGGTCCTGGGCTACTCGCCACCAATTCGTTGCGCGTCTCGACACACGCAAGTCGGCTTCAACCTGGTCGAGCCATCGTGCACGTTGAGCTCCTCTATTCCTGGTGCCGGTGGGGTTCTTGAAGAGAACGGATTTCACTACACAGTCGTCCGGCATCCTTGCGACGTGGCCGGCCCACCGTAGTCTCCCAACTTTCGCCAGGTGTACGATGGGAATCTCTCCAAGCAGTGCCTGTAGCTCGTGATTCATACGCCTCCGCCACTCTCCGCTTTCCGTTTGTACTCCGCCAAAAATACTCCGCAACACCTTTCGTTCAAAAACGGCAAGTGCACGTATGTCTTCCGTAAGTAAAGTTACTGTCTCAAGTCCGTAGAGGACTACCGGTCTGATTAGCGTTTTGTACATCGTTAGCTTTGTGCGACGGCGTATGCTCCTTGATCGAAACGTCTTGCGAAGGGAAAAGTAGGCTCTATTTCCAGCTTGAATGCGTCGTTGGATCTCCTTACTCGTATTATTGTCGGCGGTGACCAGAGATCCCAAATATACGAACTCATCAACCACTTCCAGTTCATCGCCGTCAATAGTCACTGTCCGTGGGAGGTAAACGTTTCTTTCTCGGGAGCCTCTTCCTACCATATATTTGGTTTTCAACGCATTAATTTGTAACCCTATCCTCCTAGCCTCCGTTTTTAATCTGGCGTAGATTACCTCCGCCGTCCCACGGTTTCTAGTAATAATGTCGAGGTCGTCTGCAAAGGCTAGGAGTTGGCTACTCTTACTGAAGATCGTTCCCCTCGTTTCGATGCCCGCTCGACGGATCACACCTTCAATAGCGATATTGAATAGGATATCGGGTGCTATTTTCTTTTAATCATTTACACAACTTTACAAATTAAAACAAGTTGAAAATATGACATCCAATTCAGGTATTTAATAAAAAATCGCTGATAGCTAGCAGATTCCTCATAACAATCCATAAAGCTTTTAGCTCTGGTTCTGCAGGTGACTCAAAGCACATGTAAAGAGAGTGGCATACAAAGCAATATTTATTCTAAATCGATCAACGTAAAATAGCTCGGTGACATTTTGTTTACAAACGATTAATGCCAGCAACACATCTTGCGCTTGTCCTAACAAGAACTAGCCAGTCGGGCGAGCCGTTTATAGCATACAAGCCAATGAATGCTCATTTATTTCACCTTATTAGCCACCGTCGAATGTTGCACATTGCCGCATGCTGTAACAATCGCAAGCCAATCAAAATTCTTCTCATTTCATTTGTAATGTGTACCTACAGTACAAGCATCGACATTTAAACCACACCGAACTGAAATAGGCCAGAAGCGAGAAATAAAATGCGCGCTTAGATCGTTCTTTTATCGCATGATTTATCCCAGACAATCATTTGTTTTTACTACGGCCATAATTGCAGACCTAGTATGACCGACGGTGAAAAAAACCTACATACCACAACGTCTTTGGTACCGTCGTCAACGTGAGGGCCTGAACCCTGAAACTTGCTGACAACTAGCCGCCATTTAGTAACCAGTCGCTCTCCCCAATACGGACTATCGGCTGCCAACCTCAGACCGATTAGGCGCAATTTTCACAAAATGTGCTAACAGTTTGCAGTAAGTGCCTGTAATCAAATTAAATAATTATAGATCGATAGTTTTTATAGCTTTTTAAAGACCGAATTAAATGTTCCATTAAAAAGTGAGAAAAAAGCTACTAGAGTGGCACCCATATGCAGATGCTCATAGTTGTCTCATTGAGCTGAATCGGTCATGTCCATGTTGCAGGCAAACCCGACAGTCATGCTGTAACTGCGATATCAGTTCTGGGATCACAACGCAGACATATAGTAGTCATACGACCCTCTACTTAAGGCCGTAAAGCATACGACGATGATTGGTTGTATGGCTAACCAACCATCATCAGCGCAAGTCCGGTCTGCCTCGCGAGGACCGATCACCCTGTCAGTAATTATTCTCTAATGGGAAACAGCATGATTGCGGGGTTGAGTGCAATTTTCACTCGTTAGCAAAGCAGTAAAATGTAAAGTGTTTATGAATACGTCTGCTCCGGTACAAATGATTGACCAGCTGGTTTTATTGAAACGTGTCGAAACCGTTGTTTACAGCAGATGAAAACTATCAGTGTGCGGCGTATAAACTATGCCTTAAAAGAAAATCCTTAGTCAAACAGTTGACTCAGCAGAAGAAGCTCAGAACAGACGCCATTCGGATATTCGCATGGTATCATGTAATCATATTAATCACGCGAACATCGTGAGTGGCCTGTGCACCCTATTTAGAAACAGCATTGAACCGCTTATTAATAGCAAAAGTTGTGTGGACACTACACCAATGATTGGCTTCGGGTACTGAAGGTAACGACTATTTTCTCACTTCCAGTTAGAATAACCATAACATTATCTGATGAATACTTTCAAATAATTACATAATGCTGCTTCAAAACGTGTTATCTGATCCATCGTCTGACACTCATCCACGCTAACCAATCTTGAAGCGTTAATTGATAAATCAACCTCGATCTATCGGCATTCATTCGCCGTTAATTATTATTTCATTAATACGCTTATTACGCGCGACCATTACCCTACTTGAGACCAGGCAGGACCAACGCAAAATGTGCTCCTTCCTCTTGCGCCTTCATGCATCTCATAGCAAACTACCGTTTCAAATTACAATCCAAATCCATGTGCATCAGCCGGTGATTGCAATGATGCGACATAAATCAAGCAGTTCAATGCGAAACCGGTAGCCGGCAGGCATTCCGCCGACAAAATTGTCAACTAAACGAGCAGCATTAAATGCAATTACATGCCTCCTGTGTCCACCAGCCAGCCAGCAGCGTGAGGCTGAGAGAGGTACGACGCGTAGTCCGAAGAAGTCAAATCCCATGTCGAGAGACTATTTTTTGCACTGAATCAGCCACGCTTCAGGCATTATCATGATGCAGCGGAAAATGTTTAATTTATGTTTACTTTTTTCATATGTGTAATTCATAAGACAGCGCCAAATCGACAAAGACCTGACTTTGGCGGGTATGGATTAATGCTTTCATATCTTTATTTTCGTTAACTGTCACGTGATTGCACCACTACACCCTATGATGTATGGTAGACTGCATTCGCGCTAAAAACTCACCAAAAGAAATAAATTACTTTTAATTGCTTAAACCAGTCGTTTAACAGATCAGTTAGTATAAATTATTATGTATTTATCAGTATTACACCGGCTGTGCCAGCGTTCCTAGCGTGGCAAACATAATTTTAAATCGCGCATTTTGTGCCACAGCTAATCCCTAATGACTGCCAAGATTTACGACTCGAAGTGCTGACAGTCAAATATTTGAATGACATTAAATTAGATTAACAAGTTGCATATGAATGACCTCATAGTTGCAGGAGTGGTAAGATACTTTTCAATAGCAAAACTATTTATTCGCGCAAAACTATCAAACTTGTTAGTTTTACAATACAACAATACATTTGTTAACTTTTACAAGATTTTAACGTCACACGATAAATTTGAAACTATGAGTTATGCGTAAACTAAAGGATTTGCTGAAGAAATGCGGTTGCGTCGTTATAGGCCGAACAATGGTACAGCGACAATGGCGTCACTGTGATTTCAGCGAGTGGACTCCAATCAATACCGGAGAGCTAAGGCCGATTGAGGAATACTGATCAATCATGAAACTAAACAAGCGAAGATGGAGTTTGGGTTACCAAACAAGTCGGAAAAGAGTTCATACGTTTTACCTTTCATCAAGGAAAAGATGTTGGTGAAAATCGTTAATTAAATCTGGGACTGCATGGTTTTTCAGTATAGTTGTTCAGTATGACAAATGTGCTCTGTTGGCTATAACAGATTTTGCTGGTGAACTGTCGGTCTTTGTCGGTGAGCCAAGGTTTTAGCCGCCCGCACTGCTGTATTTTTAACAAATATTTTGCGTAAGGAGAATTTCTGGAGATCTGAAAGCGTGTTTTATGTTTCTGGCCTTCAAGAGTGTCGATTGTGTAGAAATTACCGGGGTATTGCTAATTTCTCTGCTGCAGAATTAATTTGCAGCACCTACCACTACATTTCTTTTGGCCAGTATAGATTCATGGCTGTGCACAGTGGTCCAAACAGCGAAATACGTGATCGTTTGATATAGCGCCAAAAGCGTCTTTAGGAACATTTCTTGGTATAACAAGCCCCTTCTTGTGTGAGAGAAATCTTTGGGTGATTAATTCCTTTAAAAGTGAGATACGAAATTTATTTTCTCGTACATTCGAGATACAGGTTTAGTACTTTCGACAAAGTTGTAGTAAATATCAATACAAACAACTTTGTCAAAGACACCATACTTTCATCTCTTCATGGAAATTGTCTATGACGTGGACAAACCCTTTAAAACAGTTTTTAAACCCTGATATATTCTGGTAAACTTTTACGTGTTCATAGTGTTCCAGAAAGTCGTTTATCTTGCTAAAATGTTTTTGTAGAACATTATTATACGTGATTTTCTGCAGTTTCGGAGATTTTGAGCATTTTTGATGAAAAATATTACTACTTTGAACTTAAATATTTCCCAAGGTGGCAAATCGTGGCAGATCACAACAGTTTGTCACATGGCTGCGCTCGTATTTGTGCGATAGAGTTTGTTCTATATTAGTAGCTAGGTTCGCATGTGCGTCTTTGTTCACAAATAAATCTGAGGAACCTCAAGGCAGTAATTTGGGACCATTTGTGTTTATCTGTTCTGAAACTGGTTGCACATTGGCATACGCTGCTGATTTTAAAAATCTCCATAACGATTCGTTGCATCAAGGGTTGTTATCGTTTTCAGTTTCGGTTATTGGATGATTACCTGGAGGGTTCCGGCATTGTTTTACATCAAATATCGAAGACGATTATTGGTGACGGTGACGATCGCGGGCAATAATGGTTGAGAACAAATCTCGAGAAGAATTGTGTGAAAGTATCATGCAAAAGCCGCAACGTTTCATTAACGTCTGGCATACAGTGCACTTATGACTATCAGGATCACTAAAACGTGTAGGAGTAGAGCATTGTAGATGTGCTAAGAGCGGAGGATGCATAGAATTAACCGAAAAAAGCGTTTCAGGAGGTTCGGCAAGCCTACACAATGGTAGAGTAACTTCATCTACAAACCACAAATCGGGTATTCGGTTCATGGCAGTTCCTCCTAAACTTAGTTGCTTCATGTTAAGCGACAAAATATTTGTAGTCATGATTGAATAGTTACACAGAAGTTGCGAAGTCATCGATTTGACTATGAATAGAAGTGCGCTCAAAAAACATTTATACTTCTAGGCCAGTTACATAAGAAACTAATTGCAATTGCAACGGTCTACGATTGATTGACGACGAATAAATAAATAAATAAATAGATAGTCTCACCAGAGAGCTAGTTTTTTGTTGAGACAATGTTGTAACCGTTGTCTATTATCGCAATAGCAAAATCGACGACCTTGTTCTTAATCCTCTAACATTTTGATAGTAAATACTGAGAGACGTTGCGTGTGAAAAGGGGCTTCGATATTCTCACTCGAACCTAACAAAGCGAAACCTGCTGTTGTATTTGGCAGGTTGCTGCCTGTGCAAGCATGATGGAAGACCTCTATGCCACCAATAACTACCGGATCGACGCCTCTAGAGGGCTGACTGCGAAAGGCTCGACTGGGTTGAAGTTTATGGGATTTTCCAAAATGCTTTCTACGATCGGTGCCGGTTTGATGTCGTCTGAGCTGATAGATACATTTATTTCGGGCTCGACTGTTGGTCGATATGCATTCAGAAAATATTATAACTTTTGTCAGTTTATAGTTCATGTGTCATAAAATGTCAGTTTATAGTTCATAAAATTACATTTTTATGTACGATTGATTTACGGTTTCTCTGGCAGTCAATATGACCAAAGCAAGTAGGGTAAGGAAGCGATTAATCAGGGGTCTCCTAAGAAAAATGCGTCGTGAAAGGTCAGATGAAAATGTGGCTCATTATAAAGAAGTTCTGCGGATGTTCAAAGCGGCTCACCGAGAAGAATATGAGGTATACTTAGGTGAATTGCAAAGTAATATAAAAGGTAACCCGAAACATTTCTGGAATTTCGTAAATAATCGAAGGAAAAACTCTGGTATTCCGAGTAACGTTAAATACAAGGACATTACAGCTACTAGCGCTCAGTCGTCAACGAACCTTTTTGCGGAGCATTTCAAAAGTGTGTTTGATGTACCTGCGAATGCTAATAATATACCACATCAAGACAGTAGTGCTGAGGTATACCAACTATCGCAAAATAGTGTTCGTAATAGTATTCGCAGACTGGACAAAAATCTTGCACCTGGCCCCGACACACTACCGAACAAACTTTTGAAAGAGTATCAGGATGAATTAAGGGGGCATAGTACTTTTTCAATTTAAAAAAATCGAAATTTTTTTTATTGATTATTTCGAAAGATTAACATTTTGACCATATGTGTTTCAAGTCATTTCGATGAATTCCAAAAATTGACAAAGTTACAGCTATTTGTACCGCGCATGTCTGGAGCGATTACACAGCGAATAAAAACTTCAACGCCGTTTTTCTCGAAACCAGGTTTTGAAAGTCGGTACCATAAATATCTCAAGAACGGCTGAAGCAATTCTCATGATTCATTTTTTTGTTTCAAAGCTAATAAAATTATCTAGTGTTTGACCCATCCTTTTTTCGATATTACAATTTTTGTATTTTTTAGAAATGTTTAAAGTCAATTTTTTCGACTAAAAACCTTACTTTTATGTTTGAATGTCCGCCATTTTGTTATGCATTCGAATTTTAAAAAAAGGATGGGTCAAACACGAGATAATTTAATATTCTTTCATGTCGTTTTGGAATTTTTCAATTCGGATAAGCCCCCCAGCGCCAATCCATGGTACCGCAAATCATGTTTTTTTCGAATGATCATGTTCAAGGAGCCGTAGGGGAGAGGGGATGAGGTTCACGTACGCAAGCAAAACTGCAAATATTAGTATAAAGTGCAATGTTTAGCAAGCAATAAACCCGAATCGATTCGCTTTTCGCGTTATCGAGAAAAAAATATTTGAAATAAGGCAAAAAATATGGTGTAAAAAGTACTATGCCCCCTTAATGGAACCTCTCGCGAGTTTGTTCAATGCGTCTCTCACTTTCGGCTACTTTCCCTCGATTTGGAAGGTGTCTCGAATTAGTCCAATTCATAAAAAAGGATCTCGTTCAGATGTGGAGAACTACCGCGGAATAACTATCAATCGGCTATACCAAAGCTTTTTGAACAGATTGTGTACGACTATTTGTATGAAAAAGTTGCGGAACGCATTTCCTCTACGCAACACGGGTTTTTGAAGAGAAAATCGGTTACTACAAACCTCTGTGAATTTACGTCTCTAGTGAATGACTCCATCTCGAAAGGATGTCAAGTAGATTGTATATACACAGATATGAGTTAAGCGTTTGATGCCGTTAAGACCGAAAGTATTATGCAGGCGGCTGCTGATTTTGGCATCGGAGGTCCGATCTACAATTGGCTAGGAAGTTATTTGCTACACAGAGTTCAAAGTTGAAAGGAAAATGTTAAGGAAAATGTTTCAGAATCCTTTGTTGTTAATTCAGGTGTGCCGCAAGGTAGCCATCTGGGTCCATTATTGTTTGTGCTGGTGATGAATAAGCTTCCAACTATGTTGTCCAATGCTATAATTTTAATATATGCTGACGATGTAAAAATATTCTTACCAATCAAGACTGACGCTGACTGTCTCAAACTTCAACTTGACATGGATAACTATGGAACGTTTTGCTCAAATAGCGGCTTAAATATCAATCCGGACAAATGTTCGGTAATGACCTTTTCTCGGAAAATACGAAAAATTGAGTTTCAATACTCTTACAACGGAATTGTCCTGCCCCGCAGAGAAATTGTTCGAGACTTAGGAATTGTTTTCGACAGCTCACTTTCTTTTACAAATCATATAGACAATGTTATTAAGGACTGCCTTAAATTATTATCTCTCGTGAGGCGATTCGGGCGAGACCTAAAGGACCCACATGCAATATTGGCTATATACATTGGACTTGTACGGAGTAAGCTTGATTTTGTGAGCGTTGTGTGGCGCCCTCAATACGTAACTTATATACAACGAATTGAGAGCATTCAAAAAAAGATTGTACGTTTTGCCTTGCGGAATTTGAGATGGAATGGAGACCAACTGCCGCCGTATCAAGATCTCTGTTCTCTAGTCAACATGGACACGATTCACTGCAGGCATAGAATAGCTGATATAGTGTTCTTCGTAAACATTTTATCTGGACGAACCGATAGTCAAACACTTGCCGCACGGTTGCACTTTAATCAAAGTCAGGTCGTGCTCCCTAACAGACGTGTTTTCAACTCGCCTCATAGAAATAGGAATTATTCTCTTCATGAACCAACGTGCCGTTTTATGAGAGCTTTCAATAATCTACAGCATGTAGTGGAAATTACTATGCCACCAACTACCATTAAAAATAGGCTTAGTTTATATTTAAGGGGACAACTGCATTTCTTTTAATCATTGTATTCATTTGTATTCATTGTGTTAATATTAAGTTTTTTTTTGGCAACGGGCTTGTAGCCTATACCTTAATGACCAATAAACAAATACAAACACAATTTACTGTGTTTTCGACAAGAAATATAAGGTATTAAAAATTGCTATCAAAAACCATTTTTACAGCTGCTAAAGAGAATCAAATAGATCATCTAAAGTCTTGTTTCAATCCAAAAGTTTTATTATTTTATAATAAAATTGAAAATAAAATCTGAGCAATCGAAACTTTTTTGACAGTTCGTAACGTATAAAATATCGTGTTGCTGAAACCCCCAATGGTGAAAATGTGGTTCAATAGTTTATAGAGAAATTATGTTTTTCCTTATTAAGTTTGCAATACATCAGTAAAATTCAAGATTGCTTGAAAAAGCACCTTGGTGATTAAAGTTAGTTCCTGCGCCTCAATTTTTAATGCAAAAATAGTAGTTTTGCCTAATAGATAGTGACTTTCAGTGGTAACAGCTTGAAGAACTATATTTAACAAGAAGATTGGTGTGCTGAATCTCCCATTTAGTCAACTCATTGTTTATAATAAAGTAAAACAAATAGTGATCCGCTTAGACAGCTCAAAATAGGTTTCATACCTTAGTAACGCATGATTCTCGTACCGAAAATTCAATTTGTTATCTAATGATTATAATTATATATGGTGTATTTGCATAACATAGATAAATACTTAGTTATAAGTTCTTGTTGAGTACAATATTTTATTAATGTGTATTGAAAAGAATGTAACTCCTAACATGTTACTTTTGAACTGTGTTACTCCTAAGCACATTGAATGCTGTGCAGCACTCGAATTCAAAATGCAAAAGCTAAATACCAGTACTCGAGTGGACTTTCATTAAGTATCAAAAATAATGCAATAAAAATTCCGCAATATCTAATTGATCCCACCTGGGAAGCCATGTAGTCAAAGTGGTCACGGTTCGAATTACACAGCTTTTGATTAGGATATTGATGGCACCGATTGCCGCGGCTCTGCTCCACCACCGGTGGGACTCCATATGTGCAATACCGCTCCGCTGTGCACTAACTACTGGAATAAACTCACTCCACTCCAATGCATTGACCTCCCTTCCAGCAAGCGAGCGAGGCTCATTTGCACATATGCATTTTTCACTGCCAATATAAATATATGTAAGTACCTAGCTGTGTTCGATATGCATCCTGAATATTGACATTTAAGCTGCGAAGTTTTGATATCTGGTCGAAGCTGACTATACGGGTCGCATGTGAAACCCGCTTGTTGGACCCTGATTCTCTCTGCATCGAACGGTTGGTGGTGTTTCGTGCTTTTGGTTTACTGCGAAAAAACGCCGTATATTGTACATAAATTAAATGATTACGGTTAATATGCATTTAATTGATATTAATCAAACATTTAACGATAATTATTACGTATTCATTATTCGAGTACAGGTATCCTTTCCATTGCCCGTTTACATCGACCGCGGACTGAGCAACCGATTTCTGCTGTCAAGATCGGACGATTTGTGTACCGCGGTTGAATCACGTGCACTTTGCACTACATGATATCGTGTCATTTGGTGAATGTCAACACGGTCCCGTGTTAATCAATCTGTTTGTCATCAGCAAGCACACTGTCCGCCGACTTTCGTCCTTTGCTAGCGGAGTGTTTATCGGTAAAACATCCTTAATTTCGTAAACCGAACGCAATCACCGCCCATCTCTGAGATGGTTCTCGGTGCTGCTATTTAACACTGGTATCGTGTGAGTATACGTACGTCTAGTTGCAGTTTCATGAAAGTTGGAAACAAACAACAATAAAGTAGAATGTATGTGCACATACAATCCGTTAGTGTTTCAGGCGATGGTCTTTCAGGCACACAGGCTAATGATCATGTGTCCGTATAATTACAGTAGTTATGCTTGTTTGACATCGATTGAAATTTCTTTAATGTAAATATTGGAAGAATACAAATTTTTTTTATTTTACCAAAAAATAGAAAGTAGAGCATTTAATCACTGAGGTGCCATGAAATGACGACTGAACCTTGCCATTGTTAGTGACCGCCAAAAGTGGTGGCATTCGGTTCGGTGGTACTCATTGGGTATTCTTTGCATATACTGTGCGATGACGTGCTTGTACGATGGTTCCGAGGCAAAATTGAAGCACTACGCACTAGCCGTAAACCATCAGTTGGTTTTGCATTGACAAACGCACGACGCACGACGTCCGGTCTCAGGGGCCACATTCTGTCCATTTCAATTTTCGACTTTCAAGTCGCGAAATGTCACTCGTTGTGCTGATATCAGTCGTTGAAGATACGAGGCACAGCTCGAATACCCATAAAAGAGCTAAAAGCCAACTATTTGAACATTTTAATCTGGAAATTCTATGAAAGGGCAAGAAAATAATGTAAAGTACAATTTATTTTTGTTCAAAACCTAGAGAAACTTTCATGATGAGAAAAAATAATTCATTTATGTATTTTGATAACCGTTTATATTGACTTTTGGAAATGTTTTATGTACGATGCATCGATAAATATCGCTAAAATGTTTCGAAGGTTGTAACATGAGTTTTCACTACTTCCTTTTTGTACCACAGAACAAACAGTTTCCTCAGTTACATGCAGTTCACATCATCGACTAGGCTATTCGAAATCCCCGTGGAACAACTAAATTCGTCCAATTCGTCGGTAACGATGTACGAGTTTCATATATTTAAGTACCAACAATTGACAGTACCATTTGCCGTTTCAATATTTCAAGCTGTGTTTTTAAGTACTGTTGATAGCCTTAACAAAGCTTGCAGTGCAATGTTGAATTTGAAACTCTAAGCTCGATACGTTTCAACAATGTTACATCCTTATAATGAAAATATGTTATAAATTGACGTAAAGAGGCAGGTCAGTTTCCATCTGGAGACGAAGTCGCATTTGTGCAGGATTATAATAGCCAGATGATAACGACGATGGTAGTACGATTCGTCCTAAATGCGCGTGGTCGCGAGTTCGTTGTACATACGAATTTCAACTTCTAGTGGCGTTCGCGATTTGGGATCAGGGGAACTTGTGTATACACATTCGTACGCACGGTTACGTTCTCATTATGGCAATTAAATTATGTTTTGAGTACGACACAGCATTGTGTATGTTACGGTGGAGAGCTGCTTGCCTGTAAGCAGATGCGTCTATTTTCCGAATTTTGGTAAATTGGATTTCGGTTGTTGGAAACCGGATAGTTCCACTATCATGAAATATAATTGGTATGCTGCAGGTCGGTTGTTGTTTGCCAGGATTCTGCGGGTTACAGATAATTATAGCTACCTAATGAGTGACACATTTTATGTAATTTGCACTGGAAAGGAGAGACAAGTTTATTTTAGCAAATACGCACGGCTCCAGTCGTTGGTTTGGAGCGAGCAATTTTGTTTCAAAGATATTCGACAAAATTAATTCGCTCTTGTTTCTTATTTTTGAACTCGTTAAGACATGGAAAAATTATTTTTAACTAAGTGTAGAATTATTAATTCAGGTTCCAATCCTTATATTGAGCTCGATACTGCTTCACCGATGATGTAGACGGCCTGCGCTTTTGGAACTTCAGAGCCATATACGTAAGTTATGTCAATTCAAATGACATTAACGGGTGGCAATTAAAATATTGGAATTTTTTTCTCAAGCTGTCAAAAAAAAACAAAGATACATGAAGAAGAGCTAATTTACCGAAATTAAAGATACATTATCCATTGTTGAAAAAAATTAGTGTACATTTGAAAACGGTCTGTAATCGGCTGTTCGGCGAAGCTTTCGTTTGACGTCGAAACAGGAGCGTTGTACGGTCGTCATGTCAACTTTGCGAATGCATCTCTTGATTGTACCAATCAACTGTTTGCAATTCGTGGCTCTCCAGTTATTTTTGTACACCAAGAAACTCAAAATCCCGAAGAAATCTTCGATTGGGCGCACCAAGACAGATTTTTCGGGTTGTGGTTTTTTGGGTAAAAATGGGATCTAATGGGTATTCAGGAATGATTGTGTTGTTTTGGCGTAATACGATGATGCTATATCCGGCCAAAACACGTATTGTCCATCTGCAAGATGTTTTTGTAGAAACGGGATCACAATTTTCTTCAAAAGTTCGTCTTTTACATCTTAATTGATAGCTAAACCAGAGGGCTTGTTGTTGAAGAAATGAGAAAGAGAACGATGTCCTTCTGCGTCCATGATTTTGGCTGGTCTCCCACTACCTTGGTTGCGAATAGTTGTTGGGCATCTTAGGATATGGTAAACAGTCAAAGCCGCAACATATTTGCTTTTTAAATGTTGTACCGGATACTTTTTGCCGAGATTTCTGTTTCAGTTCATAGAAGTGTACAACGCGCCCCCGAAATGCTTCTGGTTTCGACGCCATTTTTAACAAAACTAGGCAAGCATAAACAAAACAAAAAATATTAACAAAAAGAGGAGAGAGAGAGAGCTAACACATTCTCTCATTTCTCTCTGAGCTCGTTTGTTGTTGAGCAAAAGGGCCGCGAAAAAATTCCAAAATTTTAGTTGCCACCCGTTATGAATGATGTTCAGAACAGATTTCTTGGCAGTTTGAGAATAATATCACTACATCCTGAACATACGTTCAAAAACAAGAATTCAGATATTTCAAGTGATAATAGTACGCTACAATTTTGTACTTATACTGAATTGTTATTCGTGCAATGTTTTACAAGTTTTTGCAATAACAAATATCGATATCAGTTGCACATACGTTATTAGCTAATTGACGTACCGTAATAAAACGGATACTGTTTTATTGCAATAACACTTCTTGTCTCCGCTATGAGCCAGGTAAGATAGTAGATATACATACATATATGAGGTACTGAACTAACAAGCAAAATTAATTAATTGACTTTAGCTACAAACGGTATATGAAGTACAGACCCGCAAAAATCGAGGCAGAAAACACAAATCGAAATTCCAAATCGGGGCTCCATAAGAGTACTTCGCTCTTGGTTCGTCGTTATGTTTTGTGTATACAGGTGATGGTGAAGACTAAGTTTTGTAATCTACCTGAAATGTTCATATTTTAGCCATAGATTCGTTATCAACATGTATGTCAGCTACCTGGTAAATATAACCAGGTAACTGACATACATACATGTTGCTTTAAACATTTCAATGGATCATTGAAAAAGCTAAAAAAAATTCATAGATGGCTCCAGCATAGACATATTCTGTTAAACACACTCAACGGACGTCTATGATCGACTGTCAAACTGCCTTGCAATTTGATTGGTCCGCCTATAAAGACCGGTTCAGATTAACCGTTATCAACCGTCAACAACAACGGAACGGCAAGAAATTATGACGTGTAATCTGCTACGGGGTGAAGTGGCTGTCAAATTCATACATTTTCGATGTCCCACGCACAGGTACCAAAATGTTAATTTTGACAGGAACCAAAAAATTTGCTGGGAATTCCACTTTACCAAGGACCATTTGAAAGTTGCTCTCTTCACTCCTACTTCACTCCTGAGAAAGAGATAGCAACACACCATGCCCTTGGTAATCTGTACCTGCCTTAAAGTTTACTCTAAATATGCCACGTGGGGCTTTAGTGTCCATCTAGCGGTAAGCAAACACGCGGTAGCTTTGTTTCCAACGGTGAGTGTCTTGTCGTTCTTGTAGGTAGTCTATAGTCTATGTACTGGTAACACGGATAGGTAAAACCTCGATTGCCTGTAAAATTTCCAACCTGAGGTATTTTGACCATTAAATAGGTTGTATCTATCTACGATTCGTTAGTTTATTCTTTTACGAACTACGTGTTACATTCTAAAAGGAGCTAAATCGCACAAAAATCAACAATGGACCAATCCAAACTGAAGGAACTAGCCGTGCAATTGTTTGACTTACAGGTTTTCAAGTTCCGTGAAAGTACCGGTACAAACTCACCCTTTTACCTTGACATTGATCAATTCATGAGTCATCCACATATCATGGTATGTTATAGTTTATTACATTGGTGAGCAGAGTTTATACTAAAACTGGTTGTTATTTATTAATTTCAGAGTACTGTTTCGGATCTACTAACTGAGTATATGAAGCTAACCATGGTGGACTCGAAAGTTCATCTGTGTAGTGTATCGTACACGGCACTTCCTGTAGTGTCACTCGTATCAGTTAAGACTGGAAAATCTATCCTACCCCGTAAGCAAGTCAAAACCTATGGTACAAAACAGCAGATTGAGGGAAAATTCAGTACCGGCGATAAGTGTCTTATCTATGCTAATGTTGTTTCTTGCGGTACAACTGTACTGCAAACAGCAAAGGCTTTACGAGCGGAAGGTAAGTTACATAAGGCACTAAGCCTGGCGATTTTACTACTTGTATTGTAGAGAATGACTGGAATGCATCTTTCTGTAAATTTTTGTAACTGCCGTTTTGGAATATCTACCATATTTTTTTTTATCGTTTTACGATGATTTTCTATCCATCTCTACGCTTTTGCTTCATATTACAGTCAATATTAGTTGATCTATTGAAACCAAATATAAATTTTCTGTTTTAGGACTCGTCGTGACGGATGCTATAGCGATAGTGGATTCTGAAATGGGCGGTCTCAAAAACACTGAACAAAACGGTATTAGGATGCATTCTCTTTTCACGCTGTCATTTATTCTGAAAACCCTGCACGAAGCACATCGTATTGAAGAGCGCACAGTACTGGGCGCGTTGAAATTCTCCGAGGCTACTCAACTCGATAGACAACAGAATAATGACACCAAAATAGCAATACCAGATGATAAAAATTCTGTAGATACACGCACCGCTCATAGACCAATTTTTTTTATTATTGGTTTATGGGTTTCGTTTCATTTAATTATTTTCGTATGGAGAGCATACTCTTCTTATTGTTCGATTGATTCATTATGAACATGATTGTATGAAAATTAAATTAAAATTAATACAAAATATATGAATGATAAAATAAAGAATTTTCATTGGCAGTTTTTACAGTTTATTATGTACAGTTCTCCATTGTCGATGGTTATCCTGCATGGCTTACCTCCACACCAGGTAAGATTCGCATCAACTACAGTCTGAATAGCGTTGGCTGGGTTACTTCCTACCATTTGCTACAGATTGTTTGTAGCAAACATTGTGTTGCCCTGGTTTATACCGAAGTTCAATTCTCGTTTGGTGGTTTGACGAGACTTTGAATTACAACAACATTTAAAAAGCGGAAATGTTGCAGCTTCGACTGTTTAGCATATCCTTACTTACTTAGTTTAATGTATGCTTTCCGACTGTAATATGCAATTTTCAGGTTCTGTTTTTCGGCTATGTAGTCTGTATTCAGCAGCTAAAACGATGTTTTGCTTCTAGAAGTTCTAGTTCTAGTTTTGCTTCACCAGAAGTGCTTCACGATTATCTCTCGTGGGCTTTAGATCTCTATTAGGTTGCCGTCATCTAATGAATTGGGTAAGCTACCGAGGTTGTTACAGTACATTTACCCTAAATTAATGTTTTAGAATAAGCTCTATGAATCATCAGTCAGCCATTTCAAGGGCAATACGGGACTTCAAATTATTCCATTTCTTCGCTTTGCAAAATAGTTTTTTACCTCAGGATCCTTATTAACCCTCTAACGGGTAAGGCCGTCTGTAGACGGCCTTCGCTTTTGGAGCTCCAGAGCGAAATACGAAATTTGTTTTGATTCGACAATATGCAAAATGTGTTCAGAACAGATTTCTTGACATTTTGATATTAATATCATAACATTCTGACTGTGCATTCAAAAGTTATCATTTTTCAAAAACAAAAATTCCGAAAAATTTCGAAAATAATTAATGCGCGAATATTTCCTTTTTTACTTTTGATGAAAAAGCACATCTAGAACAAAATGATAGACCTTAAAATTTTTCTATGAGTAAATTTCATGCTTTATATCAATTTTGTAATGTATTTGAATTGAAAAAATATCTTGGTAGAGCGTTAGACATGAAAAACGAAAAAGAGAAATTGGACTTTTTCTAACCTGGCGCTCCTGCAGATAATTATATTTGCATGAAAATCAGAACTTAAGATTCTTTTGAGTGTACTTTCATGATAAAATAGTCATTAGCTTGATCGCATCGTTTTTACGATGCCCGTTAGAGGGTTAAATCAACCAGAAACCCTTTCCCGCAAATAAAGCAAAAGGTTCATTATCAAAAATCTGCTGATGGGCCTGAAGATTTATTTATACATTTACTAGCTGACCCGACAAACTTCGTATTGCCACAAATTAACCTGTGTTGAACATAAATCATAAATCTCGGATGATCTTTGTCACAATCTCGAGTTTTGCAAGTTTCTGAGGAGTTCAACCTTAGGTGATTCATTTTGGCAGTTACGTAACTATGAAAGCATCCCAGGTAACCAATAAGCATCACCAATGCCAACTGTACCAACCAACTGTAGGCCAATACGCATTTAAGTCGCCTTAAATGCTACTTAAATGCTATTTTGGCAACATATACAGCTACTTTACTAATAACCTTCTTATAGTGCTGACAATGCTAATTTACAGCTAATTACCGACACGAAGAATTTGAATACAATTTTGGATGCCAATTTATAACACCTATGCAGTCAAAAAGCTAATATGCAACAACGTGCAGTATAAAATGCAAGATACGCTGATTTGCTGCTTACGTTAAGGCTTATTAGTTACCTGGAATGGGTAGTTTAATATACAAATTTGCAATTTTTCCTCACAGTAAAGTAAAAAACAACTCCCCTCATTGCATAACCAGAAAGCGGATAGTAATATTCGCCATGATTGTACAACATTACGCCGAATACCATTTTGCGAAAAACCTTAAGCGGAATGTACCATTTCAAGGAAAACTTTTTTGTGGAAAGTACCATTTCGCGATCCTCTCCTTGCTCGCTGTCGCTCGTTCCAGGAAACCCAGGTAGACCTAGGAAAATAAATAAACCTAGACAGTAGTGATTTCTGCGGGGAGTTGCCTCCCCACAGTGGGCAGCGCTTCCGACGGCGGGTCGCCGGCAACACTCGCGGTCGTCTCGTCCTGAATGATCTAGTGTTACTATAGATAGTTTTTGTGGTCTTGTTATTGGTCTTGTCTTGTCTTGTTATCGAATTTCTCGAGTTCGATTAGTTTTTGAGTTTCGCAAAAATTTCTGTTTTATTTGTATGAGAGTCCATATGGGGTGAGAGGTCTCTAACTATCATAAAATAAATTCAAGACTCCTACATGCTAAATTTGGTTCCATTGGCTTGATTAGTACTCAAATTATAAGGAAATTTGTATTTCATTTATATGGGAGCCCCCCCCCCCCCTCTTGAAGGGGAAGGGGTCGTAATTCACCATAGAACAAATTTCTGCCATCTAAAACTCCCACATGCCAAATTTGGTTCCATTTGCTTGATTAGTTCTCGAGATAAGAAGAAATTTGCATTTCATTCGTATGGAAGCCCACCATCTTAAAGGGGAGATGGGTCATTTTTTTTTTGTATGGGCTTATCACTTTGACCACAACATTATTGATCTATTGTAATGTTGCCCGGGTGTATGCTGTATTCTGCACTGCATTTCTGTGCTTTATCGTTATTGAGTAAACGATAAGCTTATATTTTTTTATGCGTGCTTATGTGTTGAGGGTTTTACCCATGCTTCGATGCATGTCCTACTATACCAAACCTGTTTCGCCTCGTTATAGTTAGCACTGGTGAGTCCTCCTGAGGTTCAAAACCATTTCCTCATTAGGTGCTCATACCAGTATACTAACCACAAGAAGCGTCTTCGGGATAATGTAGAACTCAGCATGAAGGAAGGGTGATGAGGGGCCAGAGAATAAACCCATGCTAAAGTCACTTTGACATCGAATGGCCTGATTCTACTAAGATTCGAACCCATGACCATTCGCTTGTCAAAGCAGACTCGGTAACCTTGCGGCTACAGAGCCCCCCTGAGATGGGTCATAACTCGTTTTCTAAAGAGGAGAGGGGTCTCAATTCACCATAGAAAAAAACTTGTCCCCAAAACCACTTACATGTCAAATTTGGTTCCATTTGCTTGTTTAGTTCTCGAGTTCTGAGGAAATTTGTTTTTCATTTGTATAGGAGCCCCCCTCCTAAAGTGGGGAGGGGTCCCAATTCACCATAGAAAATATTCTTGCCTACAAAAACACCCACATGCTAAATTTGGTTCCATTTGCTTGATTAGTTCTAGAGTTATGTGGAAATTTGTATTTCGTTTGTATGGGAGCCCCCCCCCCTCCTAAAAAGGTAAGAAGTCCTAATTCATCATGGAAAAAATGGTTGCCTCCAAAAACACCCACATGCCAAATATGGTTCAATTTGCTTGATTAGTTCTCGAATTATGAAGAGATTTGTATTTCATTTGTGTAGAAACCCCCCTCTTAAAGTGGGGAGGGGTCCCAATTCACCATAGAAAATATTTTTGCCTCCAAAAACCTCCACATGCCAAATTTGGTTCCATTTGCTTGATTAGTTCTCAAGTTATGAGGAAATTTGTATGGAAGCCCCCCCTCTTAAAAGGGGGAGGAGAGATGATTCTCCTTATAATGAGGGGAGGGGTCTCAATTTACCAATAAATTCTTGTCACCGAAAACACTTACATGCCAAATTTTGTTCTATTTGCTTAATTAGTTCTCGAGTTATGCAGAAATTTGTGTTTCATTTGTATGGGAGCCCCCCCCCATATTAGTGGAGGGAGAGGTCTCTAACCATCACTAAAACCTTTCCTGGCCCCAAAAACCTCTACATGCAAATTTTCACGCCGATTGGTTCAGTAGTTTTCGATTCTATAAGGAACATACGGACAGACAGACAGACAGACAGAAATCCTTTTTTATAGGTATAGATTTATTGTCAAGATATATGGGCTTCGCCCGTCATCTAATACAGAATACAAATATAAAATATAATACCAAATACAAAATAATATAAAATGCAGAGGTTATAGTGTACATTTAATTGACCTATCAGAAAGGATCACAACGGGTGAACAGTACCGCAGGCTTTTTGTGATCTGCACTAGCATTTTATTTCATCAACTTTACGTAGTCCTACGTTAGACAGGCGGTTGAGTCTTGAAAACAACCTTCCACTTTTTCAAACAGTACAATTCAAATGTCAGTTAAAACCAACTTCTTTTCTATACTATCATTAAAGATTTGCCGACATCAAATCGTTTCGAATACAAGTCAAGGCAAGATGGGTAATTTACCAGCAGTTGGAATAGTCACTCGTCGCGCAATATTCTGCTCTCAGGTAGAACTTGGTTTATGATTAATTTCCATGCCCACTGGCTGAAATGCCCGGTTATCGCAGATGACGGCGCGAAATTGCAATTGAAACACGTTCCGGCACAGGCCATCCTACAGTGTTCAGCTATCATAACTCACCTTTAAACAACGTCAATATTACAACAAATTATTTTAGATTATAATGTTAATTAACCTACAGGCCCGGTAATCACATTCCCGTTGAGAATTATGTATATAAATCATCACCATAATGACACCCTCATAATGAGCTTGTGTAGATAATTTATCGATTTGGTGACGATACTTTATTAATGGTACGACGAGGATATGCCCCTCCAGCACTTTGTTTCTCTCTATCTGCCACAGAACGTCATGTCAATAGCCTAGCCAATAGCTTCTCGGTCAATTATCAGTGGCACTGCAGTCAGCTGCATTGCATCATAATCTGAACCGACCGACCGGCCGGTAGTTCTCGACGATTTTAAGAATGGCATTGCACAATATTGACATACCTATCTCGCCTCAGCCGGAAACCTTAAAGCACTCGCAACCCAGCCCGACGGAAAGAAAACCTGCTGTTACGTGCCGGCACAGACACCGTAACTATTCGATCATTCAAGATCTCGCACTAGAAACTGACAGTTGAGGAATGATATTTAATGAATACATTTTTCATAATAATTTATTATAATTTAATTACATGCAAATATCTATAATTATGTATGCTAATCTTCTTTCAGGGCAGGCCAAATAGCTCGCGGTTGTAAAATTCTGCGAGGACAGTACTCACTGATCCGTTATATGCATTATGGCCTGGCTCGAAGAGGAATTTCTGTAAAAACTTTTATGTTGAATCATTACAAATATGTGTACGAGCATCGATAACAATGGATTCGATGATTTTCATCGAGCAACAATGAGGGAGAAATAAAAAAATGTGAACATTGCCAATCACTTCCATTTAATTTTTTTAATTCACCGCAAAACGCTCTTGTTCTTTTTGCCGTGATTATGTGCATATAATTTAACGAAAATCACAACACATTTTAAGAAAACATTAAATTAAGTGACAATGTTATCTTTCTCGCAACGGCCGATTTGTGATACGAAGAAAAACAACACGCACCTTGAGTGAACACTGACAACCTGCATGAAATAAATCTATATGCGGGATGGGGTATCGCTTCCGTAAGAGACTGGAGACTCCACACTGACTGGCGTCGATCGTTCGTGCCTGATGTTCCCCCGGGGGCGAATCAATAAATTAAAGTGCATGTAAATACAGTGAACACTGGAACAAAAAGTAGTTGGGTTGATTTTTTTCGCGTCCTTTCTGCATTAATGTCTCGACACACGGATAGGTGCCCAATTGTCGGCTATATTTTTGTTGAAATTTAATGGAATGTGTTGTCTATATGGGTAGTTGTTGGTAACCTCCTCTTTACATACATACTTGATGGTAACTGTGACACTACTGGCGGTTTTATTAGGTGCTCGATTAATGTGCGAAGCCAATTGCATGAATTGCCACTCAATGTCGAGCGCAGGAAATTGATTGCTCAACAATACGATTATTCCACGATTATTATTAAGCGCCGTGGTTGGTTGTATTGGATGTTGATTGAACACTTAATAATACATTTTCCTAGCAATGGATCCGATCCCTTCTCTTATAACGTGTTATCAGTGCAGGCTTTTGGTACATATTTAGAAAGTACATGAAATTTCATCCGCAGCTTCTTAAAACTGCACCAAGTTTGTGATAATTATCAACTTGTGCTTAATTTACGGTGTTGTTTCACATCTAAGGCACCGATAAGCGCATGTAAAGCGAATTGTTAACATAATGATCTGATCTACCTTCGTACGCACGTAGATCTCGACTAAGATGTAATTTATACATACGTGTGAAAAAAAACCTGGTGTTAAAACACTTTAAAAGAACATGCCATCATTCCTCGTTTCCCCTCTCATTATTTTTCATCACCATTCTAGCAATTAATATCACTCAATCTGAGTTCAGTTCGCCGGAACGATAATGGTTTTCCGATGTAATCCACTGCGCGAGTGCTCGATATTGACACCTATTCGCGTGTGTTCGCGTTGATTAGCGGTTATGAATAAGATTTAAATTGCTACTGCAACCTTTTCTTTTCTGTGCGGTATCCTTTGCGTTTCGCAAAGCTCGTCAGCAGCAGCCGCTAGCGCCGTTTAAGCTGTCGAACGTTATTGGCACATGTATCACGTTTGACGGCTCACACTTTGAAACGATCGTAAACGTAAATATTACAACAAAAATCTTTTTTGTCCATATGCACCATACGATCTTTTATTATGTGAGTCGTCATTTGATTGCCAATGTGCCGAATGACTGCTTGTTCATACCTTTATGAGTTGTCCGGAAAAAACGATACAATAATTTGTATTTCGATGAGAGGTTTAAAATATTAGGCGTGTCCAAAAGGGTAAACTGTGACACGTGCTTCAATACCCTCAACAACAAATCAGATCGGATCTTTGGAATGGTATGGTTTATGGTCCAGTATTATTCAGTTATCGTCTAGATCTGATTAACTTGTTGAATAAATGTTTTTGCTCTTCAACTACCTATATTTCCGAAATATGACACGTTGTAAAACAGTGATGCACCATCCTCTTAAGGGAGGGATGTTGTGTGAAATTGCTAAAAAAATTCAATAAATAGTAATCATCACAAGTATTTCACTGTTTGGAAAGCACGAAAAAAGCATTTTATTATACATTTCCAAATAAAAGGGACGTGCTTCGAGGACGCTCTTTCGCGAAAGCAAAGATAATTTCTATTCATTTATTCAAATTAGCTTTGACACACTGAACGTCAAATGTGCCATGGGACATGCAATCATCGATAGATGCTAGGTAGATTCGTACGTGAGAAATGCATCAATGCATGAATCGTAAAGTGGTATACGATGACGCTTCAACACTGGGCTTTGATTGTGGTAAATTCATGCGATTTACTCTTACCTATGATGTGAAATGCCACCAGGTATACTTAGTTGCTTGAATATGACAAGCATTATTTTTTTACAGCCAATAACGACACACTCGATTAAACTTGTGTCAATTGAAAAAAATCACGGAACCTAAGAACTTTTACAAAAAAAATTGACATAACCTTAAGGAGTTTATTCAGGAAATGTGGAATTATTTTCAATCATCATAAGATATTTTGGTTTATACTCCGGGTTCTTCATTTGACAAAAAAAAATCAAATTTATATAAAAGAAGGTAAATGTTGAAATTGCGCCTCCCAGTTGATATCGTGGTACGTTGTATATTCAAATCTTGGCTGGGAGAGATTATTAGAGTTAATAGGATCGAGTCCCTTCCAGGCGCGGCAAAATTCGAGACAAGTTTATTATTATTTTTATTATTTATTTATTTATTTCATCCGACGAATTGTCTTAATGAACTATCTTATTATCTAAATACAAATCGTAACAGTCTATTTTTAAATTCATTGTTTGTCACATTAAAATCAAAAAGGTGCGATACATCATTAAAAACATCCATCATCGCTCGAACAGGCTCATTTATGGTATAAACTTGTCTACCCAACGGAAGTCTCAGGAACTCTGCACGGCGAAGCTGGTACCCGGGAACATTCAGATCAATAGAGCTTTCTGACAGTTCAAGCACCCACACTAGCGAACACGAAATACGCGTGTTATATACATGATGTACCTCATTTTGGGGAACAGCTGATGCTGGAGGAACAAACCGAAAAATAGCGATTACTAGTTGTGTTTCTCCGTTTGCCACACTGCAGAGCACATATTTCGGTCAAATTTTTCATCCTGTTCCAAATTCAAGCACATATTTTGAAAATTTGCTGGTATTTAAGCCAGCGGAAGACGAAATTCATTCTGTACCTAGGTGACAAAGGAATGCATCTCTTTTGTTTACTGTTGTTGTTTGCCTCATTTTCAAGCACCAATACACACATAACTGGAAAGGTCTATGAGTTCAAGAAGCTTCGGTGCATCAATATCACCAGTTAACAGTTTTCCAATAAAGATGGCCTTAGCCCGTTTTCTTCGCTGCTTTAGAGTTTCCATCCCAATCAATGCGCATCGATTTTCGTATGGTGGCAAAATCAGGGTATTATTCCATGGTAAGTTTCTCAGGGCGAACCTCACGAACCTTTTTTGAACGGCTTCAATTCGCGCGGTAGTGGAGCTGTGATAAGGGTTCCATATTACTGAAGCGGTTTCCAGTAACGGTCGAACAAGACTAACATTTCAGTATATACGGGTCCTTGAATTCTCTGGCAACTTTGCTAATAAATCCGAGTTGACTGCGAGCTTTTTCGATAATAGCCGCCTGCAATGTTGAGATCCAAGCATTCGGTTACATGGTCCCAGAAGATTTGCGACAGATACTGGCTTAACTGTCTAAAGTAAGTTTTTCTAAAATTAAGCGCTTGAGCATCAAAATCTTGGTCAACAAGCTCCGATGAAAAATCACTTCCATAAAACATGCACGTGAATGGTGGGTGGCAGCAGTTGATTGTAACAAGGGGGTCGCAGTCGTCATCGATAACAATCGAGTGCGAAATCTCCTCATTGACGAATAATAGATCTAATGTGTTACCATAACGGTTTTTGAAAGGATTCATTTGTCGCATGTTGTTGGAGCTCATTCCATCTAGCAATGCTGTATTGGCGCGAGTTAAAGTTGAGGTTTCAATTTCAACGGAGCATATCAGCATAAGTTGACAGCTGACAGCCTTGAGGAGATGATCCGGCGGAGCAAAATCGAAACGAGAGACTTAATTTTCAATGAAAATAGAAAACTTCTTGGCTACGCAGATGACTTTGATATTATAGGCCGAAACTTCGCAACGGCGGAGGCCATCTGCGCTAGACTGAAAGCGGAGCAGTCCAAACACCCCAAATAACAACGCAAGTTTTATTGCACTCTTAATGCGGTTTTCCTGATCAATTTTGGTCATAAATCGGACATCTGGTGAAGCATACGGTACACTTCGGCGGACCGGACAGTCATAAGGAAAACGATTCTATTTAACAACCCCACGGGCACCCAAAACAGAGGGACCCTACGAGTGAGATGGCCCAACTTGGTCTTACGATTTACGCCTTCTGGAATGCCTGGGAATTAGGCAACGAGTAACTCAAGATTGAGTTGCATGCAGCCGACTAGTTGAAACAGCACGAGGTCTATGCTACTGACGTCGACAACGAGGTTCGTACAACTAGTTCCGTAAATTTTCCTGTGCTCTAAGCAATTGGTAGCAGAAATTTCAAGCTACAAAGTGTAGAACAAATTTTCGTCTGGGACGGGTTTGAACCCCCAAAACCCCCCCGTCGCTACGTCCATGATGGAAGGTAATTTTATTAGCTTATTTGCAAGAAAAATTCTATGCCCTTGCGAGCGGCCTTCCGGCAGTTAACCGGAAAATTCGCCATAGCACAGAGGAGTATTTGGACCAAAAAGCTGGCCAAAATGAAGAAAATTGAAACTCGTTCAATCCCCTCCAATTAAACCTCGCTGTCTTCCCAGATACCTATCACACAATGTAACGTTAATTTTGAAACCATTTGTTAGGTTTACATCTTGCATAGAGCTGCCAAACTTCGAGTAAAAATGGGCCATATATTTTCGCTCATATAGGTAACGATGTTGCATTTCACATTTCTAATGCTATATATACAGTCAACCAAAAAAGTATTCGGACAGCAGCGCATAAATTTTTCTTTTAGTAATTTTGCGCAGTATTTTTGCAAAGAATGGAACCACATATTTTTTAAAACAATGTTTAACTAAAGCATATTTAGATGCACAACAAAAATTCGGGGAAAAGATTTCCGTTTTGAAGATAGAGTACATATAGTTTGAATTGGCTAAAAATGCAGCCAAAAAAGTATTCGGACAGTTAACTATTAGTTGAAACAAATGTCCTTTCTCGCTCAACTACTACCTTGTAGGATCATTTATATTCTTGATGACCTGTTTTAATCGGTTTGGGATAAAATTAACAATTTTTCAAATATCCCTCTGTGAATTGCTGACCATTTTTTTACAAGACCTCGGTTTAAGTCATTTTAATATGAAATCAAATAATTTTTCATTATAGAAATGAAATTGTCTAAAAAATTGTTCAAAAGGCTTCAAATCTAGACTGAATACTGATGTTTCGATAGCGCTAGGACAATTGTATGGTGCCTACCGCTAACAATTATCGACAGTATGTTTAGATTCAATATCCCGGTACAATATGTATGTACCACACAATTACAATTTTGCTTTAATTTCGCCTAAAACTGTTCAGATAATTAAGTTTACACTTAGTTCTATCTTAAAATATATATCTTTGTTACTTCGGAGCTTTGCATGCGCCCAGCAAGGTATGTCAATATATGCTTTAGTTAAACATTGTTTTAAAAAATATGTGGTTCCATTCTTTGCAAAAATACTGCGCAAAATTACTAAAAGAAAAATTTATGCGCTGCTGTCCGAATACTTTTTTGGTTGATTGTATCCTATCGACCAGTTGTAAAAAGGCTTTTTGAACTCAAAGATTTTACAATTATTTGTTGACATAGACTTTAGATTTCAATGAATATAACAATGACAAGCGAGCAGTATTTATTATAGCAAAATAGCACAGATATGTCGCTACTTTAAAGTGATATTTGTTTATGTTCTCACCATTTCTCATCACAATCTTTGATGCCAATTGATAGCTTGGAGTCCCAGGAAGAAGGTTGAGAGAGAAATTTTTGCAATTTTATGAAATAAAAACTTTTTACTAAATGATGAAATATTCAAATTCGCAGCATTTTTCTTATGATAAATTATACTATCATGAAATTTCAAGCATTTGAAAGATAAATTTTATGTTATTGTGCTTGTGAGACACCAGAGGAATGCTCTATAAACTAATTGAACAAGAAATTTCAGGTATTATAAAAAAATTCGCAAAATTTCTTTGATTTCTATTCAATTTGCGCATGCTTTAAGTCTCATCATTACGCAATTCATTCGATAAGCGTGTTATCAGTTAAAAGCCTATTTTGTAAGAAAAATAAGTACATGCTGGATCTAGATTAGGTTTTCCTGTGATAATTCTTGAGGGTCGCCTGTCGAAGGGATTCCATAATGGACCGAGAGAATGCGTAGGAAAATGAAGGGAAGTGTTAAAGGTCTCACCTGTCTCTCTTTTTCTCTCTCTCTCTCACACACACACACTCTTTTTCACTCTCTCACTCTTTCTCTCTTTATCTGACTCTAACTCTCTCTCTATCTTTCTCCACACACCTCTTTCTCACACACACACACTTCTCTATCACCTCTCTCTCTCATATCTCTCTCCCTCTCTTACATATCTCTATCTTACCTCTCTCTCCCTTTATTGATGCAATTTTTATAAAAGTTTCCATTCTTCAACTACAGTAAAAGCAATAGCAGAAAAGTTGTGCTGCACTACTAGGTAGATACAATCATAATTTCATAAAAAAATACTTTATAGAACTAATGATACTATTTTTCACTCATTACCGCTTGTTTACTCTAATAAAAATGAATAACAATACTTTTGGCCAACTTTTCGGCTCAAATATTCCTATGTGCATGGTAGACGAAAACATGCGTGTAGGCATGTTTTTGAGTTCTTTCTTCATTTTATTTATAAATTCCTCCTCAGTTTTGCGACAAAATTGGTGGAGTAGATCTTACGCTTCAGGTTTGCCCAGAAATTCACGATGGGACGCAGCTGGGGGACGTTGGGTGGGTCCGCCGATTCCGATATTCAGCCGCTCCATCTCCTCCAACTATCGCTTCGACTATAAATTTCCTCGTTCACGGCCATTCCGGAGCGAAAGAAGAGCGGTTTTGACATCCCTTTCGCACTGATTGTCAGCCACAGCAGCACCTTCTTGGGGAACTTGGTGTATGAAATAAACTTCACCTCGGAGCTAACTTCCTTCGTGGGGGAAGTAAAATACGGAGTGATCTGCCAGTCGTTACCATCCAGGGTGAGATAGGTCTCGTCGTCCATCACCACCGCCACGTTGCGATTCGCCGGGAAAATCGTCTTGACCTTCTTATTCAGCCGCTGCCGTTGCGTCATTGCCTGCAGCTTCGAGACTAGTGGACGGGATTGCCGCTTCCTGACATGTATGTCCATGTTTCCCAGATACTTTTTCACGGTTTGGCCGGTTGCACCGAGCTCCCGGTCAAGCGCACGCAGCGATGTAGCCACTTTTCTCTCGGTCTTACTCTTCAGCATCCTTAGGAGCTTCTTGTCGTTCAGGGTCTTCGGCCGTCCGCAACCGGGCTTTCTTTCGATGCACTGATTGTTTTCTAATAATGCCAAGATGTTGTAGATGCCGGAACAGGCGAATCCGGCGTCCACAAAGTTCCGCACGAAGTTCGGTTTCGACGCGGCGGGGTACCGTTCTTTGAACGCGCACACTTCTGTACGGAGTAGCTTCACTCTTTTCGCCATCACGGTTAGAGTTCGACTGAGCTGTAGAATTCTTTTACAAGTAAGTTAATATAATTACCTTCCATGGAAAATTTATGAAACTCAATTAGCAATCTTAGTTTTTTTATCACCATCCGAAAAAAGTCCATGTTTTAATGCATACATTTTAAATATGTCTTCCCAGGTACGAAGACCGGTTCCAACTTTTATTTTCGATACACTAGTGCAGCTTCTTCTAAAAATTTAGTTCACAGCTGTCTCACAATGATTTTCAAGCTTTATGCAGATAGATTCGTTCTTCGAATTTTCTGACAACTAAATTCCATCGGAGCAAATATGGATTTTATGAACTGCTGAAGTCATGCAACCGTACCTCCACATGGATCGAAGAAATATTTGGCTTCGAATATGTTAAGTACCTCCTGCGCTTTCAGTAGAAGAATAACAAGGCTGCAATAGACATAGTTTTAGAATTACACTTTATTGTAGATAATGTCAAAGTTGTCAGATGCATCGATCAAAATACAGGGTGCGCGATGAATTTTCGCAGTAAATTTCAAATAACAATTTCTCATGCTTGCGAAGCAAAATTCAGATATATCTGGCAGCACTGTACTGTTGGGTGTCAGATGTAAACAAACAGTGTTGAGTAAACCGAAAGTTGTCGAAACAAGAAAATAATCGGTCAGCCGTCGTTGTTTTATTGCACGCCGAAGCAAGCGTAAAGGCCCGCGCATAATTGGTACTTTATTGGTACTTATTCTGAAGGATGGTGTGGTCTCGTGGATGAAGGATGTTGCTGCTGGCCATCATTTCCTCTTCCAACAAGATGGAGCACCTGCTCATAATGCCAACAATACACAAAAATGGCTTGCTGAAAATGTTCTGGAGATTTGGGAGAAGGACATTTGGCCCCCTCGCAGTCTCGATATCAATGCTTTGGATTATTTTGTGTGGGGACTGGGGAGTCGTCGAACGGGATACCAATAGGATGCCTCACACCGCGCTTGGGTCGCTCAAAGATAAGATCATCGAGGTGATAACATGTAGGAATCGAATATGGTAAAACGTGCATGTGGCAGTTTCCGGAAGTGACTTGATAAGTCATTGAAAAGGAAGCCAATTGTTTTGAATGAAATAATTTACAATTCCCATATGTTACGAAAGAAAATAAACCACAAAACATTCCTCTCATATATGACTAACTGGGGTTAATTTTCTCAAAAATGTCATTTAGTGCAAAAATTCGTCACGCACCCTGTTCAAAAGTTTCGGGATCTTGCATAACTCAGAATTTGTTTGTAAATTTAAACGCGGCGTACTATTCAGTCTAGCGAGATGAGCTGTGGGTGGCATATAATGTTTACATAGTTTTCCAACGAAATTAATTAAGCTGAACGGAATGTAGCACCTAGGCTTTGCTTTATGACAGTACCGCCACAGTCAAGCCAAATTTAAAAAATTTGTACGTGGAACATTTGCAGAACTACTTATTATCTACAATATTGCTGAATAAAGTTTCCCTGCATATTTTTTATTTACGGTGGTCCAATGCTGCTTTTCCGTTGGTAGTTAAGTGAACGTTCATTCGGTAGCAGCCGTTTAGTATTATAGATACAAAAGATACAGCGTAGCTTTATTTAGCAAAATTGTAGATAATAACTGATTCTCAAATGTCCAATCAACATTTTTTTCAAATTTTGCTTGGCTGTGACGGTACTGTCAAATGAATTAAAATTGTGTCAAAGTCATCGAACCATTCCCGCTAAAAGGTGTACTTCATACTATATGGCATGAAGGCAAACCGTGTAAAGGAATAGCATAGGAACGAGATTTTACATGCTTCTAGGTTTCGAGGAAGACGCAAATATCACTGGAATCCGAATTGCATGCATTGCATAGAGTACTAACATACTATACACAGTAAAAGAATTTTAACGTAGCAGATCGTGATGGGCAGAATTCGGGACAGACTCCGCACATGATAGATGTAAGTGGAAGATACACGTTTCGCTGATGTTCGAAGCAATTGAAAAATGGCTGTCCAAAACTAACAATACTTTAGAACCATATAACGTTCGGCGTTGCTACAAAACCAAACTGCACTACGATAATCTTTTCAGATTTAAACTGATACTTTTCGGTAAAATTTCCTCAAAAAGTTGACTAAAAATAGAATAGATTATTTCTATCTCAGAGTTTAAAACAAAAGATAAAATAATTACGAGTGAAAACAAATCCACCAAGAAAAGTGTTAAAGCAACATTAACAACGGAAAAAGACTTGAAAAATAAGAACAAAACTAGCAAACATAGCGACATACGACAACATTAGTTTGGTTTTGTTTCAACTTGGTTTATTTATAATTATAATTAATTTAGTTTTGTACATTTTACTTATACTCAAAATGTTAGGCTATTTTACATCAGCTAAATCTTAATTATTATTATTTTTTCAACCTTAACGAAGCTTAAGTTTTGATCATACTACAATTGTTCAGTATAATGGACGCTGTGGTCCTCTTTCCCCATAAGAAAAAAATAAAATTTTAATCTAATAGCAGTCTCGATTATAACAAAATTGTTAAGAACTGCATTAAGTTTCATTTAATCATAATCAAAATATAACAAAAGACATCAAAATTTGATTAAACTAAGCTAGACTAACGTTAGATTAAATTCTCTTCGAGAATGTGGTTTATATCGCTTACTCCCGCACGTGGTTGTGCAGATTCCCGAATCTACTTATCAGTATTTTAGCCAGATTAATTGCGTTCGACCTTGAAACACACCTACCGAAAATTAAATATCTAGCTTTCTCTTTCTCTTTCGGTGCTGTGCTGTAGGTAGGTACAAACTGAACAAATTAAGCCGAATCGGGAAAAAATGTTTACTGTTTGCTTTTGGGTTTAACTGTTCTCGCCCCGTCGGCGGTATCGCAGTTTGGGTAGATTTTCTACCAGGAGATGGTGTGTGCCGGTTTTATCGCTTTGGGTGCAAGGAATATCACACATCTTACTAATTATTTGATAGTATATACCCAGATGGGTACTGTATGACGCTGAGTCTGATGATGTTTGTAAATCTTAAGTAGTCATAAATTTGCTTAACAAATCTGGCTTATGGATAGATGAGGGCATTAAAACGAACTAATCAGTTCGAAACTTGCATCTTCGGGCCTCAGATTATTTATGGGTTTGCCGACCAATTTTTGTGTTTCCACCCGAATATCTCGACCATTATTGTTTCTAACAGATATGAAAATAAAATGAAAGACGTGAGTTTCCCCTTTTTCATCTCAAGTTGTAAATCGAGCGAAGAAGAACGTCCTTCTTAGGTTCATTTTTGACGCTGATTTTCTGATCAGTCAATATAGGGTTGGCGTTCGACTGATAAATGGCGGAGAATTGCTGGAGGAAAGTTTTATTTATGTTCGCTGCTTTGCTCACTATTTTCTGTCCAGCTCTATAGTAAAACTACGTCAATCGCTATGAAAGTTAAATCGATTTGACGAAGAATTTCTTTTGAAATTCCACGATGCCCTAAGCGGATAAGGATACAGTCGGTCGTGAGGTGGGTATTTTCTTTGCTCTACTTCGACAAACAGCTTCCTTGGTCGGTTGCAGAGTGCCACCAGTAGAGGGACCCGGAGTTTTATGTGTCGCATTTGATCATTTAATGAATTCCGTTGTAGAAGGATGCAATAGGGAAAAGTTTTTTAAAATTGGACCTTTTATATACTTACTGATTTATCCGCTATCCTACGAGTTCGTTGTTACAGCTGCACATTCGCTCAGCCAGTATCAGATGAACTGTCAAGATCCCTCAGATCGAAACTTTTTTCCAATCGCGGCCGGTGGTCTGGCGATCCGTTTATTCTTCAAATTATTCTACAGATTGCACTGAACTCACAGACTTACTTCGTTAAGAACTTTTCAATTAATCACGCTGCATTACAACTGACCTGTCACCGTATTCTGAACTGCCATTGTGTCTTTATGTCACGAATGCTTTTTTCTTTCTCAACTTCTGTTCAGTGGTAGATTTTCTCGTGCAATTTTTATGTACTTTTATGTCTCGTTTTTTTATATTTATTCATCCCTTCACAAATGTACCTTTAAGACTTAAATGGCTTGAACATGAAACACAAGCTCGTTCTGTCAATCGTCAGTTCGTGTTATTGACAAAACAATTAATAATGTCGGTAAATATTTATACATCAAACTACTTCTTTCCGAACATGTGTATTGTGTGCAAATAATAGTCTATTGAATGCTATTTGTGGTAATCATTTGAATTAAACTGTTTTATCTTTACACTAGTAAAGGCGAAACCCATCAAACCATGTTTATTTGAGTTCAAAAATCTTTATCTAGGTAATACTAGAATTTTTAATTCTACGTCAACTGATGAATAACGTAAAGTCAATCACCAATTGAATTCTAAAATTCCAATAAATTAAAATTCACAGTATCATTCCAAAATTTCACCAAACGTATTCGTGTATTGACAGAAAACACAAAGACAACATTTCGAGTTAACAGTTATTCTAAAACCAAGCTTTGCCGTCAAAAAGCGACCGGTAAATCACGTTGCCACTTGTTAACTGCATCACAGCGTTCTGCTATCTTCAACAGACACACTCCCTGGCAGTTTACGCGTTTTATTCAATAATCACTTGGCAGTCGATCTGCTGCTGCTGCTGCTGCTGCTGCTGGTAGGCTCCCCCGGGCTTGCGTTGGTACGTACTTCACACCATGAATTTTTAATTCAATTTTTGTCGGTTTTGCCTTTTGTCAATTGAAAGTTTGGCTTGTCGCTAGCACACTTCGGTCGTACGTAAATAATTATATTCGCTGCCGTTGCTCATCGAAGCTATCGCGCGCGCGGAAACTGCCGGTTCAAACGTGACTACGAGTATGGTGTCTCCCGTTTACCTCAATTAGTCACCGTTTTGCGGTTCATAAAAGGTCTCCCTGCACTGACACCTCCAAGCCACCTGCTTCCTTGAAGCAGTTTGTTATCATTTACCTACAGGTTCTTGGTATTGTTTTAAGCCAGAGCGCTGGCACAGTTAAGTTTTATGACTTTAAAGTTTTCGTGTAAAATTGCGCCTGTTTTACATGCAACAATCACTTTTTCAATTGCGCTATCAAAGCCACAATTCATTACGTACCGTGCATAACATAGTAAATAACGCGAACCGAATTGACCGCAACCTGTTGCACATTGCAAAGGACGCGATTTGTTTGGTCTGACAACCGTTATCGATGTCGCTGGCTTTAACCGGTGCCACTCGCGCACTTGCATTCGTGATGCATCACCTGCAGACAGTGCGGCTGCCGATGGGATACTAATCATATTCGGATACTTGGCGTTGCGCGAGACTCCCGGCGCAGACAGGTTTTACTAAGCAGTGTTGGCTGTGCCGATGATTGCTGCAGCAGAGCTGAAGTCTTCAGGTTGTGCTGGACGTGTAAACTATTACATATTACTTATGTTACACTCCAATTAGCGGGATTTTTTTTGTTATTTAAAAAGCACATGTTTGACACAAGATTATTTATTTGCAGGATTTATTATCGTTTTTGAGCTTTTCCCACCAATAGCTCATCAGAGCAGTAATTCGAACGGAAAAAGTCAATAGATCATCAATAGTAATCAATCACACTAATTTCCTTCAACCAACTAAAATATGTTTATAAAACTTTCCGCCATCATTGTATGTTTCTGGCAACACTTTATTCACATGTTGTTTTACTGAGTACACTGATAGTAGCAGTGAACACATATTTATCTACATATTACATACCGATACAGTCTCCTGCTTGCCGCGGCTACATGCCACTGAACTAATAGCAGCGCTGATTTAGTCCGTTTGTTTTGTTTACATGCTTTGCTAAGCGTCATTAATACATTAAATCATTACAAATGTAAGCACATGATTTAGTCACTGAGTACTGAGTATATCATAGATAAAACATTTTATCTACTTTTGAGCTTTCGAATTTGATTTTCGAATTTATCTTACTTCAGAAGATCGCAAGAGGACCCGACATCGTCGAAACAAATTAATGAAGCTGAATCTCTCCTACCTTCTCTTCACTCAAAAAGCGACTTGTTTCATTTGTTGAACAGAATCTTTCAAGCTGGTAATTGTTTCAGCTGACGGCGCCGAAAGTCGGGCACGATTTGTCTATGTTATGCTAGATTAATTATACCATGCGTTACATTAAAGGATATATGTAAATCATTTTCAGTTCATTTGCAATCAAAGTTTCTAGCCTTTTACTAAATATTTGATAGACAAGTACAAAATAAACTTTAAAAGCTATCGTCACGATGTAGTGAAACCTGCCTCGCCGATGCAGATTGAAGCTGTTTTAAAGCGGAGTGGTGCTCTTCAGTTGACACCAAAACTTCATTTCTTCATTGATTTGTGACGATTTGCAATTGAAGCTTGTTAGAGCCTTTGTTCGAAATTCATAAATCGTGCCGATTAAAATATTTTTTACTAATAAAATTACATACAGCAATTCGATAAAAAAATCAGTAAGTCTACTCTCTGGATGGAGAAAGTTAGCAAAACGTGGAATCTTTTTATAATTTCATTAAAAAGATAACTTTAAAATCAGGTTATCCGGAAAAATCAAGAAAATTTAAATTTCTTTTTTTCGAAAAAATACGCGACTGTTATTTTCTATGATTTTTTAATCGTACACTACTTCTCAAAAGATTAAGCTATTTTATTTCTATTTTAGGTTTATGTGACGTCCAAAGGGGGGGGGCGGGAGGTTGAGTTTTGTGACACAATCGGACAGAGGGGAGAGGGGGGGGTCTAAAAAAGCAGAAATTTGGTGGACGTCATATTTGAATCGTCCCTTTTGTTTTTTGCAAATATTTCCGCTCTATTTATTTTCGCAGTGATTCTGAAATAGTTATCATGCACGAAACCAAAGTAAAATAATTGTGCAGTCACTTCTAAAATCTATCTGCGTTAACTCACGATCTCGTAAAATTACTGGATTATCCTAGAAGTACTGTGGCAGAAACAATTAAAAAGAACTAGAAAACTCTCACGACTATCCACATAGTGCAAACTACGCGTCGGAGTGGAACCCTTGATAGGTAACCATTGAAGGCCATTCGGAAAGTCAGGGCTGATCCGAATATCTCGAATTTAATTTCCGTTTGGTCTAAAAACGGAGTGCTGACCGCTATATTATGCGGCGAATCCGTCTCCGGAAAGTGTTGCTAAGCAAGTAGATAACCAAACTAACTGAAGCTTCAAATAACAAACAGTGGCCAGAATCCAGGTTCGGAAGCTGTACGAACTGGTGCTGACGAGACACGATGGAGCGGACTGGTCCTTTGTGATTCAAGGGTTTCGCAATAATGGCAGGCAGAAAAGTTGGAATTGAATCCAATTATAATTTGCTCCTAGTTTGGTAAAAAGGAACGAACTATGAATATAGCACAATATAGTAGGGTATGTTGCTACATCGTCGTAATTGCCTATTCCCGTCCTATCCAACACAAATTATTAAAAATATCACCATTTTCATGACACACAATGCAAAACTAGTTATTCCCTAATATTTTAGTTAGTTGTCTATCATACGCAATCAATTAAAGTGAGCTGAGATCTATTTAAATGCTTTTTATCATTAAAGAAGTCCTAGGGCAGAAGCACCGGTTTTAGCCATAGCACCTGTATTGGCCATACTTGTATTTAAATGGAAATTGATGAAATATATGGCTAATAACACAACTAAATGAAACTAAATCAAATTTCTGTTATTTTTCCGGATAACTTATATGAAAACTAATGCAAGAAAATTATTATTCTATGAATATCGCAGAAATAAAAAGGGCCGTCCTTAATTTCGTACATAACCTATTGCCAGCATAGTACGACAGCAATTTTAAATACATTACATTTATAATCCAAAATTATTGATTTTTCGTTGGGTTTCACATTTGATATAATGAATTATTTTTCAAACCATATCGATCATATGATAAACGTAAAGTAGACGTTTTTATAAAAATAAAATATGTTTAGTCATAGGAGGCCAAAAGCTTTCGCTGTGCCGCTTTTGGCCATACGTCAAAGCGGTTTCATATTTCATATGCCCGTTTTCGCCATACGAAAAGTCTATTGTTATTTAGTTCCGAAATTATAGTCGGGGATTTCCAAAATTTGTTCTTTTTTATCGCTGGAAGACAGTGAGTTACTAAATTGATTAATTTATCAATTAAGTTATTAATTATTTGATATTCTTTGTTCAAGATTGTACACAAAACGATGGCCTTATCGAAACACACTGCCTGTCAGGTGTACAATCAAAGTACACTTCAATCCTGTGTTCAGGAATCAGGATACATCAACGTCTTTGGAACACGCAGCCCGTAAAAATACGGTGTCTAAAGGTGCGTTTAGATTGGCAACATGTGGCATGCAACTTTTTCCAAACTGTTGCCAAATGTTTTCAAGCAACATAGCAACGTATAACAAATGTTCAGGTGGCAACAGAAGCAGCATTGAGTAACAACTAGCAGCATGTCGCATACCAAATGTTGCATTCCACATGTTACCGAAAAATTGCCCAGTTTAAACGCACCTTAAGATCTACAATTTGATACCGTGGCAAGTGGCAGAAAACCACCACACGGGATACCGGAACGATACTGTCTAAGGAGGAGGAAACGATTGTTTTCTGGCTTATAGAAATGCTACGTCACGATTTTCCAGTGCAGCGCCGGACGTAGTTATTTAATGTGAAGGATTTTCTTATCAAAACCCTCGTGATACTCCATTCAAAAACAATCTTCCATGTGATTTCCATATTGTTCAAAATATTCACATTTTTTGGCAACTTTTATTTACGTTAGACAGGAAATGGTTCTCGCCTTTAGGTCCCGTCATCAATTCTATCAATTCTCCCAAAACTGTGACTTCAGCCCGCGCCCGAGTTAGCAAGGCGGACATGAAAATTTTCGCGTTGATAAACCACGAAGGAATCATGATTTGATTATCCTCCAGGACAGCGTCCCAGGAAAGAAATCGCTCAAGCTTTTCTCTCTACATGGGAACTTGGTCAAAGAGAACGGGGTTGAATGAGCACTTCTAATTTAAAAAGCCATATAAAAGCCATGTAAATACTGGAAAAAATAAACAGTCCCTTGCACAGGATAGTTTTCTCAAAGGGAAGGTCAAGTTTTACTTTCATATCTCGATAGGTTCTAATATTTCTACATAGGGAAGTACTGTATCGGACTTCAAAATATTGTTAGAATATAATCTATTTCTAGAACAGCATGAAATTTTTTTGATTATTTTCGCTATAAGCGACGATTTTTCTACCGAGAGGTTGAGAGGCTCAAACAACAGCATCGTCAGAAAGGCTAATTACCTTTTTCCTTATGATATCTAGTGATAATTACTCGTCACGATCACAAGGTTTTAAGATAACTGTGTTTGAAATCCATATATTACGATATCTCAAGAATCTGTCCTATGTACAGCTGAAAGTTGAATGTAATTTTTTTACAGTCGTGGTTTATGGTAAACGCTCTTAATTTACGGTGTCGAAAATCGGATAACTTTGTTTGACTGATTACACCCATAGCAAGCAATAAAGTAAAGCAGAAGTTGTTGAATCATCGACCATGAACATTATCCAAAATATTTACCATATTTGCTTATATTGCTGCAAAAACGCATTTATAACTGAGAACTGGATAAACGATTGGAACTAATTTCAAATAAACTTGAGCACAAAGAAAAATATATTCTTGTTTTGACTTTTTTTCTCGAAAACCAATTTTAGCAAACTTTATCAAATAATGAGGGCGAGTGAAGGTTAAAATTCCTGGAGTATTACTGATCCGTTGCAATTGCATATTTAAAGATAACTAATTCAGTAAAATAGATTACATAGTAGTTTAACATGTTTTGCGAAACTTTTTAGCAGGGTGGCCAAAATAGGAACGCAGAGTGGCGAATACAAGAGCACGATGGCCAAAATAGGAACCCAGCAGAGGTTATTCATTCGATAAAAATTAAAACAAAAGAGCAAATTTCCCTCAAATAAACTTATACGTTATGAAGATTAAGAATAAAATTACCTGTTCATGATATTAACCATATTTAGTTTATTCGTTTTTTTTTTAAACATGATCGATATCTTTGAAAGTTTGACAAACTATGGCCAAAACTGGTGCTCTTACCCTACCAGCCAAATTTCCTACGTTTTTTCGTGCGACGAAGAAGAAAATGTCGACTAATCGTTTTAATTTCCGTCATTCATAAATGAAAATAACTCACGCAAGGCATTGTCGTTATTCTTCAGCCAGAAAAACTTGCCTGACCTGCAGAAATTTTGTAGAATAACATTTGTCATGCTGTCCTACACAAATACATGCGCGTTAGCTTCGTAAACATTGTTGTGATTTTTAGTTCGGACGATGAAAAATTTTGTTGGACGGATTTTAAAACGGTACGACAAATTTTAGTAATGAAGTCAGTTGCGTAATTTCAATAATATGCTTTAATAGTCGCTTTTCAGTGATTTCAAAGTTCACGGATCGGAAGGTAAGTGTGTTTTAGTCATATCAGTACAAGAACTTTTGGAGTATTCACTAAATCCATCCAGAAAATGATGAAAATTAGAATGGCTTTCCTTATTACGACGGGAATTAGAAAAAGACCCTAAGTGTTGTTTCGATGACTCTGAAATAAAAATTAAAAATGAAATAAAATTGGTCGCGCGTTGGTCGGTTTCTCTGCATTATAACTGATGATGCGTTACTGGAAAACAATAGAAAATGTAGAAAAGTTGAAGATGAAGTCTAGATTTGAGTCTCAAAATTTTAGTTTTTGTCATCATTCGTACGGTAATATCTCTTAGCAGTCAGTAATCAGAAAGATGCATGGATAATTGTGAATAGTGCGTTAGGAAAGGGACAAGAGCGCAAGCAAATTACATCAATTCATAATGGTGAGATCAAAAGCACCGACATGACGTAAATTTGCTCGTCCTTTAACAACTGCTTCTGTAGCATCGGGAGTAATTAGGTCTCCGCTATACACAGAAACCTAGACATCCAGCAATTAGATGCTGCAAACCCACAACAAACTTGTATGTTCATAAATCCAGCTACCATTAACGAAACCATCATTCTGATAAACAATTTGGAATTCAAGACCAGGTGACTGGTCTTGACAGTATGCTTCCCAACTTTGTGAAAGATCATCACAGCATATCCGCACCGTTATTAACAGAAGTTTTCAACGAAATTATTTTGACTGGACAGTATCCAGAATGTTTGAAAGTTGCTCGTGTGGTCCCAATTTTCAAATTCGGTGATCCGAAAGACCTGTACAATTACCGTCCAATCTCTTGCTTACCTGTGCTTGCTTAGCTGGCACCCTGTTTATTGACCTTAAAAAAGCTTTCGACACGATAGACCACAGGATATTAGTTCAAAAATTATAACTCATTAGAATTCGAGGGATAGCAAATGCGTTTCTGAACAGTTACCTCAATAACCGCCAACAGTTTCAATTGGCGAACAGTGAACTGCGTCAAATATCTACTGGAGTACCACAAGGCAGTAACTTGGGATCTGTATTGTTCTTGTTGTTCATAAATGACATATCCAACCTGCCGCTCTAAGGAAAACTGTGACTTTTTGCTGATGACACGTCTGTGCCCTTCCAAGGATCCTCTATTGACGCAACACAGGAACAAATTAGGCGCGATCTTCTCCTGCTACGAGGTTTCTTCAGTGCAAATTTGCTTTCGTTGTACCTAGGATAAACAAAATACATGCTGTTTCACTCTGCGTACCGACGATTACCGGCCTGTGTCACTTTGGAGATTCATGGCGAAGTTATAGAGGAAGTAGCTGAATATACTTTCTTGGGACTAACTTTGGGCTCAACGTTAAGCTGGTCAGTACACATCAACCAACTCAAAAGTAAATTGTACTCGTTGTGTGCACTGCTGAAAAAAATTTCTACGTTCATTGCAAGTAACTGGTACGCACTAAATCAGGCTGAAGAAACTACAAATCAGACAAAATCCCTACCTCGAAGTAGTTTTATAAAAACCGTACCTGTTTCCCACTGAGTCGCTCTACACGGACCACAGTGACCCGATCCTGCCGATAATAGCTATGCATGAGATGAGCAGCTCATCACTTTCATACACCAACTATTGTCAATAACAACAACGCACCACAACATGATAATCGGCAGAATCCACAGTGAATGTGCCTCAAAACAAGTCGGAAACCTTGCCCTCACCAGATGTAGAACCCAAGTTGGAAAAAAGGTTTACGTACACTACCAAAATCACCAGAAGTCTAAAAAACTCCAAACTTTTGACGAAACGAGCCATCAAACAACAAATTTGTCGATTCCTCACCTAATTACACTGATGTGCTTTATTTATTCTGCTCTTTCCACCGTCTCCACCTAGGTCCACCACCGCCCATCGCCTACCGCTCAATACCCATCACCCATCGCTTACCAACAACCCATCGCCACTCCATCGATCATCGCACCCTATCACCGTCATACCGTAATCTATACCTATAAAAAAGGATTTCTGTCTGTCTGTCTGTCCCTATGTTGCTTACAGAATCGAAAACTACTGAACCAATCGGCGTGAAAATTTGCATGTAGGGGTTTTTGGGGCTAAGGAAGGTTCTGTCGATGGCAAAAGACCCCTCCCCCCACTAAGAAGGGGGGGGGGGCTTCCATACAAATCTATGCCTATAAAAATGGATTTCTGTCTGCTCTATGTTCCTTACAGAATCGAAAACTACTGAACCAATCAGCGTGAAAATTTGCATATAGGGGGTTTTGGGACCAGGGAAGGTTCTTATGATGGTTAGAGACCCCTCCCCCCACTAAGAGGGGGGCTCCCATACAAATGAAATACAAATTTTCTCATAACTCGAGAATTAATCAAGCAAATGGAAGAAAATATGACGTGTGGGTGTTTTTGGAGACAAGGATGTTTTCTATGGTGAATTGAATCAATCAAATGGAACCATATTTGGCATGTGGGTGTTTTGGAGGCAGGATTTTTTTTAAAGATGGTTTGAGACTCCTTACCCCCGTGGTAGGGGGATAAGGACTCTCATACAAATAAAACAGAAATTTTGACGTAACTCAAAAACTAATCGAATCACAGAAATTTTAGACTCTTTCATAAAATATTAATCAATAACAACACCACCAAAAACTATCAATACTAACATAAGATAATTCAGCGCGAGACAGCTACAGTCCGCGAGTGTTGCCGGCGACTTCCCGTTGGAAGCGCCGGCCACTGCGGGGAGCAGCCCCTCGTAGAGATCACCTCTATCTAGGTTTATTTATTTTCCTAGATCTGATTTCCTAGATTTTCCGTGAAATGGTACATCCCGCGTAAGGTTTTTCGCGAAATGGTATTCTGCGAAACTCTATATTCCGCGTTATGGTCAACCGAGAATTGGTGTTCCGTAAAATGGTATTTGGCGAAATGGTTTGTAATGATGGAGAATATTTAAATGCTATCCGCTTCATTTTATCAAGCTAAACAATGGGGGGAGTTGTATTCTACTTCACTGTGAGGAAAATTTGTATATTAAAACACCCATGAACTTCCCAGAAATTTGCAGAACTCAAGATTGTGACAAAGGTCATCCGAAATTCAAGATTTATGTACACCACAGTTTAATTTGTGGCAATTCGAAGTTTGTCGGGTCAGCTAGTCTATACCTATAAAAATGGATTTCTGTCTGTCTGTCCCTATGTTCCTTATAGAATCGAAAACTGCTGAACCGATCGGCATGAAATTTTGCATGTAGGGGTTTTTGGGCCGGGGAAGGTTCTTATGATGGTTAGAGATCCTTGCCCCCGCTAAAAGGGGGGGGAGCTCCCATACAAATAAAATACAAATTTCCTCATAACTCCAGAACTAATCAAGCAAATAGAACAAAATTTGGCATGTGGGTGTTTTTGGAGATAAGAATTTTTTCTATGGTGAATTGAGTCCCCTCCCCTCTTTAGGAAGAGAATTATGACCCCTCCCCTCTTAAAGAGAGGGGCTCCCATACAAACGCAAAACTATTTTAACATAATGTACCCTCAAGCTGTTGCTGCCATCGTGAAGAAACACTACGTAGACGACATGCTCGCTAGAGCAGAAACGAAAGAAGAAGCAGTGAAGACGGCACACAACGTGAAACGCATCTACGCAGTAGGAGTGTTTGAAATCCGCAACTGGTTCTTAACCTAACCGACAGTCTTGGCATCCTTTCTGGAAGCAGCGACCAACGAGAAGAATCTGGAAGTTGGAGAAGAAAACCCTACACACCATCTTCTCCTTCAAAATATCTCCATGTTTAAGATCAAGACCTGTTCTCCGGTTGTCGGCGACGCACTAAACGCTACGTATTTTGGATGCTCATGATGATGTTCGACTCGCTTGGCTGCATTTCACATTCCTTGATATACTTGAAGGTACCTACTACTGCAGGAGATTTAGAGGTTCTCGGTCAAATGGGATATGGGATATTCGAATCGAAGAACCATATTTCTAGAAACGGCTAATATGGTTCTACTGGAAATTATTCCACGTACAGATTCCTCGCTGCTCGATATATATGGAACTAAAAGCAGATGATAGCGAAACTACATCCAGTATCTGTCGTCATTCGCACGAAGGTTTTGAAACGGGGCCAACGTGAACAACGGAGAATAAAAGAAAAGCGTACAAGTAATAAATGATAACCGTTTATACTTCCGCTATCTATATCTATACCTATAAAGAAGGATTTCTGTCTGTCTGTCTGTCTGTCTGTCCTGTGTTCCTTATAGAATCAAAAACTACTGAACCAATCGGCGTGAAAATTTGCATGTAGAGGTTTTTGGGGCCAGGAAAGGTTTTAGTGATGGTTAGAGACCCCTCCCCCCACTAAGAGGGGGGGCTCCCATACAAATGAAACACAAATTTCTGCATAACTCGAGAACTAATCAGGCAAATAGAACCAAATTTGGCATGTGGGTGTTTTCGGTGACAAGAATTTATTCTATGGTAAATTGAGACCCCTCCCTCTTTATAAGGGGAATTGTAACTCCTCTCCCCTTTAAGAGGGGGGCTTCCATACAAATTTCCTCATAACTCGAGAACTAATCAAGCAAATACAACCAAATTTGGCATGTGAAGGTTTTCGAGAGCAAGAAAATTTTCTATGGTGAATTAGGACCCCTCCCCACTTTAAGAGGAGGGGCTCCTGTACAAATGAAATACAAATTTCCTCATAACTCGAGAACTAATCAAGCGAATTGAACCAAATTTGGCATGTGTGTGTTTTTGGAGACAATTTTTTTTCAATGATGAATTGGGACCCCTCCCCACTTTAGGAGGGGGGCTCCCATACAAATGAAATACAAATTTCCTTATAATTTGAGTACTAATCAAGCAAATGGAACCAAATTTAGCATGTAGGAGATTTTTGAGTCTTGAATTTATTTTATGATAGTTAGAGACCTCTCACCCCTGTGGTAGGGGGATATGGACTCTCATACAAATAAAACAGAAATTTTTGCGAAACTCAAAAACTAATCCAACTCGAGAAATTCGAGACTCTTCCATAAAACATTAATCAATAACAAGACCACAAAAACTATCTATAGTAACACTAGATCATTCAGGACGAGCCGGTCGCGAGTGTTGCCGGTGACCCGTCGTCGGAAGCGCCGCCCACTGGGGGGCTTGCAAAACTCGAGAAGTGACAAAGATCATCCGAGATTCATGATTTATGTACAACACAGGTTAATTTGTGGCAATACGGGTCAGCTAGTACCTATATAAATGGGACTATTATGCGAGTAGCGGCAGCACACTTCTATCTAAATTTCTTTCCTTCTAGAATTGGTGAAATATCCTAGACCTACTCAATCATAGAATTTACACTATAGTAAAGGGTGTCCCACATCAAATTGCACCACGGAAGAAACGCTGTAGAAAATTACCTAATTGACCGATTCTTTTCAAACTTCCAGACAATAACATATAACCCATTAGTAAGTTTTCGGTATTTTTATTTCATTGAACTTCAATACCATAACCGCATAACGCATAAGGTTCTGTACAACAGCTGGCTGCAGCTTCTTCTGTACGGAAATCCACTTTTCATCATGGCTACCTCAGATATGGCTTCCTTGCGATGCTTCCGTAGTGCCTGGTTCATAATAGCCTAGTATTTCTCGATGAGCCTTAGTTCTGGTGTGTTGGAGGGGTGGGGGGGGGATGCTTATGTCCTTGGGTACAAAAGTAACCCCGTTGGCTTCGTACCACTCAAGGACAACCTTTGAATAGTGGCACGAAGCTAGATCCGGCCAGAAGGTCGTAGGGCCCTTGTGTTGCTTCAACAGAGGCAGCAGAGGCTTCTGTAGACACTCCTTGAGATAGATCTGCCCGTTAACAGTCCCGGTAGTCACGAACGGCGCACTCCGTTTGCCACATGGGCAGATCACTAACCAAATCATGTATTTCTTAGCAAACTTTGAAAGTTTCTGCTTCCTTATTTTCTCCGGAACATCAGTCTCATCATCCATGATGAGACAATCAGGCTTCGTCAGCATGTGGATGTACAGCTTCCGGACTCGTGACTTTTCCACCGTATTTTGTCGTTCGTCACGATTTGGAGTCTTCTGCACTTTGCACGTAAGTAGTTTCTCCCATTCTTTGGCCCTCTGAACGATAGATTTGCACAGATTCAACTGTTTGGCCACATCCTTGACCGAAGCATTGGGTTTCTCCTTGAACGGTTCCACGATACGCTTGTGATCCTGATCGCTAATGGAACATCCATTCTGACCGCATTATTCTCCTTCCGTTCGATGCTCCGAGTTGTGTAGTAACGTTTAACCACACGACTCACAGTTGAGTGCACGATTCCGAGATGTTTTCCGTCGTCCCGATAAGATAGTTGAGGATTTTCCAGGTGCTTGCGCAAAATCAATCCGTGACGTTCCTTTTCGGGTGACGACGTTCCTTTTCGGAAATTCATATGATGCACGGCAAATAATTCTCATTCATTGAAAAATGCGATTCAGTTACCTCTGAATTGCTACTACTTATCGCAGTAAAGAATCACCTAAAGTAAGTTGGTAAAATAGTTAATAGTTACAATATCTAATTTTCTGGATTTACAGTAATTTTTCAATTTTATATACGTTACCTGGATTCTTGAATTAATTCATAAAATCAAAGATTCGTTTTTAACTGCACCAATACTTACGAATATGCATATCCCCCAGTTTAATTCCCATACCGGTTATCTTCGTTATCATCTAGCCTCCCAGTTGGCTTCGAGATATGACGCTGGCCTAGCCAGTCGTCGTATGCTCGAATCTCGGCTGGGAGAGGCTGTTTGAGTCAATAGGATCGTAGCAACTGGCCCTGCAATTGTCATGTACTCTAACAGCTGGCTGCGAAGTCTGTCGTATACAAAACAGAAGGTCAAGTTTCGATAACGGAATGTAGCACCTAGGCTTTGCTTTGCTTACCGGTTATCTTAAGAATAGGCCGATTAGTAAGAATTAAAATAGTGCCTCACGAGCCGACACGAGCCTACTGTATAGGGGAAAAAGCATGGGGAATTTTTTATTGGGATGTACTTGCATGCAATTCACCATGTTCAGCTTGTGAAGAAACTGTGTATAGTGCGTACATCGATTGCCTACATTTTGGCGTTCTTCTGAAAACTTATATTATGAGTTCTGCGATAAATACGACTTGAAATTAGAGATGGCCGGTTCGCTCATGAGTTTACTGATGATCTTTAATTTTATGACAATTTTCTAAATTATTTCGCTCTTGCTGCATTCAGAGCTAAGGAGTGAGCGAACCAAAAGAACCAACAGCGGAACAGACCTTGAATAACATACGATCCACCAGGTTTGTGAACTTATTTTGATTTTTTAACTGTAATCGATCAATTTTTCTAAATTTTTAATGGAAAATGTGTTCGCATTAGAAAATTTCCAGTGAAATCATGAACAAAATTTGGTTGAAAATGAGATACACACAAATATTACATTCTTTTGTTACAAATGTACAGAATAATTTCTTTAGATAAGTGAGCAGATTGAATCTGAGAGGTTCATTATATTGAACCCCAATTTTACCCATGGCATTTTCGGAAGACTTTCACTTATTCGGTACTCTCTGATTATGTTTTTCAGAAACCGGAAAAACCAAATCATCACCACGATGTGCAATCAAAATCTACCGGTAAGAAATAGTAACAGTTTTTTCCTCATAATATGGAGTTCAGAAAGGGCAGAGCCGGCGTTTAAGCCGGCAAACCCGTGCGGTGGAACAGAGCCTCGCGGTGCGGTGGAACAGAGTTGTCTACAGCCGTATACAACATAATTGACTGTTCAGAAATTTGCATGACTTCCATGCAGAGGTGGGCACCGCTAACCGTAATTTTAGCTTCGCTAACAGCTAAACCGCTAATTCATAACGTTAGCTTCGATAACCGCTAACCGCTAAATTAATCAACAATTTAGCGGAAGCTAACGCTAACCGCTAACCGCTAACCGCTAACCGCTAACCGCTAAATTGATTAGAAACAAGCGCAAATTTCGCAATATTTTTTTGAACATCGATTTTGGAAACTTTTGTGAAATAATTTTCCAAATAATATATTTTCTGGATCGCCAAAACACATTACATTTTCGTTTAAAAATATTTGCTCTACTACATGCTTGGTTTCTGAGATATGAATTATCAAAGTGGTACAAATAAGGCAATGGTACAAGAATTCTCCGGTGCTGTACACCTACCGCGATTTCTCAGCAATCTATCGATCATCAAAACTGACTTTTGGTATATTGTTAGAGCCCGTTATAAGCTTGTTAACACCAAACACCAACTAAATTGACTAAGAGGAAACTGGGAAAATGCAGTGGGCGTGTACCTCCACTCACCGTCTTATTCTGTTAATGAATATTTCAGGAATCCGACTTTTTTGGTCATCACTCAGAAATAAAAAAATAACACTATCGTGAAATTTTATTCTCCAACAAACACACATTTGTCAGTATGTGAAACAATAAAAAATATTTTGGAAATTTTCCATAAGGTAGAGTATAGTTTTTCTAAGCTTGCTTTGGAATTTTTCACTTCCATGGTAAATTTTGTGAAAACTTTTTTCCAGATAACAATTTTGCTGCATTGTTGAGAAAACTTTGTTACATTTTTATAATATGTTTTCAATGGTGCTTGGTTCAAGACTTGTGAATTTTTGAAGTAATGTATGTGAAGTAAGTGAAGTGAATAAATCCAAAAATTTCTCTTCATGTTTTCTGAGAATATAGGTGATCTAGAATTTTTTAGATATTGATTTAGTCTGTGAGTACATTTACTGTGCTCGCGTACAAAAGTTTATAAAGTTTTGGGATCCTTCAACCCAGATCTATGCGATTGAGAGATAATAGCTAGATAGTTGAATTAAAAGAAAATTTTCATATTTCTCAACAAATTTCCTCTTGCTAAAAAAAGTTAGCGGTTTATTTAGCGGCACATAAATTTAGCGGAAGCTAACAAAAACGCTAACGGTTTTAAAAATTAGCGAAAACGCTAACCGCTAACCAAAATGTTAGCTGAGCTAATTAGCTGTTAGCGGATTAGCGGAATCGTGCCCACCTCTGCTTCCATGCATGATAAATGTAGAATATAAAGTGTTAAGAAAACATTGATGAAATTAACCCTCGCTGCTTTGGAATGTGTCGTTACATAATGTGCCAAACGACTCAGCTTGGCTTACACGCCGATTGTTTACGGAGGCTTAAATCAAATGGGCGCTTAGCTCTTTTGAAGCAATGAAATCTTCAGATCCTGATGGTGAACGGACAGCGTTATAATGTATGAACTTAGCAACATTTTTCGAGCCAGTTTCACTTTGGGACATATCCAGAAGAATTGGTGGAAAGTAGGCAGATACCTAAAGGCATACCTAAGGCCGATAAAAGAGAGAAAATAATGCAAAAGGCTTTCAGACCAATAAGTCTAACACCAATGCTTCTCAAGTTGATACAGCAAAGCGCGGATAACTATATTCGCAATGAGTTTTTAAATAACGCTCCGTTGCATGGAAATCAACATGCATACCAACACGGTAAATCTACTGAAACTGCACTGCGTTGTGACGTTGATTGAGAAATCATACAAATATCAAGAGATGGCACTTTGTGTTTTCCTTGATATTGAAGGCGCTTTCGATAACGCGTCCTTCGCTTCAAGTTTTACGTCTCTCTTTCAAAACAGTATTCACCATGTTGCTATGTTTACTAGAGGGGCCTAATATAAACAGTCGACCATTCACTAGGCGAAGAACACATACTGTTACTCGCTGGATTAATTCTGCATAAAAACCTGAACTTTGCTGCCAACCTAGAGTATGCTAGAAAGCATCAAGTTGAAAATATAGGATTGTAGACTAAACAGTCAAACAGTGAGCTGCGTACAATCAGGGGACTCCTAACTGGACACAGTCCCGATCTTCATCTTTTAAAGAATATCGGATGATACAAACACCTACCGCTTTTGCAATTTTGAACTTGAACGTTCAGCGTGCTCTGCAATTGCGTAGCTCTTGCTTTATTTAGGCATAACTTCTTCGGAAGTTTCGTTCTTACTCCATATCGAGTATAGAACCCAAATCGCAAATGGTCATTGATTAACCATGTAGAATTGAGGCACCAGGATTTGAACTAGGATTACAACTACTAACTGTGGTGGTAGTCTGACTGAGGTGGTAGGCAGACACCGAAAATCAGACAAATGCAAGAGATGCGTTATGTATCGTATTTTGATTCTGAAGTTTGCAGTGTCTTCCTGACACATATCTGCGGATTTATTATATGCAAAAGGTTGCTAAATATATGATCTCAGTTCTAAAATAATTGAAATCTGAATATACATAATACAATAATAAGAATTATTAAGTTAAGTTTGGGTGTCCAGCAGACTACCACGTCAACATAATCGTTAAGATTAGGGCACCTTTGGCATACAAAAAATGGCCTCGCTGCTTAACCTGCACAGGGCCTTGCGTGATGTAACACCGACTCTGAGAAAGGGTATGCCCAAAATAGAATTGGTCAGTCGAAGAAGCTGGTCAATGTATTGCCATGGGTAAATATGTTCAACAGCTGGTGTCTCTGATTCTAGAATACGATAATAGAACATAGAAAGAAGCGTTGCATATCAGAGTTGACGTTGTCCAGTAACTTTCGAATTCTTGGAATAACGCTTGGTGAGATGACCGTGATTTCTATTGTTCCAACGATTCTCACCGCTCTTTTACAATGTCTATTTCTTCGTTTTACTTACCTTTCTTCAGAAATAACAAGGGGTAGTTCTCGAAAATTTTTGAGCTAAACAGGCGCTTATTTCTTTCAAAATTAAAATTCACTCTCCGCCCGTTAATTTGAATTGAAATGTTTTATTTTGAAAATAATTTTAGTACATAAATCAGTTTTGCTTTCTTACTTTCAGTTTTTGTTTTTGTGTCACGTTCTCTTTTCATCGTAAATGTAAGTGCCTGTGTGTGTGTGGTTTCTTTTGTTTTCATGCATCGAAAAAATAAATGTGGTTGTACTTTTAATATTATTATTTTCATTATTACTTGTTTTTTTTTCTTTCACATATTCGGCCTGACAACCAGATATCTGGGGTGCAGGTCGCTTAGATAAACTGAAGGAAAATAGTGTTTAGACTCCACAGTGATTGATCAGTTTTTCGTTTTTCACTTTCTAGTTTTACTTTTATCTCACATACTGTTTTTTTTGTTCAATATATTTAAAAAATGGAACATATGTATAATTTGTAATATTTTTTTTATATTTTCATATTTTTGCTTCGGTTTCTCGAAAACACTAGGTTGTTTTGTTTTTTTTTCTCTTATGTTAATTTAGATACTTTCTCATGTGTTCATTTAAATTTTATTTTATATTGTATTTTAATCACTTAATCAAAGAATTGCTACACAACTAATCATAGGATTTTTCCTTAAGGTTCATTAATAATAAAAGTGATGTTTTCATTTATTTTTATCAACAACAATTTATCGTTTAACATTATTTTATTACTTGTTTTAAAATTTAATGTTTTATTCTTCCTTCCAATTGTTCTGACCCCGGCTTCTTGTTTTTTTTGCTGTTCGAAGTCCGATTGCGGAACACTCTAACTACCTCTCGGAATAGTCTCGGATGGGTTTTCCGAGTAGCACTGCGATAGCCTTTTTATTTCTCGGGAAGGATCGTAAAAGGATCCACCGGGGTGCTTGCTTTCCGTGTTGTTTTCGTTCGTTTGTGTTTTGCTTTTGATTTTTTTGATTCTCATTCTTGCTACTTCATACAAATGCGAATTTTTTTTTTCATTAACGCACAACGCACCTTAATTCCATAGACTTGATCTAGTACGTTAAAATTTTCTTTAGAACTATCACAGACGCAGTGGTGAATGCACGCGGGTCTCTCGATACAGAAGTCTACGGTACAGCACACGTCTGCCGCCAAGCACAGTGGTTGGCCGGTTTTGCGCTTTGCTATTTGCTCGCTCGATTTTCGACGACACATTTTTTTTCTGCTTAGATTTCTCGTTTCTCTATTTTGCTGATGATGGTGACCTTCGTTTGCTTTTTCCTGCGGGAAAGTTTTGCTGTACTAGAGCAATGCTATTCTACTGCATCCGTGTTCCTCAACCGTGTTTGCTGAGGTGTGCTACCGATGCAATCAACGCGTAGGGTTCGTTCGATCGATTGGTTTTCCTTTTTGTTTTTACACTGCTTTTTTTGATGCTCACTGGGGGGAAAATTCTATTCGTCGTAGTACTAGGGTTCAAATCGAGAGTTAGTGACTCCTCACAGTGACTCGTTTACTTCTTCACTGAGAGCAAACGGAAATACTTTTCGTGACTTTTCATATATGTGTGGTGTATTATTATCAATAATGATAATAGTAATTTTATTCATACAATGTTTTAAAGTATTTTGAGTAATGTTTTTAATAGTATTTTATTACTAAAAATCTTACAGATTATTTTTTATTAAGATTTTGTTTTTCCTTTCAATATTTCAATTAGAATATTTGTTGTTTTCTTTTTTTTTTGTTTCTGATGCAAATATCTTTTTATACAAATAATATTACCTTGCGGTGTATAGTTTTCATACGAGTTTTATAAAAAAAGTTGTGGGCTTTTGCGTGTCTGTGTATCTGGCTAAACCAACTGCTTGTTGTTATTGTTTTCTTGTTGGCTCAGTGTTTAAAGTTTATTTCAGCGACTATTTTCTTTTGTGTTGTGTTGTAAAGTGTATCATGGTTTAACTGGGAAACATGCTGGAGGGAAAAGTCCTTCACAAAAAATGATGAATTTATTGTATTATCCTTGTTATTTGTGTGACTATTATTATTATTAGTTGTCGGGCTTGTATTTTCTTTACTTTTTTTCTTGGGGTAACGACGGCTGATATTCGTCGATTCGGATGTTGTTTGGGTTTGGGTTTTTCTTTGTCACTTTTTGAGGGTTGCTTTTTGAGTTCATCCAAAAGTTTGCCGTTTCTGTTTATTTCTCGTTTACGTAATCGAAAGTCATGAAACGGAAAGCAACCTAGTTAAGGATAAGTTGGGAGTTTTCAATGGCTGGAGTCTGAATTTCCCGACAGTCAAATTAACCGAGATAATAACGATAAAATGAGTATTTCGATTGGGTCAAAATTTAGAAACACCCAGCCAAAGGACTTACGGTGACTTAAGTTCTACAACATGTAACAACAAGCAAAAAATGGCAATGATCATAACTGATTCTGTTTGCGTTGACTAGACAGTATAAAACAAAATCACAACGCGGAAAATGTGTATGCCCAAATCCGGGTAAGTTTCGTACAATTCACAGAAAGTGTTTTTCTCCGAACTAAAATTAAATGATTTTAGCGTTTTTTTTCTTCGTCTGGGTTTTACGGGAATTTAGTTCCAATCAGTTTTCCGAGTGAGTTTTATTATCCGTTTACTTTTTATGCTTAATATATCACAGTATTTGCTGTTTTATCATTCGAAATAATTTTGTGTTTTGTTGCATCAAAAACAAAGGAATATGAAACTGGAGCGAACCGTTCAAATTCTTTCCTAAAATTTTGAAATTTATTTTCTACGATACGACGAAAACCTATTGTTTAGTTACGAAAAGTGAGACCTTGATTTTGCCAATGTTGAAAATTTAGTGTGGGAAAAAACTTATCAGGACCTTGCGTAATTTGCTGTGTGACTATTCAAATGGTTTGATTTTTTTATCTTCACGAATACTTCAGTTGAATCAATTGGTTCTTGGTACGCTTTCAATGCTTTTTTTTGTTTACGCTCGAACTAAAACTTAAACCAAATGCGCTCGGGGCGAGTCGGATGTCATCCCATCGAACGGCATTGGGTTAAAAAGTTAGTCGTCAATTCAGTGGTTGTAATTGTAATATTCCATGTTCTGTAATTTGGTTTTATTTTCATTCTACTTTTCTGTCTTCGGATAATTGTTCGAAATGTTGTATTTTCCTTTCGATTGTTGTTAAAATACAATTTAATTGTTTAATATTTCAATTCTTTTCAATTGGGGATTTCCTTTCAGTTAATAATAATAATCGTAATAATATATAAATGTATCTCCTAGCTATCTAAAAAATATTTGTTCTTTTTTATTCATATTTAGGTTTGCTTGCTTTCCCTAACCTCCGTACTTTTCTACAGATCTTAAATACACATTCATCTCGGATATCCCTCCCATGTTTGTTTGTTTTTTTTTTCACGGGTTCAAACGGCAGTCACGTTAATCCAAGAAAGATCAAAACCAAACAAAAGAAAGAACCGTTCGTAACTAGATCAAACAATTTAGGAAATATACACGTACAAGGGAATATTCATAGTTCGTTTAGTTCCAGTTTGATACCAGACAGTCAAATTTTTCATTTCTCCGAAGATATGTGCCAACTGTGCGAAGCGCAACCGACCCCAGAGCAGTCGCTGGGGGCTTACCGGTCACTTCACTCTTACTAGTAATGATTCACTTGGTTTTGTTTTTTTTTGATAGCATCCAATTCGGATGGGTTCCTGCTTGATACTTTCCTTCCGTTTTTCTCAATGTGAATTGTTTGCAAAGAAAGACTTTTATAAAATCTTAGCTTTTTCAGTCTTGACAAATCATATTTGGTTCACTTTCACGTAGTTCCTCTGTATTAATGAGTTTCTCCTGCGTTCTATCATAATCTCGACCGAGTTTATGAGTTGTTCTCATTTGATGCCAAGCGAAGCGAAGTTTCAATGATGTCAAAGTAGTGGAAATTTGCATGCGATCAGTGAACTAGCCGTCGCGTAGGAGTGCTCCTACTCCGGGGAAGAATTCAACGTTCAACCGGTGTTCAAAACACTGCTGGTATCAGGAGAAATTACATCGCAAATTTTGGAGAGTAACTTGTTAATATTTGATTACAAAAAAAACATGTTGCAATTGCAAGCTAGCATCAAGTTCTATGCAGAGAAAGTTCGAGTGCAAGCAACTCTTTCGTCGACCAGTTCACCTTTGATAAGCAAAAAAGCAGCTTTTTTTTAAAAAAAAACTAGCAATTAATTTGGGCAAATTAATAGTGGGTTTATCGCAGCATTCAAAATGCAATGAAACGTTTCTAAGCTGCAGTCGAAAAATTAAAAAAAAAAATCATAAGCTAACGAAGTATGTCGTGACTGGATGGGATCCCTTCCCGCAGCAAAAGCAAGCCTTGTTTCTTTCTTTATTTCTCGGTCGTTCCAGTTTTTTTTAGAAGATTTGTTTTATTATTTACTTCTCCTTAGGTATTTATCTTAATATTTTTCTGTTTTCCTTAAGTTAGTTTTCCTTTTTTGTGATTTTAAAACGATTAGTTTTTACTAGTTTTCTTATTTCCAAAAACATTTTGAATGTTTTTGAACGCAACTTGAAATCGTTCGGAGTAATTTTCTGTTCACCACTTTTTTTTGTTTGTAATTCTCACAGTTTTATTTATAAATACATATCTCCCGCTCCCCTTAGTTGGTATTTCAACTACGTTTTTTAAAATAAAAGGAATCAATTCAACAAGAGCAAAACCATGCAATAGTTTCGAAAATTATAAATATAATAATACGATTTGAAGTAACTTTAAAAGTACGATAGATTTTTTTTTCTGTTCGAGAGTCGCTTTATTTTTTTTTATTGTTTTATGCTTGTTTTAGTTCTTACACGTAGGAGATTGTAGTAGGAATACTTTTGATTTAGTTTGTTTTATGAGTGTATCCTGTTAAACTCTTCAAGAGAAAAATAATACTAAACAATATGAAAAATGAATCACAACATCTAAAAACAAAAAAACACAGAGAACAAACGAATTGTAAATAATCGCACGGAAAAAAAATGAAATTACAAAAATAGAGAGGTATTATCATTTTCCACTTTCTCGTTCAGTTTTGTGTTTTTGTTTTGTATAGTCAATCTAATTTTTCACCGCTTTGTATTGATATTTAACACGAACAATTAAACTATACAGTATCGTTGTTCCAATAGGACGTGATTTATCATTTAGTAGTTGAGTTTTCCTCCGTGTCGCCTTTGCCCCGGTGATGCCTCGGTCTCCTCTCTCGAGAGGAGAGAAGTTAATTATGCGCCATCCTTGCGTTCGCACCCTTCATCAATATATATTGCGTGAGTCTCCCGTGTCCGGTTCTGTACGCCACAGTATCGGTTAGTATTTATGTGTGTGGGCGAGTGGTGGTTAGTGTGTGTGTTGGTGGAAAACGTGATTTCAAATTAACGCTTGTGTGATTGTGGTTTGATGTGTGTTCGTGTGTGAAACAATCGTTGCTTTGAAAAGTTCCGATTGGGAAAATGATTCAAAACGAACTTTGTAGATGCTTTGCAGGATTCGAACTCTAAGAACTGTTTCATTTTTGCTAAATTTTGACCTTATTCCGTTTTGTTTCGCTTCGTTTTCCGAGAAAGTTAACCTAAAAGTGGATTTCTTGTGTGTATAATAGCTTTAATAAATTTGTATAGATTATTTCTTCACGGAATCATGTTTTGATTGACTTAGTACAAAATTTAATACAACGTTTTATATAGGTTCTATTCAATTTTAGTAGAAAAAGTATTACTTATAGAGCTTATGGTGTTTTACTACAACTAATAAATATATTTACCCAACCATAAGATTATAGAACTGATCATTATTGAATTCAGATTTCCTTCTCATATTTTTTCCTACAAACAAATAATATAATACATACTCAGTAATAGTGAATAAACATAAAAAAATATTCGAATACATAACTTACTAATACGAACTCTGAAAATTGTCCCAAAAATAATACACAGTAATAAACATTGCAAAATAAACGAATCAAATTGAATTTTGGAATAGTTTGGGTTCGAAAAGTTTTCAACAACACGCATACGGTCTCGCAACATAACATACAAAATACATAATGAAAAACTCCTTTCTCCTTTCACCTGCGGAAGATTTTGCAGATTGCTCTCTCTCCCTTTCCATGCAATCCTAAATTCATTCTTCACTTATTGTTCTGCCTTCCACTGCCCCACTGTTTGGGGCTGCTGATTTGTTTGTTTGTTTGTTTTGCTTTCATTTTAGCGTTCGCTTGATGACATTCGTTGATACTCTATTAATAGATTAGAGATGAGATATTTCTACTCGCTTTTGGAGCGTTTCGATTCACACACACTGGGCCTAAGTTCAAACTTATAATTTAATGCAAGTTCTGATGATGAGAGTGGATGGGTCGAGTAGGGTGGTGGTGGTGGTGTGTGGATATTCCTTTCCTGTTCTAAACGATATTTCAATGAATGTTGTTTATCCGCTATTCTGCTAGTTTTGCCGTGGCGGCCATTACGTTCGCTGGTGGCAGTACGATCGGTATGTGGTAGTATTTACATTGCTTGCGCTTACACATACCCTTTGCATGGTCACGACAGACCGCCACGCGCTGATCACATACTTCTACTTTATCACCTGTGGATGGATGGAAAGGGGAAGAAGAAAAACGTTTGACATTAGTGTTAGTGTGGTTTTTGATTTTAGAGGATCTCAAGATAAGACGAAACTTTTGCAACGAATTGTAATTAATTTTAAGTCAGATACAACAGGTCAAATTCTCACTCTCCGACAAATCCTCCTGAAATGTCAGGAGTTCAATGTACCCACGCATCATATTTTCGTGGATTTCAGGGCAGCATACGATACAGTCTAGCGTGAACAGTTATGACAGATACCTAATACATGAGTACGGTTTTGCGGACAAACTAACGCGGTTAATCAAAGCTACCCTGGAGCGAGTGATGTGCTACGTGCGTATTTCGGGGGCACTCTCGAGTCCTTTCGATTCGCGAAGAGGGTTACGGTAAGGACTGGACTGTCTTGTATGTAATTCAACATCGCTATTGAAGGTGTGATCTGTCGAGCAGCAAGAGTAGCCTTCGCAGACGATCTCGAAATCATTACATTACATTCCAAACTTTGGGATGGCGGAGGAACTCAACGCCAGTCTGAAAATAAAGGCAATGAGGATAGGGTTACGAATCAATGCGTCGAAAACCAAATATATGGTAGGAAGAGGCTCCAAAGAAAGCAATGTTTGCCTCTCACGGATAGTGACTATTGATGGCAATGAACTGGAAGTGTTAGTTGAGTTCGTATATCTGGGATCTGTGGTCACAGCCGATAGTAATACGAGTAAGGAGATCAAACGACGCATTCAAGCTGAAATCGAGCTTACTTTTCCCTCAAAGCAACCACCCCAAGCTGATGATGTACAAACGTAAGTGTGCAGGCACTACTTGGTGAGATTCATACCTGACGAAAATTGGGTGACTACGGAGGGCCGTCCATGTCTCAAGGATGCCGGACGACTGTGCAATGGAATCCGTTCTACTCAAGAACCCACCGGTGGCACCAGGAATAGGGGGGCTCAACGTGCTAGATGGCTGGACGAGGTTAAAGCTGACTTACGTGTGTCGAGACGATCAATAAATTGGTTGCGAGTTGCCCACGATCGAGTACAGGGTGAGTAGTAATAACTGTCAATGTTTTTTGGACGTGTTTAATTAAAAATGGGTTAACCACAGATGTGTCTGCATATTTTTCGTTTAGAGTGTATTCAAATGTCAACATAGCTTGCATAGCGGACGAAAAAATGATATGCAGCACATTTTTCTGATACTCCGCGGGACAAATCGGCTGTTCGAAAGTTCAAGAATGTTGCCAGGGTGCTGGTATGGGGACATTTTTTCAAAAATTTCAAGGTTTCAATGCTGTTTATTGAACCTGGTGTTAAAATCAGCACTAAGTATTACATCGATAATGTTTTAAATTTGCTTTCCATTGTCAAAAACCACTACAAGAACGTGCAATACCGCTTCTAACAAGAGTTTGCACCGTCTCACCAGGCTAAAGCTATCACAGGCTTGGTATGAGGACAATTTTCCGAATTTTATTTCTTCGAAAGAGTGGCCTGCCTCTTCGCCTGATTTGAATCCTCTCGACTTCTAGCATGGGCTAGATGCTACGCAAACTAGGGAAACTAGGGAGCACCAAAGGATTGACTGTGAATACTATCAAATACCGTTTGGAGAAGATTAAGGCTGAAATGCCTCTGGATATCGGCAAGAGTCACCCCGGCTCTGTGCTGCCAGAAGCAGAAAGTTTTATTATGTCCCTCTAGTGGTTTTCATGACTAATAAAACTGCCTTCCGACCAAATGGTCCACTCTTCAGCAGGTTATTATAACCTCATTAAGCAGATTCCGGGGAACCAGAATTTCACTGTAAAGGATCAGTTTGATATTCCAGAGACCCTCCGAAAACATAAGATGTCGAACTTTGCCAAGAAATTCTTGATTTGGCAAGCAATTTGTTCATGTGGCCAACGGAGTACATCTTTCGTGACCATCGATACCATGAACGGACAGGTGTATTTGAAAAAGTGTCTCCAAAAGCGACTTCTTTCCCTCTTGAAGTCTCACAACCGTCTCTTCTGAAGTCTCACAACTGTCCTACGATTCCCTGGTAGAATTTGGCTTCATGCCATTGTGGCCATAGTGGAGCAGTACAGAATGGAACTCGAACGACGCAAAAAAATCTCACACAAACACCCGGAAAAGCCAGAGTGGTCTGAATCAAGCTAGCCTAAAGTGCTAAAAATGCCAAAATCAAAAGTGTGTTATGTTTTGAAGGGTTCAGTGCTTAGAAATCTCATGTTCAATATATGCAATACGCCTGAATCGGTAAATATACTGCTCATTCCTTGCTGTTTCACTTGCGTTCATGTTCGTGTTGTTCTCTACATTTATTTATTCTCGACAATAGTGAATGAAATCGAATGTGAATCAATCATTCATTTTGAACTGCCGACAGCGGCAAACGTAAATGTTGCTCTGAAGTTTTAGTTAATTTCCTTCAACCAGGTTTTGGCTGATTTAAACAACCAGGCAGTTTAAAAACCTAAACTTAGAGCTAAAATATCAGTCAAGAGCAAGAAAATTGACTGACAGGTTAGTTCTGACAGGATCAGAACTGCAATTCATGAATTTTTTGTATTGAAGGGTAGAAAACTGCGAAAGAGAAACACTGTCAGCAGCTCAGGAGTCATTTCCATGAGCTGACAGATAAAAGAATACTGCCAGGGGTAAAACTGTACGCGCTGAATGCGTTTTATATTCGCCTTCATGCAGCACTGAAAAGGTTTTAAGGAAAACATGGGTGTGGAAAGGTAGCAAAGACTAATTACAAGAAAACCGGAACTAGGGATCGATGGAAGATGTTGAGGTGTGTTTGGTCTAATCCGGGATATGGCTGGAAGATACGATGGGATATCAACTATCAAACAACGCAGAATATCGTCGGTTGAGAATGTTGTAGGTCTTACCGTGTCAGTAAAAAACCGAGTTGCCACTTGGACCAGAATTTGGTAGCCAAAAAGGGTGCTGGGCATTTTTATGAGCAAGTTTTGACGCAATTCAACGGATGTATTTTGATGGACGACTAAACCTAGGGTATGTTGCTGCATCGTCGTAATTGCCTATTCTCGTCCTATCCCAGACAAATTATAAAAAATAGCAGCATTTTTATGACACACAATGCAAAACTAGTTATTCCCTAATATTTTAGTTTGTGGTCTATCATACGCGATCAATCAAAGTGAGCTGAGGTCTATTTAAATGCTTTTTATCATTAAAGAAGTCCTACAAGTCAAATTTCCTACGTTTTTTCGTGTGACAAAGAAGAAAATGTCGACTAATCGTTTCAATTTCCGTCATTCATAAATGAAAACAACTCACGCAAGGTATTGTCGTTATTCCATAGCCAGGAAAACTTGCCTAGCCTGCAGAAATTTTGCAGAATAACATTTGTCATGCCGTGTTACAGATAGACATGCGCGTTAGCTTCGTAAACATTGTTGTGATTTTTAGTTCGGACGATGAAAAATTTTGATGGACGGATTTTAAAACGGAACGACGAATTTAAGAAATAAAGTCAGTTGCCTAATTTCAATAATATGCTTTAATAATCGCTTTTCAGTGATTTCAAAGTTCACGGATCGGAAGGTAAATGTGTTTTAGTCAAATCAGCGCAAGAACTTTTGGAGTATTCATTAAATCCATCCAACAATTGGTGAAAATTAGAATGGCTTTACTTACTACGACGAAAATTAGAAATAAACCCTACTTCAAAATGGATTTCAAGAAACTTTCCGGTCAATAATTTTTCATTGCAACTGGGCATGGCGATGCAATGATAATAAAGCACAGGTTAGGCAGATCGTACAAGCGTATTGGTACTCCGCCTGTATTATACAGCACAAGCAATCGAAGCGCTCGGGAACTACGTCACAACGTTCAATTCGTTGCTATAGATTGCATTGAAATTTTTTAACCACGTGGTGTAGTTGCCATGAGCACATAGTTTGTTGTATCAGTTTTCCTCACTAATATAATCAAGCACGTCTTTCCTCCTAACCTGTCTATTTATTATCATTGATGGCGATGTGGGTCGTGCTTGCTGATAAATTCTCAAAGAAGGCCATGATCTGGCAAGAGATATGTAGTCGTAGACTGAAGACTGAGGTTTTCGTTACTTTCTCAACACTGTCATTACTCTAAAGGGGTTCTAGAGTGGTATGTAGCTAATCCTCAAGTGGACCAGTGGGATGAATAAAACAATCGCTAATATCCGAATGGTTTAGTGCGGACTATCCGAGGTCGGTTACTCGAGACCGTTAGAAGCATCAGAAGTTTATACCATTAAGAACTTGGATTACCACAGCAAATCGTTGGATTTCGATAGCAGAATGAAGCAGCATTTTAGAACCCTGCCAGTCAGGAGTACTTGTTGCTAATTAGCTAATTATGGTAAATAATTCCAATCTCATGGCAACGGTTATGGAAACAAGAAATTATGGAGTTTTCGGATAGTAGACCTTCGGCCGAAGGTCGCCTGAACTGTCTCGAAGTGCATCTCGGAAAGAATCCAGAGTTGTGTGAAAGCGTATGCTGATAATGGCAGACTATCATGCAACAGATTATAACCATACGGTAACGGAAAAATATGACAGAGTTTGATTGGCGCCGGGCATGGTATCTTTCTCTCGGAGTCGTTTATAACCCTTACAAACCCTTGTTAAGGAGAAAATGAAAGTGGCTAACATTATTGTGTGAGAGCGACAAACACTGTACTGTATATCTCATGTGTTCGTTAAAAACCTAAATGTTTTTTTGAATCTTGCATTAGTATTGTTAATATATGTCAAATAGCAGAGCTTGCAAACATAAACACGACTGATCCGCAGCCAACCGCACCGACTACGAACATACCGAAATATGGTTTGTTTTCTTTATCAAGACACTAGCTGAGTACCCGATCTTACTCGGGGCGCCTTGTCTCACAGCCACTTGTACATTAGTTATTGTAACCGAAATGCTTATAATGCAAAAATATAACGCTTGTTACTCTTTTGGACGTTCCTCCCCCATTTGTCAGCTCCCCCTCTTTTGTCTACCCGGCCACTTACACATCTGTTTTCTTTACGGAAATCGCTATAAAACCGCATAAAGAAAAAGAAACAAATATATTTAACCTATTTGTTATTTGTTGTTATTGTTACTTGTTATTTGTTATTTATGTTTTGTTATTGTACTTTTCAAAAAAAGTAGAAGGTGCAACAGTGTTTCTTCCATGGATACAAAAAAACCTCTTATTCCTTTCATCTCACTTCAAGACAAAACTTGATCGTAAACAATTACCCTTATTCTGCGAGTCACATGACTCAATACGACAATTGTCACTTAGGTGACTCGCCACGGCGAGTCGAGTCACCTAAGTGACAATCGTGTCACCTAGGTAAGAAACCCTTGTCACCTAAGTGACAAGGCGAGTCACCTAGGTGACAATTGTCACCTGATTCGCGGTGACTGCAACATAGTCACGTCACTCGCCTCGCAGAATAAGGGTAAATGTTTTTAGTTTCACTACCAGGAGCAAGTATGCACAAATTATTTAGTGTTTCGTGTTTTGATTTTTTCTGTTGTACGGATAAATTGTTACAGTCATGTGGGCGTTACTCTCCCCTTCCTGTCAGCAACCTCTTGTCATCAGTTTCCTCTTTTGTCCCACCGTCACTTAAGGAAGAACCGTCCTAACATTTCGGAGTCTTCCCCCTGTTACCCCCTCCTCTATCAGACCCTTCAGTTCTGATTCCCTTATATCAAGGAACATGTAAGAAAGGTTGTTAAAAAAACGGTCAAGGCGTTTCGGAGTTATCGTCTTCCCCCCACCCTCTATTAGTCTCCCTTTGTCAACCCCCGGTGCTGACTGCCTGATGTTAAGGGACACGTGTGCCAAGTTTGATAAAGAACGGTCAAGGCGTTTCGGGGTTATGCCTTCCCCATTATTAGGGACCCTCCCCCCTTTCAGTAAAACTCCCTCCCTCGTTTTTTTAACCCCCCCAGTGCTGATTCTCTTATGCCAAGGAACAATTGTGCCAAGTTTGATGAATAACCGTCCGGGCATTTCGGAGTTATGGCCTCCCCCTCTGTTACGAACCCCTTCCCACATTTATTTCGGGGTTATGGACCCCCTGTTATAAGTTCCCCTCCCCCCTATGTCAACCCCGTGCTGATTCCCTGATGTCAAGGAACATGTGTGCCAAGTTTGATAAAGCACGGTCAAGGCATTTCGGAGTGATGCCCCCCACCCTATTAGGTGATCAGTGATGAATCTCTTATGTCAAGGAACATGTGTGCCAAGCTTGATGAATCACCGTCCAGGCATTTCGAAGTTTTGGCCTGCACTCTGTTGCGACCCCCCCCCCCTTTTGTCAACCCCCCAGTGCTGATTCTCTTATATCAAGGAATATGTGCGCCAAGTTTGGTGGAGATCGGTCAAGGCGTTCCGGAGTTATGGTGGAAAAACAAACATACTCACGCTCACTTTTATATATATAGATTCCGATTCATTTAAGATTTACAACCGCAAGTGAATAATGCATAGGATCAATAGGATGGTCCGTTTGCATTGAAGGCCAGTTTTTGATTCCTAATCAGCATTTCGTTTGTTTACTTCACTCTAAGCTTATCGATGCGGCAAAAGTTGAATGCTCTTTAAAAGCTCATTGATGTGGCGAAAATTTAACCCATTAAGCCCCACACTTTTCCCAGCAGGCATAGAAAGTTGAAACTTTCAGAAAAATTCTCTTTTAGGTCAACTAAGAAATAGCCGTTGACATGTATTTTTAATTTTGACACTGTGTCCCGCAATGCTACGTTGCAAAAACGCAACGCTGGGCGTTAAGGGTATACCGTTTTTGCATACCTTCATTATTATGCATATAAATGCTGCATACTTTTTTACCGTTAAATCAAATTTGGGATTTTTTTTGTGATTTTGAGTATTAATAAAGATTAAATGAACGACTTAGAGTATTACATGCTATGTTTTATGATAGAAATCGAAACATTTGGGTTGGAGACCGACTTTGCACTAGACGCATAGTATGCAGTTTGAATGCTAAATGCATGTCATCGCATATGATTAAATGCCTACCAATACGTTCCGGAAAGGTTGTAACATTAAATTTGGGTCCATGAAACTGTCGTTGCCATTACTCAATTACTCCAGATATTCCGGAGGCAAAGGTACTTTAACAATTTTATTACGCTCGTATCACAACAGCTTCTCCATCTGCCATCAGTGTTTGAAGCTGCGAATTCTATGTTATGTAAACTTTTATAATGTTTCCGGAATAATTTAAATTAGCGAAAGAGAAGATTTACATTCATTTGTTTACTAAAAAGCAACGATATCAAATGAAACTGCGCAGCGAACGAACGAAAACAAACGTTCCCGTTGCAAATTTTGAATATCGTTACTTCCTAGCGTTGCATTTTCGCAACGCAAAGCTTCAAACCTATCTTAAAATTACAAAAATAATCAAAATTATGAAACAAAGTGTTTTTTGGCAAGCAACCGATTCTTACTAACACTGACTGATAGCTCAGGCGTTAATAGAAATGACATCGAGTTTTATGAGCATTTTTCCTTAACAATCTGAAAAATAGTAAAACCTGTTGTTTTGTCACAGCTGTAATTATGTTACATGTAACATCTGACCTTTGAGCAAAAACAGGTCGATTAGATTTTTTTCCAATCTATCTTTGTTTCTCAGGGTCCCAGTTGATATCTTAAACCGGGCCTTCTCTAGAATCGAATGAAAGTGCGTTGCGTTTTCGCAACGCTGGGAGGAAATGGGTTAAGACCGTATTTTCGGAAATCGCTAGTGCAACGAAATATGTGCGCAACCAAATATCTATTAACTAATTCCAGATTACACGTTTTATGACCACGTAATGATCTATACAATCAGTTAAATTTATTTTTCATTAGCAATTATGTTTTGCTGAGCGTTTGTTGATATATAGCGGATCGATAAATGGAATGTTTTAGAATGAAAAGTTTTAGGAAATTATAACAGCACTGGAAGCACTAATTACGTGGCGAAAACGTGCTCTGTCAATACAGATGCATTTTTAAGGCACAAAACAATATATGCATCGAACGTAGCCATTTATCTAGCCATCTTTGAGCCATTTTCGGTTTCCCCTTGATAAGGTTTGCCTGAAAATCTACGTTGCTATGTTTTGTATGTAGCACTTAATTGCCAGTAGTCATCAGTGATTTATAAGTGAAGGCCCGTAGCACCAACAATGCGTCAGCCTACTGCGCTGCAAGCAACGCCTATCACACGTCATTTAAGATTTGTAGGTATAGACTGTTTCGGTCACTACTTTGCTAAGGTAGAACGAAACCAAGCGCTGGGTTGCAGTCTGGATTTATCTCACTGTTCGCGCAATACACCTGGTAACAGTTTTAGTTTGGCTACAGATTTATTCGAGAAAGTATTTCGACGGCTTGTTGTCTGCGTAGGAGCACGATAGGAAATCTAGAAAATAGTGTAAATTTTGTTGGCGCTGGGAGAAACTGGAAAGAGAAATGCGACAATTTAATGATAATGATTTAACTTCTCTTCTGCGCCCCATATGGGTGGGAATTGGGAGAGGATGGTACAATCAGTAAAGACAGCGTTAGGAGCATTACCTTCGTCGTGAAAGTTAGAAGACGAGTCTTTCATGACATTATTATCGGAAGCCGCTCACACGAAAAGCAGGAATCATTGACTCCAAACTACTTTCTCGTGCTTAGCTAGGGTGGTGTTGAACACAAAACAACAAAGATTACACTAATATTCCTTCTCCATTCCCACCTGATTGCAAGGGCGTAGCCGGCGCAATTATTGATCCATTACACACTGAAAATGATTGGCCACTCTCAACCCCATTCAGTTGATTCATGTCATGTGATGTTGAACAATTGATGAAGACTCCCATAGACGAAAGGGCAACCTTAATTGGAAGTTGGAAGTTCCAGCAACGATCTCCAGACGGACTAAGTAGTTCCAAGACGTGACTCCAATTAAAAACAAACGCTTTGGGTATTACGCCGTAGATGTGAAAACAACCTCTGGAGTTTCACAGAGACAAGTGCAGTTCTGGATATTTTTGAATCCATGATTTTATTTCTAAGCCCAAATAAATACCTTTGTTTTCTGCACAACATTTAAGATATATAAAGTGATAGGTACAATTCGTTGCAATATGGTTACGTCTTACCCGGAGCCTACGACATAGCACAGGCACATATATACTTACACTCCATTAGATGTACGAATCTACAGGTCGGACGCGTGCACATCGATCTATTAAAATCTTGGCACACCGGGAGGGTGTCCAGTAACTGTAACGGGGGGACAAGAAAGACAGACTTTCGATTAGTTTAGCTTTAATTTGCACTCGAGCCAGCGTGATGGAAGAGAAATGGTGATATATAGTGAACATAGATAGATAGATAGAGAGAGAGAGAACGAGATAGAGAGAGAGAGAGAGTCAGAGAGGTTATGTTTTTGGTTGTTGGTTCAATTATAAAGAAAAATAAAAAACAACAAAACAAAAAACGGAACGAACAAAACAAAGAAACAAAAGAGGAAGAAAAAAAACGGTTCAAGATGTGATGGTGTTTAACTCATGAGTAGGGATGCTGGGGACTGCGAAGGTCGGAGAGATAAAAGTGGATGAAAAAGTAGAGGAAATGCGATGGTGATTGAATAGTGATAGTGATTTAAATGCATTTTTCGTTTAATAGAACTTAAGGTTAAATTTTTTTTTTGGGGAGCAAGGATCGGTAGTAATCGATAGGGGATAGTTTTTGTTTCTGGCAATAGTGATTGTGATTTGGGGATAATCCACAGTGGTGTTTGCTGTTTTGTTTAGATCTCTCATAATTTTTGTTTTGGTAGGCAATTAGGAAACCGACATTATTGATTATTACAGTGGCTTGGCAGTCGTTTTTTTTCCTTCACAGTGTTTTCATTTTTTGACTACTGTCTAGCTTGAAAGATTTTCTCCCTATCATGGTGGACCTATCGAATGTTATACCGAGTTGGTTTTTACCGACAGAATCGATTAAACAAAAACACCTAAAATGATAAAAAGCCAGCATTGTTTTCTTTCCAAAAAAACAACTAAATAAGCACAGTTAGTACAAGAGAAGCTGATTTCCTCATGGTGTGTGAGATAATAGAATACTAAGCAGCAGGCAATCATTCTTTCAGCGGCAGCCCATCGAGTTGGAAATCGAAACTTTCCTGATATATGCTTGTTCTATAACAGAAAGCTGAAGGCAGTATTGAAAAGAGGTCACGTGAGATAGTAAGGGGGGTGGGAAAGGGCAGTGTGTGTGAGTGGTGTATCTATTGTTGTTTTTTCGAAATATCTATATTTAATATAAAAAAAACTCAATGGAAGTAAAAACTGTACTCAAGCAGTGCTGCTGCTGTTGCTGCCACCAAGCAAGCGGCCGAGATCACTGAAGATGCTAACAGAAAATAGAGTAAGTATACGTTTTTAAAGCTGCTGCGGCGCTGAGCGGGTTGTTTTGTTCTTTGAAAAAGCGCATTCATGTGGGTGGGTAGGTTCTGTTTTTGTATATTGGCGTGTGGGTTGCTGTGGGATGGTTTTGTTTTTGTTTAAAAAGCAGGGGGTTTGTGACACAGGGTCTGTTTGAGGGCGGCGGGTCTCTTGGCGTCCGGCGGTGATAGGCATTTCGAGTGGTTGCGCGTTGTTATTCATAGCTTTGAAGGAAATGGCTAACAACTTCAAGTTAAGTTATTGATCAAGTTTTATTAAAAAAAATTAAGATGAAACCTAATATTGAAGGGGTGCTCGAAACAAAAAAACGATTAGGTCATTAAAGGCTGTTTTCAGTACTTCGAGTGCCGTGTTAAAAGACAATCCAAGAGCAAAGTAAATCCAAAAATTATCGAGTACGGGTCCAAACCCCCCAAATAAATCCGATATTCTCGGACATCGCTTATTTTAAAAGTTCATATCTCAGAAACCAAGTATCGTAAAGCAGCCTAAAAGAAAAAATGATCTCGCTATGAAAACATAGTACCAAACCTTACGAATATTTCGAAAATACCACAAAAATTTCAAACAAAAAAAAGAGTATAGCTCGAAGCACCTACAGGGCCGTGAGACCGAGACCCCGCCGAGGAGGGGAAAGTGATTGCAAACTAATAAGCATAACGAAACCAAAAAATCAGAGTGTACTTCAAGGGAGTGTACCGGGGAGAGCTGGGGAAACGGGACAAGCAGTAGAACTAAAGAAAGTATACAGCAAAACTGTGTAGCCCCCATTCTATACTGTAATTATTATTGTTATTACTCTTATCGTTATAAACTAGAATGAAGTTTAACATAAGCTCGAAAACCTGTACCTGTCCATTGGCGTCGGTGTAGATTACGTAGGGAGCATTCAAAGGCATCGTAGGCGATGCTGGCGTTTGTTATTGTTTGGGTGGTTGGTTCGTTCGATAGAGCGGATAGAGTGAAAGGAGCGGGCGAAAGAGACACGATCGGTTTTTTTTTGTTCGGTTCGATACGCGGTTTCGATGCAACATTGCAGCAGGGTTTCGCGAAACCCGTGTGGTAGCGAGTGCAAGCCGATGCCGATGTTTATTTTTTATTACATTAACGATGGAAAGTAAACACGGAAAATGCAAGAGGCGTCAGAGCGTGGGGCGTATGAGCGTCGTGTCGAGCGCCGGTGATGAGCGGAGAGAGAGGGGGGGTTGTGTGGGGGATTTTTTTTCGGTTGTTTGTATTTTTGCAGGTGGGATCATTATTAGTGAAAGTTAGAGGGAACGACGTTGATTTTCGTGGTATTGATTCAGTACGAGTGCAGCCAATGGAAAACAGGAGCTTCCGGTTAATTGCATTTGGTCGTGGGAAGGATTTTTTACCCCGAGCCCCGGAGAAAAAGGGCAGGGTGTCGGAGCCGACAGCCGAGAGTGGAGTGATTGGCAGTTTTCCGGCAGTTGTGATAAACCAATTTGCGTGGGCGAGATAATGAGTTTTGAAAACACAATTATACCGTTGATTTTACACATTCGGTCGACGTGTGTAATTCGTTGATCGGTGCGGTTTTTCGTCCATCGTCGGAGGAAATTATATTTTTGTTCAATCAAATAAGGTCAACCAAACGGAAATCAATATTGCATAATCCGGTGAATCGATCGCAGGCGTGAAATAAAGTAATGAAAAATACACATTTAAAATTAAGTATTAATTTTAGAGACAAAAAGTTGAATCGAAAAAAATCTGCTGGGGACACTTAATTACATGTCAGAGTTCGGGGGCGGGGGAGTCATGCAAATGAAACTGAGATCTTAGCGGTTCGACGCCTGCGGAGAAAAAGGAGCAAAAGTAGGGGTATCACGCAAATTTACCATTGAAAGCAAGAAACAGAACACGGTTTAAAACACAAATGCAGAGTCAGAGCTGTGGTGGTGGTGGTGGTGGCTAGTCGGGTGCTGGTGATGACACTGCTACCTACAGTTTTGTATCATCGAAAAAGGGGAGTCCACAAGTCAACGACCGTGCGTCTCCACTGGATTGCAGATTGCTAGATGGAGACGGTCGCACTTCTTACTAACACACTACGAACAACGCGAAAGCCGAATGTATGTAGATGTAAGATCAACCAACGGTAAAACCGAACGAATAGAAACAACAAATTCTAGAACAACGGTCTAAGGGTCAACATTTTTCTAACATAAAAAAAACAATTCGTTAATAGGAATAGGGTAAGTGTTTGGGGGGGGTGTTAGCAAAATACCATCGTTTGGAGCTTTTAATCAATACGCGGTTGTACACTAAAGCCTGTGTGTATTTCTTTACCACTGCACTATCATTCATCTGTTCAATAGAAAGTATTACCAAATATATAGATGGGTAACAAAGATACTGAGCTGAAATACGAAAGTGGTTCTGTAGTGGGACGGTTAACGGTTCTAACTAATGTATATGTCTAGATTTTATGATTTATTGTTACGGTTTTTTTTTTATTTTGGTTGAAAAGCCACAGTCAATATGAAGCGGATATCGTAATCAATAGAGATACAGAGAGAGAGAGACAGAGAGCAAGATAGAAGTAGGCAAAGAGTGGAAAATGAGGCTGGGAATTTGGGGTCCAATACAATTTGCGATGAAGTTTATATAAACGAGAGAGAGAGAGAGAGTAGGAATGAAAAGATTTGTGGGTAATGGATTTGAGAGATAGTTGAAGGTCGATGAAGGCAAATTACATTGGCCGGTTGTTGGAAGGGTTGGAAGTTTGGTGCTGGGCGGAGATTGATGAAATGCTCTACGGTTCGGGCTGGTTGGGATGAACACAGAGAAGGACAATCGAGCGAACGATTATTATGAAGGGATTATGAATGAACAATTCGAATGATTGGGAAAGAGGTGTGAACAATTTTGAGCGTTAAAATGTGCTGAAAATAAAAATCAAAAATATACTGAAAATAAATATATAAATATATATATATAGAAAAGCGTTCAATACTCCAATGGTCTACAAGCAATCAAACCAAGACATTGTCATTTGCTGGTGTGTAGGTGTGTATGTGCGAATTGGCGATTACGGTTTTAGATGGTAGATTGTTTGTTGGTGGTTCGGGTGAATGGTTTTGACTAAAATTGAACTGTTGTGCGCAAAGTTTTGGCGTGGTGAGAAATTATTAAAGGCTATTGTTATAATGGTTAGCTTTTAGCGGTTGTGTGTGTACGGTGTCTGTAAATAAAACGCAAAAAGAAAATAATATGAATAATAAATCAAAAACATTAGTTTTTATTAGCGCTAAACTACAAGACAAAACAACCAAAGGACTGAGGGACGTGTCCGAGAATGGCCTCTCGTTCGGTCAGCCTCAACCTAATAGGCACACAAATAAAACTACTGGAATATGCAACGTGTGTCGAGAGTATTAGGGTTAAACTGAATGTGTGATGAAGTCTAAATAAATATAAGCAAATAGCAGTGCAAACTCTTACCTCCTATGCTCGCAACATCAGCCGAAGCGTTTTATATATAGAAATACGTTTATGGGTTGGCGTTGAATTTGAATTAGATACATTCTCAAATCAATAAGTAACAAGACAATTTTGATGTACTTTCCACACACTGGTCAACCGATTACAGAGACTCAATATAGACTAATAGATATAAAATGGCATATATGGTGAAATATATATGTAGGCGAAACGGTAGAGAAAATACGTTGCTATATTATATAGCCTAAGGAACAGGAATGCCTCGCTCGGGCAGCGGATGAAGGCAGTCTGATGGCGGTGTATATTTGTTTTTTTTTTTTTGTTTTTTTGTTTACTTTACTTTGCAGTTTGAAACAAGATCACACACCCCGCGCTTGGTCCGATAAAATAAACCAAACAACAAGTACAGACGATGAAATGTACAAAACTATCGATGAGTTTTGTCTGTGTGACACAAGGCAGAATCAGTACAAAAACGGAAAATGAGGCAGATGCATCTTGGCGCAGGTAACAAAAAAGAGCAATTAAAGTGTAAGTTATAGTAGTAGTAGGTGTAGTAGTAGCAGAAGAAGAAAAAAAATAAATGAAAGGATGGACATTCGATAGAATACTCAGACATGCAGTGGAATGTTGTTTGACTAGCGAGTAGTCTCATCAAAATATAACTAGTTTGCTTCGGCATTTGTTATCTACTCTGGCGAAAGCTAATCTTACTACAGCTAGTCAACATTGATAACTTCATGACAATTATATGATACTATCCCAATACCATTACACACCGTAACCATGCAGCTTATACTCTATAAATTAATCTACTTTTTGTGTTCACTCGAAACTGGGAACTTAGCGGAGCTGATGTGGGAGCGCCTTTTTGTGCACCTAAATTGTAGCATCTACAGTGTTATTTACATTGCATAACTTAATGATTTGTAGACTAAATCGTTATGTTTCGCGACATTTTAATCCATTTAGTATCGTTAGGCTCGCAAGTTTCACTTATAAATAACGATTGAATTGTGTTGATCAAATTGTTGAACTCAAATGTATAGTGCTATCAGAATCAACTTACTTATAATTAGAAAAAATCTCGCAATTACCTTACTTGTGCTTTAATTTTGTTTTCAGCTTTTTAAAGAAAAGCTCAACTGAAAGTATTAAAACGAAATATCAAGAAACTAGCTGTGATACACAATCAATACACGAAGGCTGCATACATAGACAAGAATTCTTTGCATTAGAAATGGCTCGTATAGCACAAATTTATGATATGTAAAACTAACAAACGATTGCACATCAAATAAAAATAATTGTATAAATCAAACACTCACTGGAGACCGTGCGCCTCCATTATGTACTTTTTGCGCATTGGCGTTCGCTTCAATCCAAGTAACACGATTCAGTTGTTCGGTTAATTTGACAACTAATCATTCGTATTGAATAAAAGAAGACGCTTAATTTTATTGTCAATTCATCTAGTCAATGATTTCTAATCAAACCTAGTCTAATTTATCATTAATAGAATCAAATCTAATATGCGAAAAATGATACAAAGTGAAATAGTTTTTCTTGTGAAAATCGTATGTTGCTTAAGGCAGTGTTGTCTGTAACCTCAGTCACTGATATCAAGTATTTTTCGGTTTATTAAGCTGTGATTGCTATAAAACCCAGTGTATGATGACGAATCATATCAGCAAGTAAGTATAGAAGTTATTCCTAGAGGCTATGAAAGACTATGCTGGTCTAACAAACCAGTCGTCGTTTGTTCGAATTTCGGCTATGCGGTGCTTGCTAGATAGAGCTGTAGGACCTTTGCACTAGCCCCATGGACCAGATTAATTCACGGCTTCCCTATATAAGCTCCAATCGCGAGGCATGAACTTATCCTTCTCGTTGGATAACAACAAATCAATAAAAGGGAGATCAAACTTCTTTATGTAGTTGACGTTAGATTGTTTAATTTTCTCATTTTTACTTTTGCCATGTCTTATTGATTATTTTTAGTACCATATACAGGGTGTTAGGTAGCTTAGTGCAGATATTTCAGGGGCTGTTAGAGGATCATATTTGACGAAAAAATCCTTCTACGCATATGGACAAATCTCAATCGTTACGGAGTTATTGAACATTTTTAGTTTTCGGTTCTGTTTACCTTAAACTAGCAGTGGTATAAAAACTGTGCTAGCTGGCTCGATTCTGTTAATTTCATTCGAAAACTGAGATTTTGTATTACAACATGGTTTTAAACCTCCTACTTCATGAGATTTAATAACTTTATAGAAGCAAAAAGCTTTGAAATACGTGTTTCTCAAGGCATTTTTATCGAATTTCTCCTAAAAATGTGTGATAAAACTGATAGCTGTTATCCACCAATTTAAAGCTCTAGTACCGTTCTACAATTCGTTCTTTGACGTAAAACGTCTATCTCTTTTAGTTTCGTTGCAATTTCATTTTAAACGTATGGTTTTGGGTGTTGAATTAGTATCTGAAAACTGCAAGAATTCATACATCACGCATAGCACACTAAATTACCGCGTGCGACGGACACGATTAAACGCATATCGAAAACAGTTTCGAAACTGACTTCTCGGGTCTCTCTGGGACGTTTCTGAAAACGATTACAGTATTGAACGCATTCTCAGTTTTTCTGATCGTCGGCTACCTAATGCAAGTAAGTGAACACAAATCCAGAAGTGTTCGTTTTGTTGCGCAATGATTTTAACTCCTGCACGTCTATGAAAACGCACCGTGCATCGCTTCCGAAAAGGAACGTTGCTTTCAATTAGGATTCGAGGGAAGCCTGAGACTCATCAGCAAGTGGCGTTACTGATTGACCATACAATTTTGCGAATCGTGGGAAATGATTTCAAGACAAGCACAAGGCAAATTGCGGCACAGTTCCTTGTCACCATGGAGGTGCGGAACGGGCTGAACCGGAAAAAACGCATCCTTTCCATACTACCGGTTCAAGAGCTGCTGCTAGCGAATAAACCTTAGCGGCTTGAGTTTTGCGGGATTATGCAAGCAAAAGTGGTAGCGAACCCTCACCCAAGTAACAATTTGGTCTTATGATGGCATTTAAGGCCAAAATTGGTCATGAAAACCGCCATAAGAGTATAATAAAACTCACATTGTTGCCTGGGTCACTTTATGAAAAACGTTGTTGTTTTTCATACGTGTCAGAATGTGTTCATCGCACGCGGTAATCTAGCGTGCTATGCGTGATGTATGAATTCTTGCTAATTCAACACCCAAAACTATACGTTTAAAATGAAATTGCAACGAAACTAAAAGAGATAGACGTTTTAGGTCAAAGAACGAATTGTTGAACGGTACTAGAGCTTTAAATTGGTGAACGAAAACAATTGATTTTATGACACCTTTTTAAGAGAAATTTGATAAAAACGCTTCGAGAAACACTTATTTCAAAGCCTTTTCCGTCTAAAAAGTTACTAAATCTCATGAAGTAGGAGGTTTAAGATCAATTTTCAGTACAAAATTTTCTCAGCTTTTGAATACCAAAATTGAGCTAGCTAGCATAGCGTTTGTACCAGAGCTAATTTAAGGGAAACAGAACCGAACACTAAAAATGTTCAATAACTCCGTAATGAATGAGATTTAGCCATATGCGTAGAAGGATTTTTTCGTCAAATATAATCCTCCATCACCCCCTGAAATATTTGCTCTAAGGTCTAAGCTACCTAACACACTGTATTTTTTAAAATCATTCTAGTTTTATAGCGAAATTAATTCTTTAATTCTCACCCACCCAACGGTCAATATCTGTTGTCACCAAATCCTATTATTTTATTCTTCTTGTATATCCGGGGATCTTGGCTTTAAAAACAAACTCGTTTTTTGGAAAGGAGGAAGTGTCTGATGCGAAGAATAATTAGTTGGATGAACTAGAAAATTTCAATATAGACCGAAAATATATCGGGGTGATGGCAGGTGGGGTTCGCAGACGCGATCTTTCAGTTGGTACCCGACTGTTTTTCTAATTAAACTACCGCCGTTTGCTATATTAGATAGTCTAACACCTAATGTTGTTTTATTCTCCCAATTCTGTCCCTCCCCGTATACGCGCTCACGCTTCCTCATACGATGATATTATTTGTATGACTGCTCTTTATTTTTACCACTGAGCAGATAGACTGTTATCTACTGGGTCAGTGTGATCTAAGACCATTGAAATTGGTTCGGTCGTTCAAAAGTTATCAACACACAGCATAACTTATGTCAGTAATTTTGCAAAATACAGTCCGAAATTTTAAAATGGTGCATGTTTTCAAATGAGGTATGTTGCTGCTTCGTTGTAATTGCCTATGCCTGTCCTGTCCAACACAAATTATTAAAAATATTAGCATTTTGATGTCACACAATCCAAAACTAGTCATTCCCTAATATTTTAGTTTGTTGTCTATCATACGCGATCAAACAAAGTAAGCTGAGATCTGTTTAAATGCTTTTTATCATTAAAGAAGTCCACATTTCCTACGTTTTTTCGTGCGACGAAGAAGACAATGTCGATTAATCGTTTTAATTTCCGTCATTCTTAGATGAAAATAACTCACGCAAGGCATTGTCGGAAAACTTTAAACCTGTTAGATTTTTTGGTCTATATATCGAACTTTTCCAAATTTTCACCTAAATAATTATTTTTAGTGTCATACATTTTCACCCTTTCCAAAAAAAGTTTACGTCATGACGCAAGAAAAAAAAACAAACACTGGTGGTGGTACATCACAAGACTTGCCGTGTGCGATGACGGCAACTGACTGCCATTTCTACCGCACCAACCGAGTAGTCAACCGTCTATTTTCTGCGCGGCAGAAACAATTCAAGAGTAACATGTGAAAAGGGTTTATGTGCCGGTTACGGTTATTAAAGAGGAGAGATATGGCTTACAAAGCGAAAAAAAACTTGGCGGCCATCTTTGATTTGGCCGCTATGTTGATTTTTATCAAAAAATCGGCGTTTTCGTTATGTTCCCCAAACCGATTCTAATTTCAAGACCACCATCGGAAAGTTGAGAAAAAGTGCTATAAGAATCATTCATCAAGTTAGGTGTGCAATGGCATTATCTAAATAAAACAATTAATTTTCTGTAGCAAGATATTCCATTATATGAGACTTGTAAACCTCGATACAGATAATTCATTGTTTCGTTTATTTAATGCCACTACACATGTAATTTGATGAAAGTTACTCATAGCATTTTTTCTCAGCTTTCCGATGGTGGTCTTTAAATTAAAATCGGTTGGGGGGATCATGGCGAAAGCGGCGATTTTTTTGATAAAAACCAACACGGCGGCCAAATCCAAGATGGCCGCTAATTTTTTTTCACTTTTTTTGCAAGCCATATCTCTCCTCTTTACATAACCGTGTCATTTGTAGTTTGTTTCATAGAAAATTTGGAAATATCACAATAATTATTTGAAAATTGTGAACCTTGCTACAAATAACTGGTTGTTTTATTCAGTTAATGCCATTGCACACCTAATTTAAAATGAAAATCGGTTGGGGGCTCATGGTGAAAACGCCAATTTTTTGATAAAATCCAATACGGCGACCAAATCCAAGCTGGCCGCCAAAAAATTTTTTACTCCATTTGAAAGCCCTGTTCGTCTTCGTTACAGAACCGTCCCATTTGTTAGTTGTTTCATGGCAAATTTATGAAATATCACATGATATAGATCTCAAGGTTTACTCAAAGTTTAACTTTTTTGAACCTGTTAGACCCCTTGGCGAACGAGGGGTACGCTATTTCGAAGTATCAAAAGTGCAATTCTTATTTTTTAACCGTTTTCAACCAATTAAGCGGAGAAGTTCCAAGTAATTACAAATTTGAGTTTGATCTAGAAAAAAATATATTAAAAATTCTTCATGCGTACCGGCTCTTTTTAGAAATTTTTCATCGCCGTGGAAAATTTTGTTGAAAAACTTTTGAGTGATAATTTTTTTCTCGGTCTGCTAAGAAAATTTTCTAATATTTTCGTTAGAAATGCTTAACGCTAATCAGGTCAAGAGTTGTAAAATATTGAAACTTATGATGTCAGTGAAAAAAAAATCATAGAAATTTTCGGAAAAATAGGAAATTTTGAAATTTTTTAATACTGTACCATCAGGACCAAACTGTACGATAATTTAGAAAACCCAAAAGATTCGTGTTAAAACGGTGTAAATTCCAAAGTTCACGGTAAAAAGAGCGCGTAAATTCTGTAATTCATAGGGCTCGTGCCAGGATCCTGTTGTTCTTTGTAGTCGCTCTCAGCCGAGATTTGTCTACGCGACGGTAAGATTGAAAATTTAAGTGGAATCTCGATTGAGATATGAGTTTAGTTTGCAAATAAGTTTGCCCAAGAGGAGCAATTTTGAATTATGAACGATCTTTCTATCGATGTAAACAATGGTTAAGGTGGTTCTAATTTGTCCAATAATTGCAAATCTATCTTTGGCTTATATTCTTCAGAAAAATTAAAGCGCAATTTACCCATAGAAAGGAATTATTCACTTATCATACATGTAAAGTATACAAGTAAAGTAAAACTTGTACTAAGGTCTAATGTGTTTTTTTAAATATAACTTTTTCAATTTCGGTTTCTCACGAAAATTGTCTTCAGTTAGCATTTAGAGTTTGTATGGACGCATATTTTTTCTGAAGCCCAAAACCGCGTAACTTTCCTACAAGAAAAGGTATGTATTCTTTTATTATAAATTAAGCATTTTTCAAATATATTTCTTTACGATGAGTTACATAACCAAAATAGACATTGAAATTCGAAATTGATCATCTTTAAGAACTGAAACGTATTCAAAATGTGCATAAACTCGCTGGATAATGAATTCATGCTCCTCAACCGAGAATGTACATTTCGGTGTTAAAAGCTTTAACGTACTATGGCAAAGTATTATTCTAATAATTAAGCACAATTTATATATATGATTGTCGCATATGTGTGTGCGTGTTACAGTCTTCATGCTTAAACCCTAAATTTGAGTTTCAAAAACATTTACCCATTTACCGCAGTAGTAGTATAACAAATTAGCTGGAAGCAAAGTTTTGGACCTAATTCTTCGGTGCAGCCATATGTATTGCTAACGATCATTAGAGTGTGCTCTGTACATTTCAGCGAAGCTAATTAAGCAAGGTTAAGGGTGTAATGGTATTGGTGCTTTAGTTTTCCACATTTGTTTTTGGAAATGCTCGGCTTTTTTATGCTTAAGTTAACTCTAATACGTAAAACCAAGGGCTTCATCAAGAAAACAACACTATTCGAAACAGATAAAACATTGTTTGTCGCTAATACTAGTTGCTAAAAACTAATCGTAACAGAGAAGGAGCTTTCGCTTACACGCGCGATATCGGCATTTTTGTCTGAGTATGTGTGAAACGGAACTTAGATTAGAATGAAATTAACAAAATAAAAAAAAAACGAAAATGAGAGGAAAGACTGGTAGATGGCGTAACATAAACGAAACGAAACTTTTAGAACACGATGATAGAAAGGTGAAAGAAGAAATATATAGATAATAGGCAGCGAATATATACGTGAGTCCAAATCTATTTACAAGCCACACTTTCATCAGGGAAACAAAATTTGTCATATATATGTAATATGTATATAGAAAAAGAAAAACCGAGTACAGCACTTGCGTTACGAAACCAAACCAAATGTCAAATAATATTGGCGTTTTTGTGTTTTCATTGAAATGTAAACAATTACTTTTTATTACATGCATTTTCTTTTTTTTAGTAATATAAACTAATGGTATAGTAATATTTTTAATGCTATATATCAATAATATAGTAATAGTTAATGGTTTGTTTTACAATTTTCAATAGTTTGCTTATCTCGAATACAAATTTTGTTTGTTGTCTAGTATTAGTTTTCAACTTACAAATACTGCCTACATTATCCAGTATGATTTTTACTTCGCTAGATTTATTTCCTTCCTCCTCATATCCCGTTATCACGTAAAATAGTTTCACAATCCTTATTGTTCGCACTTTATCCGAGAGAAAAACAAAAACAATTCCTAATCATTACAAATCATACGCATCTGACTTCTCAAGATTGTTGTTTACTTTCTCACAACTGGATTCAGAATCCTACGATTTATGTTTAAGTTCTAAAAGTGAGTTGTGAGTTACCTTCGGTCTGTCTGTTTTTATTTTTCGAGAACACCACAATACTGCACGGTTAACCTATATAGGAAACGTATTTTCTTTTTTTTATCGGAGATCCTAGCACTGTAAACGGTCCGCCCCGAACGTTAAGTAAAACTTAGATAGTTTTTTTCCTGTGTGTTTGGTGAAATTCCCGCTCGTAGAATTGAGTTCCGAGGCTGCACTAAGTATAGCGACACGGAACGCAATTCTACTTGCACGCGTGTGTCGGTGTGAGTGTGTTGCTTTTTTTAAAAAAAGCTTCGTTTCACCCTTTCGAATGTGTGTTGAAATGTTGTTGTCTGTTGTTTTTTTTCTTGTTCTGGTTATTAGGCACTTATTAAAAACACAATTTTATCGACATAAACATTTCGGTCTTCGCGACGATCGGATCAGATCAAGTTGTCTGTAGTTTTCCTTGCTTTCTATGTTATTTTTTTCTCTCTAAAAACTGAAAACTTTTCTGTGCTATTCACGGTTGGTAGAGAGGTGGTGTGGGCGGGGGGAAATTAGCTGTGTGGAAGGAATGTTGGAACGAACGGAAAACGGTAACTTTGGTTCCGAAATAAGTTGGTTGGTTTTTGACGTTCTTCGAACGAGCTTCTTCTGGTTAGCGTTTTCAATTAGACGAAACAACTACTTTGTTTGTTAAATTAACTATCAAAAATATGCTATTGCTCTATGTCCAATGTGACATTACTCTGATATGAACATACAAAATTAAAGATTTACACTAGATGTCATAACCGGATTATTGAGTTTGCTGACATTTACCTTACGTAGACATTGACGCGCGATTTGTTGATGCTGTTGGTAGATTTTGTACGTTTGTTATTGTTTTCGTTCCGGTAAAGAACCTACGGAGCGGGGGAAAACGATCAATTTTTAGGACTTAGCAATCCTAATGGAAGGATTACTGTTGACGTGGATTATGATATATGGTTTTTACATTTATTGAAAAGTTTGACGTTTGTTTAAGACTTAGATTCCGCACGTTATACTTACATAATCGCAAATTACTGTTTGGCGTACCTAAGTAATGAATAAGACGTATACAATTATTTGTTTTCAATAGCGCATGTTATGAATAGATTTTTACTGAATTTTTCGGCTTTCTAATCAAACAGGAAAAACCATTGACGTCGTCTTTTCTAAATGACACTGTTGTAACAAGCTTGATTTGTTGTGACATACGTTGTCTCTCATTTTGAAATTAAAAAAAAATATCACTGTAATATAAAAAACTATCATCAACATCAGCAAGAACATTTTTAATCTGGTTCGAAGAAACTGGCACATACAATAGAGGTTTTCCGTCAGATCATACTCCTCCTTTTCTTATTTTTCTCGAAAGTACTCCCAATACGAGTGACAATGATGCAAAAATATATTTTTTTCGTTGACTCTAGAATTTACTACGATTTTTTAAACAATGCAAATTACAAGAATGTTGAGTTTCTTTTCACCATATCACGAAAGTTGAGTTTTAAACAATTCGTTTCGACTGCACTGTTTATCAAAATTTTCAGATTTTCTGGCAGCATTGCACAACAGATTTTGGCATATGTGTATCAGGGGTTGAGTGAAAAGGACAAAACGGATGAAAAACTAATGATTACCTTCTTTTTCGTTTCGTGTGTTGCTTGCCACAAGAGTAAAGAG